>NC_050448.1:98284783-98602283 GCF_903995425.1 Onychomys torridus
TAGAGGATTTAATGAAAGGTGGGCGGACACATGGTTGACACTGAGTAACTAAGTCCTGCCACCTTATTTGATACAGCTATTTTCAGGAGAGCAGGGGAACATTTTCTCTCTCTCTCTCTCTCTCTCTCTCTCTCTCTCTCTCTCTCTCTCTCTCTTTTTTCAATCTTAAATCAGGTTAAAGGAAAAGACTTCACTGCTTACCTGCTACAGTTTAGGAGTGTAATCTAGTGAAAACCACAGGATATTTAGAAATGTAGTAGGTGCCAAGCCTCACACTTCTGCAACATTCTAAGAGTAAAAGGCACTTTACTGGTGGGCAAAATTGTCTGGGATTCAAGTTCCTCCAAGAAGCCAATATTTCCCATACATTTTTGTATACATCCTTTTCTCCATGCTGCTACTAACAGACTCTTCTTCATAATCAGTGACAAAGCAGTATCCTGAATTTATGCTCCAAACCAGGTCTGTGTGGAGTGGATCAAATGTACTTGCTTCCCATCTAAGGAACTCAACATAAGAAATAACCTGTGGGATGAGGTCACTTCTTTACTTCAACACCCCGTTTCCGACAGTGGTCTCAAAGGCCCACAAGGAAGGCTTAGGAGCTAGCTGCCTCCTGTGATGTTCCCTCAAACACAGGCTTTGTCCAAACCTAACTACATTAGGAACACGGCTTCCTTAGATGCAGAGGTTAATTGACTTATACACACTCACATAGTATCATGACCGGCAAAGGCAAATCATCTAAACATAGAAGACCAGAAAACTTTATAGACAAGTCACCAAAACACAGGGATTTTTCTGGCTAAAAATGAAAATGAAATGTTATCATATTATTTTTACTACGGCCAGCCAAACAAACAGGCTAGGACAAGAACAATGTCTTGTTCATTACAGGCAATATCAACACAGGGTAGCATCAGGGAGAGATTATAACAATATACTATAATAAATATATTCCAACTTGAGAGGATACCAGAAAGGAAATATTCACATTCAGAACAGAAACTACGATTTGTGTTCTTGTACCACAGACAGAAATCCATATATGGAATGGTTTTCCTATAAAATAAAAATTATTTGAATAAAATAGTACTCTCTTTTGTATGCACCAAAATATCCAGCAATAACATAACCTGGGCATGGCACCACTCTTCCTATTTTAATGTCTACACTAGTAGGTAAAATAAACCATTACCTAAAGCAAACCAAATAATTTCCAACCTGACTTCTTGCTTGTTCACACAACAGATAAATCCTCCATACATAATGTCATCTTTAAAAATATTCTCAGTGACGTAAGCTACAAATGTATATGACTGCATTTCAGCATACCTGCTCAGTCACAATGCTGGGCTAGGAGAATGTTCTATAAGCATGTGTCTATACTAGGGAATTACGATACGTGCATAGGTGGATCCGGTATGCTGATATGACTATTATTAGTGACAGTCTGTGTAATTTACACACCAGTGCATCAGAGGCAACCTTACAGATTCCATCTATATGACATGAAAAACAAATAAAATAATATTCTAAGAGTACCAGTCTTACAGCAATAATACAATTAGCATTGGATGGCAAGTCCCTGGATCAGCCTTCACCAGTACAAAGCAATTCTAGTATAACTTGCTTTGCCTTTTTGTAGCTGAGTAAGAACAAAGCCACAGTAAAATAGTCATACACAGGATCAAAAATGAACATGTTGAATTGTGAGCAAAGAGAAAAGGAAAAAGAAACCATTTCAACCCAAATTAATGTTATAAACCCAGATCAAATACTTCATCCACCTTGGGAGAGGTGGGAAGAGAGTGGAAATCAATCATCAAACCCTCTAATTTCCCCCAAAGCCAAATAATTCTGCACATTTGGAGCAGGGGCCCCTCCCCCAATCCAGCTGCTCGACTGGATTCACTATCTGCTCCCAATACTGAAGGTCGTTTTTTATTTGGACAGGAGAATTTCACACACTGTTCCTTTGAATTCATTGACTGAGCTCCCTTTTAGAGACAAACCTCTGCTGTTCATAGCATTATTTTCTTCTCCTGCAAATCTGACAGAGGCGTAAAGGCTAACTTTGCACCTTCATATGTTTAGTCTGATTTCAGGCAGTGCTCCTGTGAGCACTCCCCTGTTGAGACTTAAATTGTGAGATTGAGGTGACGAAACCTCAAAACAATAACGTTTCAAGTTTTCAGTATTTAAAACGCAGATTGTCAGAAAGATCTTCTAGTGAAGTATTTCCTTGGCTGAGAGCTCTTCCGGGCCCTCCTACGTCTGGCGCACACTCTCTCTTGGGAAGGTCGGTGGGGGAATCATCCACCCGGGCTTTAGGTGGGGTTCTGAGACTGTGTGCTGAGGGGCTGCTACATGCACTGGCTGTAGCATTGTTGGCTCTGCCACATGGATGGGACGTCCTGCAAGTTGTCCCCACCACAGAAAGAGCAGAGCAGTTAGGTACCACATTTTCCTGCTTTTCAACATCTTACTCCGTTAAGACACTTCAAGTTTATATTCCTCTCTCCCTACAAGCCACTCAGTCAACATTCATCTCGTGACGGCTTTAAATGTCCCAGAACATATTCAATTGGCCTCTAACCTACTTTTGAGAAAGATTCCTAACATGTTTGAAAGACTGGTGACTCAGAAACACAAAGGCGGTTATTTATAATCCCCAAGTGAGACCTAGCTGACTGTAGGAACGCCATTGACACCATTCTTTTCAATGTGTTAAAAGTGAATATGACGAATCATTTCACTTCAGTGGCAAAACAAACAAATAAACAAAAAACAAATTACAGAAAGTAGACAGCAATCTCTGAAACACTTCATGCCATGCTCTCACAGGTTGAGCAAAAACAAAACACAGCAGTGGCAAAGTGCACACAAATATGCGTAGTGTGTGGAGAAACCAGGCCTAGGGCAGTGTGCACACAGGGGACACGGTCAGTCTTGCTTGGCCTGGCTGCTCTCTCCATTAATGAGCGTCTTCTCCTGCTGCTCCGCAAGGGCCTGCCATTTCTGTCTGTTCTTCCTGCAGCCATCCAGCAAGGGCAAACAGTCCTCTGAAACGTGGGTCAGGGCCTAAAGAAAGAAAGGAAACAACTAGAAGGAAGACTCCGCCACAGGCTCGCCACCAAGGGCCACATTTGTTGCATGAGCAGCCCCACGGTGGCATTCTCCTAAGTCCTCGGCACTCCCGTGCACAGTATTTGCCAAGGATTCCCCTTAAGCTATCCATCTAAGGACCGTGGCTGGGGACAAAGAGAGCACAAGCATTTCAAAGTAACAAGTGAGGGAGGTTGATGGAGGGGTTGAGGGGGTGATGGAGTAGCGTATTGCTCTTGTACGGGACCTGAGTTTGGTTCCCAGCACTCACGTCAGGTGGCTCACAACTGCCTAGCACTCCAGAGGGATTCACTGCCTCTGGCCTCTAGGAATACCTGTATTTGTGTGCACATACCCACACAAATACACACACATCGTTAAAAATAAAAGTGAATCTTAAAAAATGTAAATGCTGAGCTGTGGCAGGGGCTCATTTGTGTGGATGCACTCTGTGTGTATGAAAGCTGGCGCTCTCTGAGGGGGCTTTCTCACAGAATGGTTTTATGCCATGTACTTTTTCAATGCAAGATTTTCATAAGGTTATTATTATTAGCAATTGTCATGCCATTTAGCTACAAGCACATTTGCAGTAGCTTTCTTTGTAATAGGGAAATGACAAATAGCCAGAGCCAGGGCATTTCCCCCTAAAACTCTGGTTGTACAAATATATGGATTCATATATAGCAGCAATTTGGGTGGCCTGGGATGCTCAGTAGCCAGCCCTCTAAAGTTCAATGTTCATTGTCAGACTTAAAGGAAAAGTTGTTGGGGGAAAAAGCCCTGAGGAAGATGAGGGGTGGGGATAGAGGACATCCCATGGGGAACCAGTCTGCTTCTTGCCAGGGAGTAGTGATTTCCAAAGGGTGTTAAAAGGGAAGGAAAAGTCAATGGTGCTTTCATTAGAGGCAAAAATGCAAGTCAGGCCTGGTGCCTGACTTAGCCCTAGGTTTTCCTTGCTGCCTTGGTTTACAGACTCTTCAAAATCTATGGCCAGTCCAGATGAAAACGAGACTGTCAAGTGTATGAGGAAGATAATGCTGCTCCCAGACAGTCAAGAGTCCTAGCGACCAATGTGGTCACCCCTGCACCTAAGTATCTTTTTTCCCCTGAACCTGCACCAAGAGCTGCATTCAACTGGTGCACTCAAAACAACCATCAGACAACTTCATGCCTCAAGAGGGCTTTCCCATGGTCCTACCTGATGACAGCTCTCTGCCTTTCAGAAATACAGAACAGAGTGAAGGAGGATGAAGACATTAGTGAGCAAATAACTGTGTGCCACCCTTTCCGTCCCCTATAATCACATTAGGTAGATTGTTTTTATCCCATTCTTAGATGGAGAAGCAATGTAGACAAGACCAGGTGACCAATTGCAAGCAACATGGCTTCAAAGAGGCAGAGGAGGATGTGAATGGGCCTCAAAGTCCACACAATCCTCATCACTGTACTAGCACAGCAGAACGGGCTGACCGCCTGCCTCTGGGATGAAGAGCACATCCAGCAGTCCTCTGGGAACTGTCAGCCACAAATAGCAATTACAGTACCGACGATACCCATGCCACCTTTCTTGACTTTAGACGAATGCCTTAATTTTATGGATTTAAGAGAATTGTTATGTATCTCCTGTCACCTATGAAAAGAGTTGGAGGGCCAGTGACATGGCCCAGTGGGTAAAAGAGTTTGCCACCCAGGCCTGACAACCTGAGTTCAATCTATAGCTCCAATGGTGGAAGGAGAGAGCCAACTCCCAAAAGTTGTCCTCTGACCTCTACACACACACACACACACACACACACACACACACACACACACACACAATGTAATAATAAATAAAATAAATTTGAAAAAGAGTTGGAGATCACAGACATCCAACAGGGAGTTTTTCTCATGGGTGATCTTTGTTTATGTGTCCATTCCTCTTTCTGCATCCTTACCTCCTTCTTCCAAGTTGTTCCCACACATCCTAACTAAACAGAAATCACCATTAGGAGTTCTGTTATCGCTTACATGAAGGGAAAGGGCTAAGGTGAGCATTTTATTGTTCAGATAATCAGGTGCTTGCTGGAGTCTGCTCATCTCATCATAAGCCTCTTTGTTCTTAACTTCCCTGAGCAAGCTTGAGATATAGTCTGCTCATAATCATCAATCATATTCAAGCCAGGTTAATCAATCACTGGTCAAAAGGTTTCTTTGGAGTTGGTTTTTGTTATTCTCGGGTGGCCAAACTAACCCTTTGTAGAAAAAACCACATTTAAAAAATAGATCTACAAGGGTTGGGGATTTAGCTCAGTGGTAGAGCGCTTGCCTAGCAAGCACAAGGCCCTGGGTTTGGTCCTCAGCTCAAAAAAAAAAAAAAAAAAGAAAGAAAAATAGATCTACATGTCTACGCATATACACAGATAGTATATGTATATCCTTCGTCATTAACAATATCCTCAACTATCAAAAACTATCTCACTTAGTGCTTGCCAGCTGTGACTGCACTTTTGTTTTGCAGAGCTGGGCAATTTCATGATAGAATCCAGCCTTATGCAACAGAGGTCCCTGGTGCATGGCTTTCCAAGGCAGAGTTAACAAGTGGAACAGGGAGGAAGCATTTCCAGGCCACCAGACATGCTCTGACCCGCTCTAGCATTAGGAACTCATGCATCTGAGAGCTGGCTTGACTGGACCACCTTTCCACCAAGTCTGCTTCAGGAGTTCACAAAGCCAAAGACATACATTATAAGAAGGAAAGTTTCAAATAGTACGGAGATATACCCCTAAACTAAGTACATGAGATATTTCTATAAAACAATACCATACAGACATTAAAGTTATTTGCAGACTGTTCCACTGAAGTAATACATTTTAGCGATTATTTATTTTGTGTATATGTGTCTATACATATTTGTATGTGACGGTGTTCATGTACTGTGCCACATGTGTAGAAGTCAGAGGACAAACTGTATCCAGTCTTTATATGATTCTTTGGGAGCTGAGCTCACATGATCACATAGTCCTGCAAGTCACTGTACTGATAAATGGAAAAATAGATTGCAGCACAATAATACAGATTTTTAAAGCCTTTTTCTTCTTAGAAAGGATGAGATTGTATTACATGCTTCTGCTAACATGGCTCTCAGACTAGAGGAAACAGTTCTTAATGAGTTAGCTGCTTTTGCTTTTCTATATGCTCTGGCTTTTCTGAGGAAGGCCTGTAATCGTTTTGTAATCAAGACGGGTGAAAAACACAACAGTATTCTGGAAATGATTCCATGAGACATTTGGCAGGGGAGGTCCACATCCACACAGCCCATCTGGCTGAGAAGCAGGGAACAGCATGCTTGTAAAGTGCCGTGGTAATCTCACTTCCCTCTGCATTGCACCCGTGTCTGTCTGTCTTCATGGAGGGCATCCTCTATGAGCTCCAAAGAGAGGCTGTGAATGAGCCATTGATTCCAGCCCATGATGCCCTTTCTCCTTGTACACTTTGGTCACTGATGCTGCTGATTCACTTGTCCATGGTCTCCTGAAGGTTGATTATCTCTACAGCAATGGTTCTCAACCTTCCTAGTGCTGTGACCTTTAATACAGTTCCTCATGTTGTGGTGACTCCCAACCATAAAAGTATTTCATTGCTACTTCATAACTGTAATTTTGCTACTGTTATGAGTTGTAAGGTAAATATCTGATATGTGACCCCAAAAGGAGTCATGACCCATAGGTTGAGAACTTCTGCCTTAGAGACATGTAGACAGCTAGTCTGTGTTCTTGACTGCTTCTCAAATTATTTGCAACTGCATTCTCTGTGACTCAGAACTATGTGACAGTGTTTACCAGGGAGTTATTGTGGCTTAAATATGTTTCTTCCAAACTTCTGTTAAAATCTAAGGAGCTGAATTGTGTTGGAGGGTGTGGCCTTTAGGAGGACTTTAGGTTATGTGCTGGCTAGTTTTTGTCAACCGGACAAAAAGCAATCAGGGATGTTAAGGGGATCTCAACTAAGGAGTTGCTTCCACCAGACACCATGTTTCCTTCTTGCATCTGCTTCTCAGGCCTCCTGCATAGCCCAGCACAAGCACCTGGGCTGGCTTCCTGGAACACCCACCACTCTCCTCTCAGGCTGGTCCTATGTAGTATACACAAGCACCAGGTAGACTGAAGACAGTCCAGCTGCCTGGCCACCCCCTACAGTCACCTGCGATCATAGCTGCTGGTACTCTCCCACAGCTTCCTCTTTGTAAAACACCTGGGAATCTGTAAAAGGGGGAATTAGGTACAGATATATATATATATATATATATATATATATATATATATATATATATATATATATATATATATATATATATATCTGTACCTAATGGGTTTGAAAACGGAAAACTTAAATGAAGTGGTAATCGACTTAGCTGGGACTGACATAATATCAGTTATAATTATTATAAGTTTGGTAATTCATGTTTATCCTTTTAAAAATGGATTGATATTGGTGCCAAATATGAAAAATTGGTGGATAAGATACAATTTTTAGAAAGACCTACTAAGGAAACTAAGAAAAATATTCACACACAGAGGAATTTAGAGCAGAACCTACCTCACCATTGTATCATGAAACTACAGAGGAGAAGCCCAAGATTATCAGAAACCAACCTTAATTTATTCAGTTACCATACAAGAAAGACCACCAGATGATAGATACCCCCAAGGCTACACAGAAGTTAACTGGGATCCTGTAGAAGTTTTAGATTTGAGAAGCAATTTTTTCTTTTTTTTTTTTTTTTGAGAGAGGGTTTCTCTGTGTAGCTTTGCGCCTTTCCTGGAACTCACTTGGTAGCCCAGGCTGGCTTCAAACTCACAAAGATCCTCCTGCCTCTGCCTCCCGAGTGCTGGGATTAAAGGTGTGTGCCACCACTGCCCGGCCAGCATTTTTTTTTCATATGGCATGCATTCATTTTTTGTGAAGCAGATGTTAAATTCATGAGCAACAGAATTATTCCACAAGACTGAAAAGATTTACTACAGCCATATTGGAAGCTGGTCCTCAATTACAATGGAAAACATGGGGAGGGGGAGAGGAAGCTAGGATCATAGAACAATGAAGTAGGGCTAGAGGTACAGAAATTTCCCAAGATCAGCTACTTAGTGAAGGTCAGGATAGAGAAAAAAATTGCCTTCACAATGTCTACTTATAATAATTCCCAGCCTGTTAAATGGTGTCAGCGGAAATTTTTTCCACAAGGGATGTTAAACAGCCACACTTTGTGTCAATATTTTGTATAACAGCCATTGGAAAAAATGCATGAACAGTTTCCTCAATCTATAATTTACTATTATATGGATGATATCTTACTAGCTGATTCAGACTCAGATACCTTAGGGGGGGAAATGTTTAAAGAGATAAGGAAAATTTTGCCTGGTTGGGGATTATAAATTGCTCCGGAAAAAAATATAAAGAAAGATTATCTTAATTACCTTGGATATAAGACAGGTTTACAAAATATACAACCACAGAAAGTACAAGTAAGGAGAGATCAATTGTAGCTTTTAATGATTTTCAAAAATTGCTGTGAGAGACTAACTGGCTATGGCCCACAATTGGACTGACAGCTCAAGAACTAAGTAATTTATTTCAAACCTTACAAGGTGATAAGGACTTAAATAGTCCAAGAACATTACCAGCTGAGGCTGATAGAAAATTGGTTTTAGTAGGAAAGAAATTACAGAATGCACATATGGATCATTTGGATCCAGACCTTGATTGTATTCTGCTTATTTTACCTTCTACACATTCTCCCACAGAAATTCTTATGCCAAGAGAAGATAATATTTTAGAATTGATATTTTTCCACACAGAGTAGAAAATTAAAAACCTATGTATAAAAGGTTTCTAAATTGATTCTTAATGGAAAATTAAGACTTTGTCAATTAGCAGTGTTAGAGTCGGCGCTGAAACCAGAAGCTTCACTCCGATATCGGGTCACACAGAAACAGTTTATTTCTTTTTTACGTGCGCACGGGTCAATCAGTCAAGCTTAGGACTGAAGACCCCGAAGCTCAAGCTCGCAGGCTTGTTATAGGGCAGTTTCGCATGGGTTGGGGAGTGGGGTCGCTCAGAGTTCAGCCATCCAGCTGGCTCACATGGATTGGGGAGTGAGGGTCTCTCAGAGTTCAGCCATCTGGCTTGTTTCACATGGATTGGGGAGTGAGGGTCTCTCAGAGTTCAGCCATCCGGCTTGTTTTTCCAAGAGCTGCGAGCTAGCTTTACAACGTGGAAGCCTTCTGTACGAGCTAAGCAGGAATATTTTTCCACTAAGCAGAAATACATTTCTCTACTGGGATAGAGCCTAAAATGGAGCCTTTACATTCCCTCCTCTCCTTGTACTGACCTTTAATCCTAAAGGTCGGTCTCTGGTATAGGCTGATATCTTTGTCTCAGGACCATCATTTTAACCCCATCTACTTGGGACCGAACAAAGCCTGAAATCCGATTCAGGACACATGGTCCAATCATTAGTACTAGGAGCAGGACAATCAGGGGCCCCGTGAGGGCTGAGAGCAGGGCAGTCATCCAGGGTGATTTTTCATACCATTCCTCAAACCAGCTCTGGGAGCCGCGTATGGACCTTTCCCTTGCATCTAGTCTCTCTCTGAGTTTTGTCATGGATTCCCTTACCACCCCTGTGTGGTCAGTATAGAAACAACAGTTTTCTTTTAGGGCGGCACAAAGTCCTCCTTCTTTTAAAAATAGTAAGTCTAGGCCGCGTCTGTTCTGCAAGACTACCTCTGACAGGGAGGTTAAGGACCTTTCCAGAGCAGTTATGGATGTTTCTATTGCCCTTAGATCTTGCTGTATTGCGGCTTCTAAAATCCCTAGCTGTCTAGGGCCCTCAATCAAAGCTGTAGTTCCAGTCCCGACCCCCGCCAATATACCTGCTCCTAATAGAACAGCCAGGGTGACACTGACAGGTTCTCGTGTGAACCGAGTTCTGCCCAGAAAATGTCCTTCAAATTCTTCTGTTGAATAATAAACTAACCTTGGGTAAATTCGGACTAACACACAAAAATCCTTAGATTGGCTAAAGCTAGCAATTGAGACACACGGTGTGATCCCAGTATTGCATGCCCAGTATAAACCTGATGAGGGGATTATGTACTGGGATGTGTCAGAAGAGGACACACTCACTGTACGTGCACAGAGCTTGCTTCCCAGCACTTGGGAGTGTCCTAGGCATGTTCCTAAACCGGTCACTTCAGGTAAGGTTAGCATATGCTTTGTTCCCCAGTCGCAGCTCTTGGAGGTGTTATAGGTGAAACTCCCATTAACAGCTATCCCTTCATAGTATGGGGGGCTTGCTTGGAGGCAAATCCAGCAGGATTCAGTAAGGTTGGGCTGAGTAGAGTTGAGGGCTTGGTATCCCCCTTCGATTAGGTCTATCAACCGTTTTCCTGACCCTGGGAGAGTGGGATTCGTGACAGCCGGTGTGGTCAGCGGGAGGATGGAGGGGTTCTGGCGGGTTGAGTTAGATGGGGGTATTTGCCTTGGGGGTACCCGTTTATTATTTGTTTTAGGAGGAGGAGCTTTCTGGTCCTGTAATACTTTATTAGGGCCTATCGGCTGGGGGTTGGCGTTTATTATTAACTTGATTTTGAATAGGACTCCTGGATCATAGGCCGTCTGGTGATACACCCTCAGGCCCCACAGTCTACCTTTGATCCAATCCCTTGATGCTTTTCCTGCCTGGGTGAAAGTGATGTTCAAGGGGTTGCAGGCAAACTCTGTACAAGGTCCCGACCCGTACCATAGGGTCGTGACTGTCCTAGGTGTGCTCCGGCAGTAATCTTGAGAGAGTGGGGGTTCATTCCCACCTGTCTCCCTCTTTACCTGGATCAGATCCCAGGATGAGCTCGGTTTCCACCAAGCGTCTCCTGTAGTTTCACATCCCCATGACTTACAATAGTAACTTTCATGCTGCCCACAAGAGCGCGCTAGCGACCTGCTTCTCCCGTCCCTCGGACACACATAAAACGGTCTCTTTGTCAGGGCCGCCCGGGCCCTCGGGTCTCGGCACCCTGCCGGGTAACGCGAACAGGGGCAGCGTCCACTTTGGGTGCACACTTCTGGTTCACCTGGGTTTGCCGGGTCAGTGGTTGGGATGTCAAAGTCTTCTGCTCCTGCCAGCATGTGGCAGAGGTCGGGTTCCAGGGCAGGCCACCATGTCCAAAGAGGGTGCCTACCGGTTTTCTCCCAAACCACATCCCCTGCCCCCGACAGTACTTGCCATGTTTGGCTCACAGGTTGGTGCGGATTAGTTCGGCTGATTTCCACATTGGATCCGAAGCTTGAGGGGATTGTCAGTCCGTTCCACAGTCCAGTCCAAATCCACATCTGGAGCAGGCGCGGGCTTAAGGTGGGAGCCATGAATCCATGCAGCAACTCCGTCAACTTTAACTGCCGTCGGGGTGGTCAACAGGACTTGATAGGGACCCTTCCACCGAGGTTCTAGGGTCTGATGCTGGTGCCGGCGGACGTACACGAAGTCCCCTACATGGAACCGGTGGGCAGGACCATCTCCACTGGGCTGGTACGCAGCAGACAACTGTTTCCACAGGGTGTGCTGGACCACCGCCAAGGCTCGCAGTCTGTCAGATAGGAAGGAAGGCATGATTTCCCCTTTCTGGAAAGCTAGGTCCTTAACTGGGGGAGCACAACCAAAGAGTAGTTCAAAAGGGGTAAGGCCCTTAAGGGAAGGGGTATTCCTAGCTCTAAAGAGGGCATACGGTAGGAGCATCGTCCAATCTCTGGAGCCAGTCTCCATGGTCAATTTTGTTAAGGTCTCCTTAATGGTTCTGTTGGTTCTTTCTACCTGTCCAGAACTTTGGGGTCTGTATGAACAATGCAGCTTCCAATCGATCCCCAATATTTTTGCCAGTCCCTGACTTACCTGAGCCACGAATGCTGGGCCATTATCTGACCCAATTACCTGAGGCAGTCCAAATCTTGGGAAGATTTCTTCCAGGATTTTCTTAGCGACTATCGCTGCAGTCTCCTTTTTGGTGGGGTAGGCTTCTACCCATCCTGTAAAGGTGTCTACAAACACTAGTAAATACCTTAGGCCATATTTAGCCGGCTGTATTTCAGTGAAATCTATTTCCCAATGTTGGCCAGGCCGACTTCCTCGTAGCCTTTTTCCAGGAGCCAACCGACTAGGGTAGGCATTAACCTGTTGGCAGGCTTGGCAGTCCGCTATCACTTTCTCCGCCATCCGCTTCCTTTCAGACGGGGAGTGAGTTTTATTTTCTTCAGTGAGTTGAACTAACTTTCGGCTACCCAGATGGGTCAGCTTGTGGATTCGCTCCAGCGTGTCCTTCAGGGATTCGGGGGACGGGGGTTCTTCAGAGACCGGGCTTTCAGGGGGTGATAGGTGGACTACCAGGTGCCTGGTGCCTCGGAGAGCTGCTTCCCTCGCTTCCTGGTCAGCCCTCCGGTTTCCGACCGCAATTGGGGAGTCACCTTTCTGGTGCCCTGGGCAGTGCACGATGGCCAGTGCGCGAGGCAGCATGACAGCGTCTAATAATGCCTTGATTTCTTGTTTATTTTTAATTTCTTTTCCGGCTGAAGTTAACAGTCCCCTCTCCCTGTATATGGCCCCATGCACATGCGCGGTTGCAAATGCGTACCGGCTGTCTGTGTAGATGGTAGCCCGTTTTCCGGCTGCCATGGTAAGTGCTCGGGTGAGTGCAATCAATTCGGCTTTTTGAGCCGAGGTTCCCTCTGGGAGGCTGCTAGACCAGATGACCTTATTTTTGTCCACTACTGCCGCTCCTGCTCTCCGCTGGCCCTCATTTAGGAAACTGCTGCCATCTGTATACCATATCAGGTCAGGGTTGGCCAGCGGTTGGTCCGTTAAATCTGTCCGGACCCCGGTTTCTTCCGCCAGAATGGCACCACAGTCATGAACCGGCACTCCCTCCTCTCCTTGTTCAGCAATTGGGAGGAGCGTGGCAGGGTTTAAGATAGCTGGGGGCCCAAAGGTGATGCGGTCCCGGTCCAGCAGAGTTACCTGATAATAAGTGGCCCGAGCATTGCTAAGCCATCGGTCAGGCGGCTGGCGGACAATGCTCTCCAATGCATGGGGAGCTATAACAGTCAGATGCTGTCCCAAAGTTAATTTGTCCGCGTCCCGCACCAGCATGGCTGCCGCGGCCACCGCCCTTAGGCAGATTGGCCATCCCCTGGCCACAGGATCTAGCCGCTTGGATAGGTAAGCAGTTGGTCTTTTCCATGGACCGAGGGCTTGTACTAGGACGCCGACCGCCACCCCACCCTTTTCATGCAAGTACAAAGTGAATGGCTTCCTCACATCCGGGAGAGCGAGTGCTGGAGCAGATAAGAGTGCCTTCTTTAACTTTTCAAATGCAGCCTGGTGTTTTTCCTGCCAGACAAAGGGGGTCTTTTCTTTTAACAAGGGAAGAAAAGGCTCTGTGATTGCAGCAAACCCTGGAATCCAGAGCCGACAGAACCCAGCTGCACCCAGGAATTCACGTAACCGCCGGCGGTCCGTTGGAGCAGGTATGCTGGCTACGGTTCGCTTACGAGCATCGGTGAGCCACCTCCTGCCTCCCTCCAAGGAGTAGCCGAGGAAGATGACTTTGTTTTGGCAGATCTGCGCCTTCTTGGCGGACGCCCTGTACCCCAGGCTGGCCAGGGTATCCAGAAGTTTCTCAGTCCCTTGTTTGCAAGCGTCCCGAGTCTCAGCTGCCAGGAGTAGATCATCTACATACTGGAGGAGGGTGACATCAGGGGTGGTCTCTCGATACTCCCGAAGGTCTCGGTGTAGAGCCTCATCAAAGATAGTTGGAGAGTTCTTAAATCCTTGCGGAAGTCTGGTCCATGTCAGTTGCCCTGTCCCCCCTCCCTCAGGGTCTGACCATTCAAAGGCAAAGAGCTTTTGAGAATCAGGGTGGAGGGGGAGGCAAAAAAAAGCATCCTTTAAATCCAGAACAGTATACCAGTTGCGCCCTGGCGGTAAGGTACTCAAGAAATTATGAGGATTGGGCACGGTAGGGTGAATGTCCGTTACCCGGGAGTTTACTTCTCTCAGGTCCTGGACTGGTCTGTAGTCATCTGTTCCTGGCTTTCTTACCGGCAAGAGCGGAGTATTCCACTCTGATTGACATGGTTTCAGTATGCCCAGTTCCAGAAACTTCTTGATGTGGGGTTTTATGCCTTCTCGGGCTTCTCGACTAAGCGGGTATTGTCTTACTCGCACGGGTACCGCAGTGGGTTTGAGGGTGACCACCACCGGGGGTTGCTCCTTAGCCAGTCCGAGGCCCCCCGTCTCTGCCCACGCATTAGGGAACCTATGAATCCATTCCTCGTTGTACGGTGAAACAGTGGCTACAGAGGCTTTTGCCACTGCTCCATACAGACGGTATTCCTCAGCAGCTGGAAGTTCTAGCGTGAGGAGATGGAGGTCCCCTACTTTCGGGTGGGCAAATTTTAATTCCGGGCCCTGAGAGGTAAAGGAGATCTGAGCTCCCAGTTTTGTCAGGAGGTCTCTACCTAATAGGGGTGCCGGACAGTCAGGTAAGACCAGAAAAGAATGCTGCACAGTACCTTTTCCCAAGTTGACTGTTCTCTGGGTGGTCCAGGGTCTCTCTCTGCTTCCATTTGCTCCTCGGACCAGTGACTTTCGGGTAGACAGAGGGCCTAGTGGATGCTTGATGGCTGAATAGACTGCCCCCGTGTCCACCTCAAAGTCCACTGGGGTCCCCTCCACTTCAAACATTACCCGGAGTTCGGGGAGGGGGTCCGAACCCTGACTCCCTCAGTCCCCAAGGGCGAGGACCTGCCGGCCCCGCCCTTTCTGCTTCTTCGGGCATTCTCTGATCCAATGACCCTCCTCTTTGCAGTAGGCGCATTGATTTGGTCCCAAAGGAGGACGGCCTCCCCGACCTCCTCCTCCTCGCCCCCGCGGCCCCGGCCCGTCTCTTACCGCGGCTGCAAGAATCCGTGTTAGATCCCGGTTTTGGCGTTTCCGCTGCTCTTTTTCTTTTTCCTCTCTTTGTTTTTCTAACCGAGCCTCTTTTTCTTCCGCGGTCTCCCGCTTATAATAGACTTTTTCTGCCTCTTTAACCAGGTCCCTCAGGCTCATCCTTTGTAACCCCTCCAATCTTTGCAGCTTCCGCCGTATATCTGTGGCAGACTGCCCTATAAAGGCCATGCTCACTGCCCCCCTCAATTCCTCTGACTGTGGGTCAAAGGGTGTATACCTTCTATATGCTTCCATGAGTCTCTCAAGAAAGGCAGAGGGGGTCTCTTCAGACCCTTGAAGAACCTCGCCTACCTTAGCCAAATTAGTGGGCCTTCTGGCCGCTGCACGGAGACCTGCCATTAGAGTCTGGCGATAGAGGGACAGATGCTCCCTACCTTCCGGAGTATTCGGATTCCACGTTGGGCGCCGCAGGGGAAAGTGCTCATCAATGAGATTGGGGAGCTGAGTTAGCCGCCCATCCGGTCCAGGGACCAACTTCCTAGCTTCCAGGAGGATGCGTTCCCTTTCTTCTGTGGTGAAAAGGATCCCCAGAAGCTGCTGGCAATCATCCCACGTAGGCTGGTGGGAAAACATGATGGACTCTAGGAGTCCAGTTAGGCGGGAGGGGTCTTCAGAAAAGGGTGGGTTATTGTTCTTCCAGTTATATAAATCTGAGGAAGAAAATGGCCAGTATTGGAGGGCAGGCATGTCTCCTCCAGCCCCATCATCAATAGTTCCCCCAACGGGCCGTAGGGGCAGTGTGACTGCCGGTGGGGCCTCATCATGAGGGCGTGCCCTTCTCTGGCGGGTGCCCTGTGCGGGGCCCAAAGGGGAGACTGTGACCGGTCTGGATCCTGCCCCCGCTGGCGGCGGCGGCGGCGGCGGCGATCTGTAAGGTGGTGGGGGGTCTAGGTCAAGAGAAATGAGATCAGCCTGAGACTCTGGCAGGGGTGCAGGTGTCGGGATCAATGAGGGAGGGGAAGATTTAGGCGAATCAGAGGTTTTGGTTAGAAGGAGAGAGGTATGATCAGTAGGTGGTGCAGACGGGCCGACCTGAAATGACCGGACCCACTTAGGCGGGTCCAGTACCAAATCTTCCCAAATCCAAATATAGGCTTGTTGGTCCGGATGCCCATGTGAACCTGGAATGAAGATTTTTTGTTTAACTGCCCTAATAAGGTTCAGATCGAAAGTGCCATCAGCGGGCCACCCCACACCGAAGGTGGGCCATTCAGATGAGCAGAAAGTCTGCCACTTTCCTTTTTTCACTCGAACTGCCAGGTTCGATGCACGAGCCGTCACTTCTGACCAATGAGAGAGAGTGAGAGAAAGTGGTGTAGAGGCAGTTTGTCCCATACCGAACAGATAGAGTAAGACACCGAAGGACACAAACGAAATCACAACACACAGAGACAGGACAAGCCGGCAAATTGGTACAGAAAACGAAACCAAAAGAGTATCTAGCGGCCCGGGCCTTCTAAAAAATCTCCTAGGCAGGAGGGTGTCCGAAGGGGTCCTTCTTACAGGATCCCCACACTCTAGAGCGTCCTCCAGAGTTGCAGCCTGTGGGTTCCGGACACGTCTGTCCCCCACCGTCCAGGAGTCCTCACGGGCAGCCTGGACAGCTGCTCACCCTCCCAAGCCGACTCACCACCAGACGTGAAGACAATCTCGGTGGGACCTCCAATGTTAGAGTCGGCGCTGAAACCAGAAGCTTCACTCCGATATCGGGTCACACAGAAACAGTTTATTTCTTTTTTACGTGCGCACGGGTCAATCAGTCAAGCTTAGGACTGAAGACCCCGAAGCTCAAGCTCGCAGGCTTGTTATAGGGCAGTTTCGCATGGGTTGGGGAGTGGGGTCGCTCAGAGTTCAGCCATCCAGCTGGCTCACATGGATTGGGGAGTTGAGGGTCGCTCGGAGTTCAGCCATCTGGCTTGTTTCACATGGATTGGGGAGTGAGGGTCTCTCAGAGTTCAGCCATCTGGCTTGTTTCACATGGATTGGGGAGTGAGGGTCTCTCAGAGTTCAGCCATCCGGCTTGTTTTTCCAAGAGCTGCGAGCTAGCTTTACAACGTGGAAGCCTTCTGTACGAGCTAAGCAGGAATATTTTTCCACTAAGCAGAAATACATTTCTCTACTGGGATAGAGCCTAAAATGGAGCCTTTACAGCAGGAATAAACCCAGCAGTAATTGTGGTACCCTTTACTACTGCGGAAATTGCCTCATTATGGACAGAAAATGAACATTGACAAAAAGCTGCAATAATTTTTTGGGAATCATTAGCAATAAATATCCCCCAAACAAGAGACTTTAGTTTATAAAAATAACTAATTTGATCTTTCTTCACATTGTACAGGGACTACCAATTTCTGGAGGCCCTACATTCTACACTAATGCAAATAAATCAGGAAAGGCAGGTTATAAGTTTAAAAATTTAAGTAAAGTGTCTCAAAGCCACTAATCTCATAATCCTTTGGTTTTATTTTGACTCTTTAAAACTGTCTTAAGGTATAGCTAGATAGTATCTCAAATTTATAAGATTATTATATATATTTAAACTTTCAGTCATAATATTAATGGTCATACAGACTACTAATTCTAGAAATAGATTTCATCTAGCTTCCTGTTTGTGATTTCAGGCTTGAGTCTGAAGCAGGGTAACTAGGAATTAACCTTGTGTACCCCCGATGTATTTAATAGATGGTGTTTTTTCTAGTTCTCCAAGATCCACTGTATATGACATTTAAAATGTCTAAGTTTTCTGAAGTGAATGGTGACCCTTCCTAACAGTGACCTTTGAAGTCACTGACACTAAGCTGATGAACATCACCCAAAGATCAGCTTCGGACTACAACCTGCTCAGGACAATTTCACAGTGGCCAGCTGAGATGGTCCAGCCTCATAGACTACTTCAGCCAGGACTGCAGATAAGCCCGGCACTTTCCCATCACATTGAGATTGGACAATAGTTAACTCTCCCAGGACTTGACCATTATCTCAATTTTCTCAGGGTCCCCCAAAGATGCCATCACCCCAGACAACAGGAAGTAATTTTAGGAACATGATGCCCAAATTTCCAAAAGGTAGGATGAGCAGTTTCTGGTCATTTGATGGATTATGGATGTTTATCAGCATTCAGGGGAGTTAGTTACAAGGTGTTATTGATCTTTGTCAAGGAAAAAACTAAACAAAGGTGATTAGATTCTAGAATCTTGTTCTGAAAAGAAAAGGGGGGGGGATACAGGAATAGGATAAAAGGGCAAATTATTGAGTCTATTTTTAAACTAAAAAAGCAACTACTAGTCTCAAATATTTTACATTGGTATGGATTTTTTATATTGATACAAATTAAAGGTTATTTTGTTATTCTGTATATGCATTTCTATTCTTGTTTAAGGTATTGTACCTATTCAACTCATTGAAAATTTAAGATGAAGTTCTAGTCCTTGAAAGCTATTTAGGATAATAAAGAAATACAGGTTAGTAGTTAGTCATCTATAACAATCTTATAGTCATCTTAGGTATGTTTTCAAGGTTAAACAGAGAGATATTTTAGATAGATGGTTTTCAAACACTTCAGAGACCTACAGAATTTGGGTAGAAGGGATATGGCGCAGGGTGATTTTTTTGAAACTATTGGTCTAGACTTTGGGCATGAAACCACATTTGAAACCATTGGATTGGACTTTTGGCAGGGAACCACAACCAGCTGAAAAGGATTATCTGGACTGCTCAACAGGATTATCTAGATATCTTCAAGGGCCATAAACTGCAGACAGGATGTCTGCAGGAGCATACTGCTCTGTATCTGTTCAAGTTGTCATGGCACATTCTTGAAGTCCTTACTGGAACTGAGTACAGCAGGTGGTCTTGAGATGGTGGCCTAAGATAGAGCCTGTAAAGTCAAGTCTAGGTCTTCACAGTGGAAGATGAGGATCATCACTCAAGGTTGTCCTTTGACTTCAAAACAGGTGTCTTGGCACACTTGTGTAAACATTCACACACACAGTTCTACACAAAGCCATGTACACATGAAATACACACATGTATACACACAATACAAGAAAGAGTAAAGAAAATATTGATTTGCATTTCAATTAAACTCATAAATTGTGTTTTTGACTTATAATAATGGAATGGATTAGTTAGCTGACAGATGAATAAATAGTGAAAGGATAATTTAAATTAGTAAGGAATGGTTTTCTATTTAAATTAGTTCCGTTTAAATCTGTTCTTGCTGCAAGCTGCAGGAAAATGTAATGGAATTCAGCTACTATCACAAAAGCTACTACTTGGAAAGGTCAAGGACTTTTCTGAAAGTCAAGCCATGGCTTAAGAAGTCTTGGTGATATTTTCTTGTGTGCCATGTATGCTTCCAAGAACTTCTAGCAGTGCATTTACCTGAAATTTCTCTAGCATCCTAGGCATTGCTTTGTTTCTTGTGCAAATAAAGCTCAGACCCTCCTTTCTCTCATAGCCCTAAGGGCATTCCAAAGAGATTGACTCAGAACAAAAGGGCTTTTTGCATACCAGATGCCACATAGTTGGGAGGCAGACTTCCTAGCTCCGGACAGAGTTGCCCTGCCCTGCCAGTTTATGGAGGCATAGGAAAACAGAGGCAGTTTTGTTTTAGTGACTAACACACTCCTTTACCTAACCACCTGTAAGATTGTAGTTTGAACACATTTATGACAGACTTGTAACATTTCACCTAACCACTTCTAAGAATGCATTTTGAGCACATAAATTCCCTTTCCGACTTATTCCAGGTCTTAACTGAACCCACCCCTTCTATTCACTCCCCTTTTGGGTTGCAAATGAAGCTGGCTATGGCAGCTCTGGTAGGGAGCTTGGAAGCTTTTGTTTGGTATTGTAGGAGTCAGGCTGTGGGAAGGACCAAGATGGGGAGAAATGAAGATGAAGATGAGGATGAAGCCAAAGGAGTTTAGTTAGAACTAGGGTAGGACAGGAGGAGAAGGGACGGAGAGGAGCTAAGTATGAGAATAGAATTGAAGCTGTGTAGACAGAATTTAATCTCAGAGAAATGAAGTAAACAGATGAAAAAATCAGTGTACTTAGGCTATTTTCCCGAAGATTACCCCCGCCATTAGTAGTGTCTCTTCTGGGCCCCTGGGAGGGAAATTAAAGAGACTGGACCTCAATAACTTCTGAAATGTTCCCTTAGCAGAAAAATTACTTAAGAGGCAAATTCTGACTGAAGGGCAGAGACAGTGGAGCAAATTTCAAGCTCTGATTGACCTGCTGTTTGAAAGGTTGACCCCTGAAGTAGATGAGGTAAACCAAAGAGAATACTGTGTTCAGATACTGGAGCTGATCCAGAGTTTTTAGACATAAGAAGCACCCACTGTGACCCAGGACAGCAGTCTAGAGCCCTGCCCCTAGTGCTTACCTTTATCCAGGCTCATTGCCATCATCAAAGTTTACTCTTTATTTCCCAGTAAATTTATAATAATGTTCAGCTAGCTTATACCCCAGAGAGCTCATCAAATATTTTTATATTTTCTAAATTACCTGCATTGGTTACTCATTAGCCTGTACTTTAATTACTTAAACAAAAATAGAGGGTTCAGGAGATGCCCAGTCTGTAAATTGTTAGCTATACAGGCATGGGTGTTAGTATTTAAGCTGCGCTAGGAACACGTCCCGAACACGACAAGACCACAGAAGAGTTTTATTAAAGAGGATAGAGGTGACAGGCCTGTGTGAAACACACATGGGTGAGGAGATAAGGGGGGAGAGAGAGAAAGAGGCTCATGCAAGATGGCACCGGCTTTCTAAAGGTTGGGCCGCGCATGCGTACAGGAACTCCTGTGGGTACTCCACGTATGTGCACAGATTACATGGCTTTGCGCGCGCTTTACGCAACCACGTAAGGCCACAGAGTCCCTGTCCCGCGAGATGTCTGACCGGGAGACAGCTATTCTGAACCGGAAATAGTTAGGCGGTCCGCCGGGCAAGCCCAACTGTGTGGACATGTAATCTCTATCAATGGGAACCTAGTTCAGATCACCAGAACTTATACAAAAGAGCCAAACATGAACATGCATGCCTACAACTGCTAAAGATAATTGGCCAGCCAATCTAGCCAAATCAGTGAGCTTCAAGTTCGAGGAGAGTCCCTGTCTCGAAAATTAAAGGGTGAAAAAAATGATCGAACAAAGTCATTCATTACCATCCTCTGTAAGTACATAACCACTAACATTTACATATATCGCTTACATACAGCAAATCTCTCTCTCTCTCTCTCTCTCTCTCTCTCTCTCTCTCACACACACACACACACATACACACACACACACACACACACACACACACTAAAGAACTTTCTAAAAATAAGAAAATGTTGATATAGTGATTTTTGCTTGTTCTATTTGGTTTTTAGATAAGGTCTCACTATGCCCTTGTTGGCCTTGAACTCAGTATGTGGCCCTGACTCACTTCATAAGGAGCCAAAGTCCCTCGTAGTGTCTTGTCATCTAGATACTTTCTGAGCCATCTATCGTCAGTTAAATTTCTTTGCGTGATCCTGCAGATAGGAACTCCGCAATTAAGCTGCAAAGCAGGTGAGGAGTCAGAATACTGTGTTGGGGAAACAGAACCTTGTCGTATGGAAAGAAGACAGCAGTGCATAGTTCACGATGACACGGCACGTGCGATGATCAAACACCGGCAATCTCTCCTCTGAATGGAAACGGATACAGTTTTGAACACACAAATGGGTGAAAGAATTAAAAAAGAAATAGCAAGTAGTTTTAAAAGGGGAAAGTTAGGGGAGAACTGCAAGACGGTTGATGTTTCCTGCCAGCCCTCTGCTGAGGACAAGGGTGAAAGGCTCTAAAATGACTCAAGGTGCAAACCTCGTCACAAGCGCAGGAAACTGCACAGAAGTCCTGCAAAGCAGACGCATGAGGAGGGTGCGAGCAGGAACCATGAACGTGTAATAGCGCCCCATCATCAGAAAAAATGCATGGGGGAGTTTGGGGTTTGTTTTGTTTTTATCGGCAAGAGGATACTAACTAGGATAGAGAATGCAGCTAAACCAAGCAGGGGCTTCAGCTTGAGAGACAACAGCTGACCGACTCCCTCTTCAGACTTAAAAAACAACGAATAATCTGGAGTCACGGGAAGGAACACGAACAAATTAAACGATGTGAACGTGGCTCTCAGGGCAATTCTATTTGTAAAAAGGGCGTGCCAGAGCCCAGACCTGGCCAGCAAGCACACAGGGCCAAGATGGCTGCCATCTTTTATCCCCAATCCAGGGGGTGACTCCATCATCCCATCGGTGAGAGCTTGGCTTTACAATCTGTCTCAGCTGGAGGGGTGTTAGGATTCTGCCGCTCCTCCAGCTGCATGACTGCACATGCGCAGTTCAGTAGCCAAGAAAGGGGCCTTATGTCTTTCTTATGTCATCCATGTGCAGAGTGGTCACGCAATCTGCACATGCGTGGCGTAGCTCTGTAAGCCCACATGCACACGTGCAGGGAAATCCTTAAAAATCTGGTCATGACTCCTCCCTTCTCTTCTGCCCTCTCCTTCTCCCCCACTCGCTCTCTCCCTGCATGAGTCTCTCATGGGCCTGCTCACTCTCTTCTGCCCCCCCCCCCCAATAAAGCTCTGATACTGGGTTTTGTAGTGCCTCATGACCTTTCCTCACAGAGTAAAAGCTCCGCATTTAAAACCAACAAAGAGGAAGGCTCAGGAAATATGAGTCCTGGCTGGACTGATTACCTTTGATAGACAAAATATATATAATTACCTTTGATAGAGAAAATGGAAATGCCTTTAATAGAAAACAAAACAAAATTTCCCTTGAAAGACCAAGGGCTGATACTATGGGAAAAACAAAGGAACGGACAGTGAATGCTGCGGCTATAGTATTGTGCTTTGGAAGGTAGGCCAGAATGATGGCGCATCACAGAACATAGCATTGGTTTAAGTAGGTAAAGCAATGAAGTAAAGATGGATTGTGATTGCAAGGAGTTAAGGAAATATAAGGCCAGAGAGCTGTGGCTTATCCATATGGACTTGAGGTCACTTGAGATGGTTGGCATACCAGGCTTTTTAGTAATAGGAGGCAGATAAAAGTAGATAGGAGTGGATAGCTGATAACTCAGGGTACTGCTATATGGTAGATACGTATCCAAGATAAATGAGACAAGATAGTAGATAGCAATGTTGAGAGAGGCTGGAAGACATTAGAGCCAAACTGAAGTGGACACAAAGGACAAGGTGTGTGTGTGTGTGTGTGTGTGTGTGTGTGTAGACTTGCATCATGGAGGAGCCACACTTCCTCAGGCAGAGTCATTCAATTTGGTGGACATACCCGGAATTCTATGCCTTGGCAGAGGGAGGCAAGAGGATTCAAGTCCAAGGCCTATTTGTGCTACAAAGCGAAGCCCTGTTTTAGAAAAACAAAAGGAGAAAAAAAAAGGTTGATAATTTGTGACTGACAAGTATGATGAATCCTTCAAAATCATTCTTTTGTTATTAAGAATCAGGAAAGCATACTTTCCATTATATTTAGACATCCTCTGCCTGCTGCCAAACCTATAGTCTTTGAAAGAAAGCCAACCAATTATTCCAAACTCTGAAGCATAATCAAGCAAGCCTTAACAGTTCATGAGCACAGTTTGGAAAAGCTTGTTGGCAAACTTTAGAAAACTCCCTATTCTTCATTTTTTGCCAGGGATGCACAGGAATCTTAAAACTTTTCTGTCAGTCCAATCCTTTTCCACTTGTTGGTCTTTGATATGTAAAAGCTGAACAACTTGGGATAAAAAGCAGAATCCATAAATTCTGAAGTAAAATACCATGCTTTACAATGCTCTTTTTCTTTTTATGATATACACAAAATAATAACCTAGAAATGTTCTTTCCCATCATTTGATGGGGGGAAGGGGATTTCTGTGAGCTTCTAAAGGTCAATCCTCTGACATCCTCTTTTCCTTCTTGCTGACATCTCTGAATATCATGATAATAATATTCACTCCTTAGCATGTATCTACTGTCTGTCTTTTGGACTGTACTGTGACCTTTATTCCCAGATGAAGGAGGGATAACAGACTCACTTTGGCAGTTCAGAGCAGGCTCAGTAGAGCAGTCAGACCTTGGAGTACACAGTACACTTTGAAACACCTTGGAGTACACAGTGAGGACTGGAGAATGACTGTACAAGCAGCTGATGGAAACTGCTAAAGAATGTGCTTTCGGGGTTGGGGATTTAGCTCAGTGGCAGAGCTTTGCCTGGCAAGCACAAGGCCCTGGGCTCAAAAAAAGAAAAAAAGAATGTGCTTTCTGCTTTCCTTTGGAGACCTAGTGTGAGTCAGTAGGAGCTTCTGCTAATTGCCACTTCTTCCAGACCACTCACTCAGGGGGGTGAGGACTGCAGAGCCAAGGGAAGGGCAGCTGAACTCCATAGTATCCACAGCATCAGCCACATTCCCACACTTCCCCAGACCCTAAGAGGCTAAGTCTTAGGGTTCCATAAGAACAGGAATGAATGGGCTGGGTCCATACTAAGTTAGTCAACTCAGTATTACCAACAGGAAAGTCTGTAAGCCAAAGGTTGTGCTGTCCACAGGTCTTGCATAATTTTCATTTTCTAGATCAAATCTAGTAAGTGGTAAGAGTTGAGTAGCTGTATGGGGGAAATCTAGAAAAGTTCTATAATGTTGTGAAATTAAGTGGGCATTAAACATTTGGTGATGCTACAATACAGAGAAAATGCGTTTTCCAAGCTGATAAATGGAAGAGAAGTTTCCATATGCCAACTGTTAGCAGCGTGTGTAAGCACAAGCAGGATTCTCTTACAACCAAGCCATTTGCTCCTTCTTAGTAGTTGAAAGTGGCCCCAGACAGAGCAGGGAGTCCTAGTGTGGAAACACTATTAGGTGAACAATGGTTAGAAACTGCTCTAGTGTCTTCCTTCCAGACCTCTTTCTTGAACTATGTGCTATTTCAGTGGTCTGAGATTGGAGTGGAAATATACATGGCCAGACCACACATTGTCCTTACCTGGCAAATGCAAGGCACACCGGGCTCAAGAAGTGACCTGTACCAGACACTAAATACCAAAAATCATTTTCTAATAAACACCAAAAATATGAATTTCTTCACAAAATAGTGAAGTGGATCAAAGCCTGGGGTGCTCCTGCTATAATGGTATTGGTATGAAACATCCCTTCTGAGACAATGAGAACAGAAACTAAGGTTTAAGTACTTGATGTCTACCAGTTGTTCAGGTTGGTGCTTTTGTGCAATGCTTTAAAAAATGCCCTCCATATCAGGCACTGCTGTCTTTATATATGAGGGAACTGAGACTCAGGTAGGCTGAACAATCTGAGATCATGCATGGTAGTGGTTGTTATGAAACACTAAACTCGTTAGTTTGTTTCTAAAACACATGCTTCTTTTTAATATATCACATTTCTATTCCCTTGGCCAGAGATTGGCCTTACTTTTGTAATAAATATTGGATCTATTAACTATAGGCTTTAAAAAAGATTTATTATATTTTAAAATTATGTTCATATATGTGTTTGTGTGAAGGTTTGTGATGGGAAGGACTATCATCAAAATATACTGTATGAAAAATTTAAATAATAAGTCAGTTGGAGGGTGAGGAGTGTTTGCTGAGGAATAGAATGTTTGTCTAGCACATAGTGATCCTTGGTTAGTCCCCAGTAGAGAAGGAGAAAAAGGAAAAAATAAGGTTAAAAACTCAGTTGGTAAAATGTCAATGAACCATATAGTTCACTGATCACTGAGCATGCACTCAAAGAGCTGGACCTGTAGCAGGCACCTGTAATCTCAGTACCAGGAAGAGGGGTTCAGGAGAATCCTTGGGACTTGCTGGCTGTGTAGTATAGCTAATCAACAGTCTTCAGATTCAGTGGGAGACCTGTCAAATAACAAAACAAAACAACCCCCCCAAAAACAACAAAAAACCCCAAACAAACCAAAAAAACAAAACAAAACAAACAAAAAACCACCATTATAGAGAGCTGTAGAAGACATGAGTAAGGTGCTCACAGAATCTAGAGGAGGGTATCAGATGCCCCAGAACTGGTGTTATAGGCAGTTGAGAGTCAACCTACATGGGTGTTAGGAATCGAACTGAATCCTCTGTAAGAGCAGTACGTGGTTTTTTACTTGTTTGTTTTTGCTATTGATTGTTTCTTTGTTTGCTTGGGACATAGTCTCATTACACAGTCCCAGCAGTCCAGGAACTCACTGTAGATCAGGCTGCCCTCAAACTTCAGAGATCCATCTGTCTCTGCCTCCCGAGTGTTGAGATTACAGGGGTGTGCCCTCACACCCATTTACAGCATGTGCTTGTAACCACCTAGCAATCGCCAACCTGTGGCTTCTTAAAAAACATTAATTTATCCATTGAAAATTATATACTTTTATGCAGTTTGATCATAACATTCCACCATCATCTCCTTCCAACTCCCTTAATGGCCCCCATCCCATCACTCTCCCAACTTCATGTCCTCCTTGGTTGTTGTTATAGTAACTGTTGCCCATGTCCCCACGAATGTTGTCTACCTACTGGAGCATGGGAACCTACTATCAAGTCCCCAAAGGACAGTGACTCTCCCTCTCTCAACAGCTACCACCATCCAGAGGCTTCTAAATTCCGGGATCTCTGTAAGTGTATTGCCTGAGATGCTGATGTGTAGGCTTTAGCACCTAGGTCAATAATTTGACATAGCAACAAGACTACATGATATCATTTATAAAGTTTATCAAAGAGAACTGGACAATCAACTTTTCAAAAAGAATCACAGAAGCAGATTCAAAGAAAGCACATAAAGAGAAACTAAAAGGGGCCTGGCATGTTAGGTAGTCAGGCAATCCCTTGAACTTTAAACTTCCACATCACAGTATGAATTGGTTCGAAGATAAGAAGTAGAATAAATTCTCTCTTGTCGACAGGGCCGCATCTCTGCTTTTCCAGAGGCACACACAGCTGAGATCATGGCATTTGACGGCACTTGGAAAGTAGACCGGAATGAGAACTATGATAAGTTCATGGAGAAAATGGGTAAGGACTGGTTTCTACTAGAGCGGCTCGTGTTTGCTTTCTTCTCTCTGTGTGTTAGGGAATGAGTGGTGATGTGTAAGGCTCCAGGTGTGATTGTACAGAGTCTGGATATCCATATCCACATTTTCTGCTTTAGGAAAGCGACTTGTCCCCTAGGGCAAGTGTTAGAGCCCCTGGATTTTCTTCCCTTGCCAGTTAATTATATCTATGTAACTGAAAACTGACATGTTTGTGGACATTAGAAGAAAGACAATTGTAGTGAGTTATGATAATTTCCACAGCTTAAAATAATGCTGGATTATAGGGGTTAAAAGAACAAGGAACTTTTAATAAGGTAAGAAAATAATTTTATCAAACCTCAGCTTGAATAAATTCTTTGTAATTCTCTTCTCTGACTTGCCTAACTTTAGGAATAGCTACAGAAAACCATGTTTCCTTTGTGGAGGTATACTTTGACTATATTATAAATGTCTACTAATGTTCTGGCAAGCTACACTACAAAATTGGGCAAAAATTATGTCATTTCCCAAAACAAAACCTGCACAAATTATAGCTTATACTTTAGGGATTCTGAATTTAGGTTTATGAAATTTGTACATTCATACTATAATGAACTTAATCATAAAATCTCTAACTTTTCTGGCTTGGCACCAATCAGACATGCCACAAAAATAAATATAACTATAAAGCAAGCAAAGCATGGTGCTATTTGCCTGTGATCTAACACTTTGAGAGGGAAATGGCTAGCCTGAGCTATGCAGCAGGTTTGGAGCCTGCCTGGGGTAGGTACCAAAACCCAGTTTCAAACAATAAATAAAATTCACTTTGAAAGCAAAGTAGAGTTGGAAATGAATAAATACCCCGAACTGAGCTGGGTTTCTTTAATACTTGAACACACCTCTCAAGGCTTCACGTGACATTGCTGCCATTGGACTGAACACTGGAGCCAAAGGTTGTTAAGCTTGTTAAAATGACCTGGGGCTGAGGTGCTACAGTTTGCTGCTTCATTTACATTTTCTTAGTGTGGAAAAGCTGCTTGAACCATTTCTCTATATCTGCCAGAGCTTCCCCTTTCTCTAAAAGCAACTGGGTGTGGCTGTGCACACACAACACTATTTGCTCTTCCTTCTCCACCCACAAAATAAAGACAGATGAGCAGACCAAAGCAGAGCTAAGAAAGGAAACACTTTCTGTGGCATTTTCATTTCATGTTCCCCTCAATCTCTCCTTTTGCAGGCGTTAACGTGGTGAAAAGGAAGCTTGCAGCTCATGACAATTTGAAATTGACCATCACACAAGAAGGAAATAAATTCACAGTCAAAGAATCAAGCACCTTTCGCAACATTGACATTGTGTTTGAACTTGGTGTCAACTTTACCTATAGTCTAGCAGATGGAACGGAACTCAATGTAAGACATTTTTTATAAACAATGCATTCTTGATTTTTTTAAACAATATAAAGTGCTTTATCTCATGGAATGGTTCAGCTAATGAAAATTCATTCATTCATATTTTATATCACACACATTGGTAAATGTTATATAATGTTTTATTGTGATATACATCCATGAAAGAAGCTATACTGAGCAATAAGGTTTAGAATAATCCTCTTAGATGGACTGAGTATAGGGATAGTCACATGATGTCTTACTTAGGGTTTTGATTGCTCTGAACAGACACCATGACCAAAGCAATTTTTAATAACGTAAAATATTTAATTGGGTAGCTTACAGTTTCAGAGGTTTAGTCCATTATCATCATGGTGAGACATAGTGGTATGCAGGCAAACGTAGTGCTGGAGAAGGAGCTGAGAGTTAATACATCTTGATGTACAGGCAACAGGACACAAACTGTGTCACTGGGCATGGCTTGAGCATAGGAGACCTCAAAGCCCGCCCCAACAGTGAAACACTTCCTCCACCAAAACCACACCTACTACAACAAAGTCACAACTCTTAATGGTGCCACTCCCTATGGGGGCCATTTTCTTTCAAATCACCATACAAGGAAATGTAAAGTTCTGCATTTGCAACTCTTCATACTGGGAGAACACAAGTTATAGTGTTTAATATATTCAAACACAATAACTGTTTATAAATGTACTTGGACAATAAACTGAGAGGCCAGAAATGTAGTTGAATCGGGAGACTGTAGCAAGCAAAAACCCTGGGTTGTGTTTCCAATACTGCATAAAAACTGGACATGGTCACACTTTCCTGTAATCTCAGGACTTGGCAACTGGAGTCAGGAGTATCATAAAGTCAAACTTTTCCTCACACACAGAGTTAAGTTTGAGGCCAGTGTGGGCTACATGAGCTCTCATCTCAAATAAATATTGATTAAAAATTAATGTGTGGTTGGGGATTTAGTTCAGTGGTAGAGCGCTTGCCTAGCAAGTGCAAGGCCCTGGGTTCGGTCCTTAGCTCTGGCAAAAAATAAAAAATAAATAAAAATTAATGAACAGGTAAGTAGCCAAATGTAAAAGTTTAATGCATTATAGGTAATTAAAAAATGTCCCTTTTGAAAAAATTTTTAGGGACTCACTCTATCCAATTAATTTTTCAAAAGTACTTTTATAGTTGTGTGTGTGTGTGTGTGTGTGTGTGTGTGTGTGTGTGTGTGTGTGCCCATGCCCAAGTGGAGAGGTCAGAGGAGCACATCAAGTACTCTGATCCACTGCTGTTCATCTTATTCCCTTGAAACAGGGTATCTCACTGAACCTGGAGGTAGGCTGGTGGCCACAAAGCCCCCATGAGCCTCCAGTCTCCACAGCATTAGTGTCATAGGCATATGTGAGCACACCTGGCTTTTTACATGGATTCTAGGGACTTGAATTCAGGTCCTAAGGCTTGTGTTGTAAGTTCTCTCAGCAGCTGAGCCATCTCGTCAACTGTGCAATGACAGTTTAACTGTTGAGTATTTTCTCACTAATGTTATCACTACTCATCTGCACTAGAATTCAGCCTATAACAATTGTCAGTGGAATGGTGCCTAGTAGTTCCCAGTACAGCCTTGACTCCCACAGCCCATGTCCAATCCTCTTTCTGACTTTCGAGGAATTGCTCCATCATTTCACAGTCTCTATAGATGTAAAATGGAGGAAATGTGTTGCTTCATAGAGTGCATAGGGTCACTGAGTGAAGATGTGGGTCTGTAAAACTGTAAAACTGGAGACATAAAAATGCTGTCTTGTTATTGTGATACAGGGGACCTGGAGCCTTGATGGAAATAAACTCATTGGAAAATTCAAACGTGTAGACAATGGAAATGAGCTGATTGCTGTCCGAGAAATTTCTGGTGGTGAACTCATCCAGGTAAGTTGTAAGAAAGATTTCTAACAAAGACAAAAATGATTACAAACCAGAATTTTGTCACTGTGAGTTACACCTTTAATAAGTAAACTGTTACTTCTCTCTTGTAAATACACACACACACACACACACACACACACACACACACCACACATATATGAGTCATCTGTTTATTGAGAAGAGTTTGCATATATATATATATATATATATATATATATATATATATATATATATATTCTTATTTTAATAATAAAAAACCCATAAATGCCTCAATCCAAAATGTAATTTTAATGGTTCTATCCTATATCTTTTTAAAATACTTCTATCAAATATAAGAAAATGCTAGGATAGGCTTTAACATTATTATTTTTCTTAATTTGGGGTAATAACTTAATTGACATGTTCTTTTATGTTTGTAAACATCTTTCAGACCTACACATATGAAGGAGTCGAAGCCAAGCGGATCTTTAAGAAGGAATAAGAAAGCTTCTTGGAGCCTAGAGCAATACTGAAGAGCTATACTGTTGTTAGGCTTCTCTCTCCATCATGATAATGCCAGGATGATTCATCCTTTCGTGAGCATTGATAGATTTCCAGTCTTCTCAAAACCAGAAAAGATAATTAGGACTTCATTTGTTTTATGTTCCTTAAGATAAACATTAACCAGAGTTTTAAAGAAAATAAATATTATTCTCACCTTAAGTAGTGTTTCCTTAAAAAACAAAAAAGCTATTGGCATAGCATTGATGACTGTTTTTTCAATATTGTGTGTGTGTGTGTGTGTGTGTGTGTGTGTGTGTGTATTGAGTTACGATTTTTCTGAACATTTTTTTGAATTGAAACATGAAACATCTTGAGTAGTCCCTCTATATAGCTGGTCCTCAAAGGGAAACCTGTAGGGACAGCTGACCAGAACACATGGGAGCTTACAGACTCTACATTAGGAAGCCTGCATGGGACAGACCCAGGTACTTCAGCCTGTGGGTAGCAGTTGTGTAGTTTGGTCTGTTTGTGGGGTCCCTAGAAGTGGGACCAAGATCTGTCCCTGGCACATGAGCTTGCTTTTTGGAATCTATTCCCTATGGTGGGATCCAACCCCTCTTTCCTATCTATCCAACTTTGTGTCCTTTTAAAAACAAAAGTAAAAACAATACAGATTCCCCCTCCATATCTTCTTGGTGTGTGACCTTTCAGTGGAGTATGGGTGATCTACTAGTGGCAACATTCTTAAAGAAAACTGGCTGACCTCCTTCCAGTAACTAGCAATTGCAAATCACTCATTGGGAATGGACGGGACTTCCTGTTCACTTCCCTTTCCAAATACGAGGATTTGTTTTGACCTACCACATAAGATAAAATAGTTTATTTATTGTTTGTTTACTTATTTATTATTCTCAAACACAAGTTCCCATTCCTCCTCTCGTCCAGTCTCTCCTCACCCTACCTCCTCTTTCCCCCATATCCATACCCCCTCCATCTCCCCTTAGACAAGATCAGGCCTCTTTTCAACCAAACATGGCATTGCATGCTACAGTAAGACCATCACATCAAGGCTGCATGAGGAAAAGGAGGAAAAGGGTCCTGTAAGCAGGTAAAAGAGTCAGAGATTGTCCTAGGTCCCACTGTTACCCACAAGAACACCAAGCTACTCAGCCATAACACATATGCAGAGGACCTAGATCAGACCCCTATAGGCTCCCTGATCTCTGCGAACCCCCATGAGATCAGTTGAATCTGTGGGCCATATTCTCATGTTGTCCCCAATGCCTCTGGCTCCTTGGATCCTTCCCCCTCCTCCTCCTTAGGACTCCCCAACCTCTGCCTAATATTTGGCTGTGGGACTCTTGCGTCTGCTCCCATCAATTGCTGGATGAAGTCTTTTTGGTCTCTTTGATGAAGATTCTGCTAGGCTCTGGTCCCAGAACATTGTGCAGGCAGAACAAACTACAGGTCAAAGGTTTTGTTCCTGGGTTGGTGTCCCAATTCCTCCACCTGAGGCCTTGCCTGGTTATAGAAGATGTTCAGTCTCTGTCCCCCAATAGGAGTCTGTGTTATGGTTACTCTCATAGATTCTATTGTGCTAGGTTTCCACCTCAGCCCTGAAATGCCCCCAATTCCAGTAATTTCTCTCAGTATTTTCTCCCTCCCTCCCTGCCCACTTGATCCCTTCTTTTCCCATTCATACCCACCTCGAGTCCATACACAAAAATCTATTTTATTTCACTTCCCAGGGAGATCCTTGCATCTGCTCTTAAGCTCTCCTTGTTACTTTGCCTCTCTGGGTCTGTAGACTGCAGCATGATTATCTTTTACTTTACAGCTAATATCCACTCATAAGTGGGTACATATCACATTTGTCTTATAGGTCTTGGTTACCACATTCAGGATGATGTTTTTCAAGTTCCATCCATTTACCAGCAAATTTCATGACCTCACTCTTCTCATTTTACAGCTGAGTAATACTCCATTGTTAAATGCTCCACATTTTCTTTATCTATTTTTTGGTTGAGGGGCATCTAGGTTGTTTCTAGTTTCTTTCTGGCTATTATGAGTAAAGCTGCTATGAACATAGTTGAGCAAATGTCCTTCTGAGAGGATGAAACATCCTTTGGGTATATGCCCTGGAGTGATATAGCTGGGTCTTGAAATAAATTGATTTCCAATTTTCTGAGAAAACTCATATTGATTTCCAAAGTGGCTGGACAAGGTTGCATTACACCAGCAATGGAAAAGTGTTCCCCTTGCTCCATATCCTCTCCTGCATGAACTGTCACTTGTGTTTTTGACCTTAGCCATTCTGACAGGTGTAAGATGGAATCTCAAAATCATTTTGATTAGGATTTCCCTGATGGGCCAAGGATATTTTCTTTAAGTATTTCTCAGCCATATTGATTTACTCTGTTGAGAATCTCTGTTCAGATCTGTAGCCCATTTTTAAATGGAATATTTAGTTTGTTGATGTCTAGTTTCTTGAGTTCTTTATATATTTTGGATATTAGACCTCTGTCAGATTTGAAGTTGGTGAAAATCTTTTCCCATTCTGTAAGCTGGCATTTTTGTCTTATTGACTGTGTCCTTTGCCTTACAGAAGCTTTTCAATTTCATAAGGTCCCTGTGCTATTGATGTTCTGTTCAGGAAGTTGTCTCCTGTGCCAATGCATTCAAGGCTATCCCCGACTTTCTCTTCTGTCAAGTTTAGTGTATGTGCTTTTATGTTGAGGTCTTTTATCCACTTGGACTTGAGTTTTGTGCAGGGTGATAGATATGGATCTATTTGCATTCTCATACATACAGACATCTGTTTAGACCAGCACCATTTTTTGAAGATGCTTTTTTACATTGTATATTTCTAACTTCTTTATCAAAAATCAGATGTCCATAGGTGTGTGGATTAACCTCTAGGTCTTTGATTCAGTTACATTGATCAATATGTCTGTTTTATGCCAATATCATTCATCTTTTTATTATTATTCCTCTGTAGTCCAACTTAAAATCAGGTATGGTGATACGCCCAAAAGTTCTTTTCTTGTGTAGGATTGTTTTACCTATCCTGGGTTTTTTGTTTTTCCCTTTGAAGTTGAGTATTGCTCTTTCAAGGTCTATAAAGAACTGGGCTAGAATTTTGATGGGGATTGCACTGACTCTGTACATCGTCTTTGGTAGGATGGCCATTTTTAATATGTTAATGAGCATGGGAGGGCATTACATCTTCTTATATCTTCACTGATTTCTTTCTTCAAAGACAAATTTTTTTTTATCATACAGGTCTTTCACTTGCTTGGTTAGAGTCACCCCAAGATATTTTATATTATTTATGGCCACTATGAAGGGTGTTGTTTCCCCGATTCTTTCTTAACCCATTTGCCATTTGTATTATAGGAGGTGTAAGTAAGCATTACAGCACAGATGGAAGGGTATCCTGGCAGTTGAGAGCCAAGGAATACCACAAAGTCACACTGTAAAACAAACCTCACACAAGAGATTTATTGGGAGGGAAAAAACCAGGAGAGTGGCTGTCAGCAGCTGTACAGCCTAGTCTCAGATCAGTATATGACTACCTGTCCAACAGGTTTACTCAGGCACCTGTAGAAATGACTCTCACTTGGCAAGGGCTGGTAGTCCATGGGACAGTGAAGGAATTTTCAGAATTTGTGCAGTTTGCAGACTCTTTTCTCTCTCATTGTAATTTGTCAGTCACAAAGCATCAGTTGGAATTGTCTCTGGAAATTCTCTTCCTTTTCAAATATTTTCCCCTAGGAATCAGCAGGGGTTAATGCTTTTTGAATCTCTTATCCTGAATTACTAACCACAACTCCCAACCCTGCGAACTTCTATGACTCAGTGGAGATAGTTAGGTACATATGAGAAAATAACACTTGGAAGATTAACCATGTTTCACAGTTCAGGACACAGGAGAGCAGGACATGCATTCACAGACTGGGAAGAAAGTCTCAGGAATCACATGGTGCCAACTGTTGAGAGTAAGTTCCCTGGACACCAAGCATAGAATCATTTGTAGGATCTGGTATACTCCAAGAGGAAAAAATACAATTCAAAATGTGGGGTGGATAGATCCATCTTTACCATACATAGGAGCTTATATTGGTGGAAGTATGGTAGAGTGAGATGGGGAAAGAGTGTTTTATAAAGGTCTGCCTTTCATAGATAGATTGAGACATGGGACCCTCCTGTAGAAAAGGGAACTGTATAAAAATATATCTTGCAGACATGAAAGAATTGCCTGGGTTTGAGTATTGTTGTCCTTAAAGCATTTCGCCTGTGTCTATTACTCTTGAACTTGGTAACCATGAGTAGCCGCCAGCTGACATAAATGCTGTGAGAGCAGGATGTGTCTGGCTGGATATTTAGTTAAACCTGCAAAAATGCTGAACTCTGTGTCTAGAATAAGGTTATGCAGGGGGTGAGAAAGTGCATTTGAGGAAGCATAAAGGGGAACAATGGGGACTTTCATAATGATGACAATGTATCCCTTAAATTGTAATGCATTTCTTACAGTCAAAAATAGAAGCTAATAAGAAAGCTGTTCATGTGACCCTGGTAAGGAAATCTCTGTTTAGGTATAAATAAAGACAGCCTGAGCTATTCGGGGCCACTGGAATGCAACCCACCTGATGGTCAGTTTTCCTTGCGGCTGACACCCCTTCCCATTCTCAGGACCTGAAGCCAAGCCAAGGCTGGACCCTGGCAAAGCGGTGCCACGAACAGGAACCTCAAGTCGGTATGTATCATGACTGAAGGGGATAGGATCCTGTCTAAGGGTGCTGCAGATCCTCCAGGAGAGTCCTTGGTTTGGGAAGGGACAGGTAGTCAAAGAAGTGAGTGCCCTATTCCAACAGAAATGGGACAGTGTGGTTCAAAGGAACCTGCTCTTTAGACAGATATTATTAAGCATATGGTTAAAGCAAAAGGTTTAAAAGTTTCTGCTAGTCAAGTCAGAGTTTTTACAGTATATTCAGAAAGTTTGTCCTTGGTTTCCTATGGAGGGAACACCCTTGTTGTTATCTTATTTAGTGTCTAAAAAAGAGGCACTAAAGTATCATAATTCTGATTGACACTCCCTGTAGTACCTGACTATAAGTCACCACACACGAGCCCCTGAAAAACATAAAAGATGCACTGGGATCGGCTGCTGCTATGCTGTGCATCAGGCCCACTAGCAGGGTGATTCACTGGGGAAAGAAAAGAAAGAGTTAACTTATGAAATGCTTATGGGTGTGGGAAAATGGCTTGGGGTGGCTGCCTGGCTGAAATGAACGAAGGGAGCCTCCCTGACAGTGTCTATGATGCTACTATGCCAGGCCCCTGACACTAAATTGGAAATTCAAAAAGGCGATCCCCCACCCCACTTTAATCCCAGCAGTTGGGACAATTTTACTTCTTCTCTCCAGTGGTTTCCTCCCCTTCTTGCTCTGAGCACTTGTCTGTCCCCTCCTATGGGATGGTGTCACTAGGGAGTTCTCTGCTTTGTTTATTTATACTATGAAAGTCATATCGGTATGCCAGGAAGCTTCCTCTCACCCTACTGGGCTTCCATCATGTGGAAAGGGATGCCTTTCCTCTGGGATTTGGGACATTTCTCTCTGACCGGGCTCTCGGTTCCTTTGGAGACGAAATTCTTGTTAGGATGACACGTGTGTCCTCTGCTTCTTCCTAACTATTCCCAGCTCTTTCCTGGAACTCTTCACTTCCCCCGAAGAGCTGTCTGCACTCTCCAATTCTCATTTTACCCTAAAAACCTTTCCCTTGTCATTTCTCCTTGCTTTCTGGAGAGACAGCCTTGGTAAGTTTGGAATGAACTTTTCCCCTTTTCACCCATGGGGTAGCTGTTTTGATCTCTTTGCTGAGCCCATTTTCCTTCATGGTGCACTCACTATAAGGATCAGTAAAGATTCCAATCTCTCTATGGACTATATCTATGATTAAAAGTTTTATTCTGATACAAAAGGGCTTCAATTCAAAATAATTAATTTTAAAGGCTAATTCTAACAGAGATGGAACATAAAGTCTTAGTCATACAAAAGCTATTAATTTATTGTAAATTGTTAATGATGATTAAAAATATCTAATAAATGATCAAATTATTTAATATGTTCAAAATCATGCTTATAGTCTTAGTAAAGGCTAATGTAACTAATTATAAAAATAAGCCTGGGGCTGGAGAGATGGCTCAGAGATTAAGAGCACTGCTTGCTCTTCCAAAGATCCTGAGTTCAATTCCCAGCAACCACATGGTGGCTCACAACCTTCTGTAATGAGATCTGGTGCCCTCTTCTGGCCTGTGGGGATATGTGCAAACAGAATACTGTATACATAATAAGTAAATAAATCCTTAAAAAAAAGCTTTACTTAACCCTCTATATAAGTTTTCAAGCCTAAAACAAGTAGTTAAAAATAAATAAAGTTTCTATTAAAATATATGCTTCAGAGATTTACAAAATAGGACATTTAAAATGTTTCAGTTCCCAATAATAGACAAAACTGCCCCAGGCCTCACTTGTTGCCAGAGCTTTGCTCAAACTGTGGGCACTTTTGCATCAATCAGCATACTGTACCTGGTTAAGATGAAGTCAATCCTCTACAGAAAAAAATCTCAGACCTAGTTCTAACAACTGAAGGCCTGTGCTGCCCTGTACAACAACTACATATTAAATGTTGTCTTGTGTGACAGCCAAAGACCTACAACCACTGCCCCTAATGAAACCATGGAGGTCACCAGAGCCTGGGGTAACCTGTCTAGGTAATGGGTCTCTGTCGTTTTAATTGATACACAGACCATTTAGATTGTATTTCCAGTTATAATTTGTCCTTTTCAGATCTCTGAGGATATTCACTGTCTGTAGCTTTAAGAGCAACAAGCACCCAGTTCCTTTTGAAAGACTTTAGCTGCCTTCTCAATTCTGTTCTTACTTAAAATCAGGCCACAGGCCTCACTTCCCTAAAGCTACTACTAGATCTAAAAACAGTTTCCTTTGCTGCCAGATTCCAAAAAGAGATAATATATCAAAAAGGTTTCAAAGTAACTTTTTATTATTCTTTTATTTCAAGTAATATGGTTTACAATAAGTGCTTTAATAATTAACCACCTATGTCTCATGGTAAACAAATGGATTTTAAAAAAGGGTGAAAAGCTTATACAAGGTCCAAAGATATAAACATAAGCTATAAGGATCTGAAAAAAAATTGTTTTAAGGTTAAAAAATATAGCTTATGGAGTATAGCATGAATCCTAATTGGTTTTAATAAAAACTTAGAGCCAGATATTGGGGTAAATGCTGAAAGATCAGAGGGACAAAGGAACATTTATTGTCCAGTTTCTGTGTGATGGGAAAAGGGCTTGTTTCAAGTCCTGGCTAGGGCAGTCTGAGGTTGTATCATCTCAGCTAGCCACCTCAAAACTGTCCTGAGTAGTTTGTAGTCCAAAGCCCACCTTTGCATGTGATGTGTTAGCTTAGTGGTGTTATCATAGTGCAGGTGAAATCATCTTTGTGGGACCCCATCATCCTTTTGGAGACTTCAAAGGTTGCTGTTAGGCATGGTCATGGTTCATTGCAGAATGTAAACATTTTAAATATCATATGCAGCAGATCCCAAAGAGGTTAAAGGATCAATATTTATTATGTACAACCAGAGTACAGAAACTTAATTCTTAGTTACCTAATAGAGACTCAAACCTGAAATCATGTACATGAAACCAGATGAAGCCTTTTTCTAGAATTAGTTAGTATTCTATATGACCATTAATATCATGGCAAAAAGTTTAAAGTCTATGTATAGATATTAATTTCATAAGTTTTGGGACAATATTTATACTTTAAGAAAAGCACTGAAGAGTTAAGATTAAAACCAAAGGATTATGAAATTAGTGGCAATAAAATAGTCCCTAATTTTTTTGTTTTTCTTCTATTCCATATCAGGTGGCTCTTCTGACAGGAGACAGAGATTTTGGATTTTACTTTAATAGCATGCTTGGGTTTAGAGAGGGAGAGAGCCACACTACAACTCCAAAGCCAGCTTTAATTTTCAAATGAACCAAGACTACAAAAAGACCATTTGCATTATATGTCTGGAGAAGACAGCAGAAGCAAACATGTAGGAAGATTTATGAAATTTTATCCTGTTGAAAATGTGATATATCAGTAGGCCAATTTACTCTTTTTTCTCAACCCTGATTTTGGGAAGTTTCCATAATGGCAAGTTATATCTGATCAAATGAAAAGCATTTATTAGTCATATAAGTTAGTTTAAAATGAATGGTCATGCTGGTTGATGAACTACCACTTCCTCTAATCAAGAGGTCTCTCTTATTCATTTCAAACCTTTATCAATGTTGATGGTATCCATTGCTTTTCTTCTCCTGAGGAAACAAAAGCAAAACCTCTTCCCCAACGTAACACATATCCTGGTTTCCATTCTGAGGTCAGCACATCCTTAAAGTATATTTAATTCTGTAGTTTTTTTTCTATTATCCAATGTCTCTCTGCAGCTGTTGTTCCTTTCTCATTAGTATTGAGAAAATTCAAAGTTAATAGATCATTATGCAATCTATTTCTCAGGGATCTTCATTACCCCTTTCTGTTTATTTACCATGTCCTTTAAAGTTTGAATTGATCTTTTTATGACTGCTTGACCTGTAGTATTGTGTGGTATACCTGTAATATGCTTTATATTGTAATAAGCAAAAACCTGTTTCATTTTATTAGAAACATCTGCTGGAGCATTGTCAGCCTTAATTTGTACAGGTATATCTATGATGGCCATAACTTCTAGCAAATGTGTGATTATAGAATCAGCCTTTTCAGAACTCAGAGCAGTTGCCCATTGAAATCCTGAATGGGTATCAATGGTGTAGTGTACATATTTTAATTTTCCAAATTCTACAAAATGAAATACATCCATCTGCCAGATTTCATTCCTTTGAGTACCCTTTGGCCTACTTCCTTCAGGTAGTGGAGTTTGGTTGTATAAAGAACAACATTTCTTTATAATTTCCTTGACTTATTGCCAAGTAATAGAAAAATCCCATTTCAAACCCTTACAATTGACACGATGTTTTTATGAAGTTCTGAGGTATTCAGCACATTTCCTATCAATAGTTGATTAATTTCATAATTACACTGTGCTAGAGGGCCTGGCAGACCCATATGGGGTTAGATGTGTGTTATATATAAGGGATGATACCTATTCCTGATTATTTCTTGTAACTGAATAAATAACAAATTTAATTCTGACTCATCAGGAATAAATTGAGCAGTTTCAATGTGTAAAATAACTTTTTCTGCATACTGAGAGTCAATAACTATGTTAAGAGGTTTGAAATAGCATATAATTCTAACTTTAGAACATAATCATAAGGGCTTTGGATCACTTTAATTAAAATTTCTGATTTGTAACCTGCTTTCCTGATTTGTTTGAATCAGTATAAAATGTAGGGGCTCCAAATATTGGTATTTCCCATACAATGCAAGGAAGGATCCAATTAGTTCTCTTTATAAATTGAATTCTCTTGCTTTGGGGATATTTGTTGTTAACCTCTCCCAAAAAATTACTACAAGCTCTTTGCCAAGGTTCACTTCCTTCCCATAATTTGTCAATTTCATTATCAGTAAAAGGTATTACAATTTGTGCTGGGTATATTCCTGCTAATTGATGAAGCCTCAATTTTCCTTTTAGAATCAATGCAGAGACCTTTTCCACATAAGTTTTTAAGTTTTCACTCTGTTTTAATGTATTAATATATATAAATGCATTAATGTATTAAAATCCATTCTAAACATCTTCTCTCTGCATAAATATTCCTGTAGGAGAATGTGTAGAGGGTAAAATAATCAGAATACAATCAAGCTCTGGATCCAAATGATCCACATGTGCATCCTGTAATTTCTTTTCCACCAAAGCCAGTTCTCTCACAGATTCAGCTGATAAATCTTTTGGACTATTTATGTCCTTGTAACCATCTAAGGTTTTGAACAAATTAATCAGTTTTTGACTTTCTACTCCAATATTGGGCCATAGATAGGAAATATCTCCTAGCAATCTTTGAAAGCCATTAAGAATCTACAATCATTCTCTCCTAATTTGCACCTTTTGGGATCTAATTTTTTGTAGACCTATTTTATATCCTAAATAATTAATAGACTCTCCTCTTTGTATTTTTATAGGAGCAATTTGTAATCCCCAATGAAGCAAATTTTTCTTTACTTATTCCAACATTCTTTCTAAAGTATCTACATTTGAATCAGCCAGTAAGATGTCTTTGCTGCAATGGTAAATTATAGATAGAGGAAATTACTTAAGGATCCTTTCCAATGGCTGTCATATAAAATATTGGCAGAAGGTGAGGCTATTTAACATTCCTTGTGTGAATGTTATCCCTTCCACTAATATCTCTTAACAGGCTGAGAATTATTATAAGTAGGCACCATGAAGGCAATTTTTCTGTCTTTTTCTTGTAAAGGTATAGTGAAGAAACAGCTTTTTAAATTTATAACTATAAGAGGCCATCCTTTAGGTAACAGAGAAGGCAAAGAAATTCCAGATTGTAGAGAGCCTATTGGCTAAATCACCTTATTAACAGCTCTTAGGTCTGTTATCATTTTCCACTTTCCAGATTTCTTTTTAATAACAAATACAGGGGAATTCCAAGGGCTGGTTGATTCTTCAATATGCTGAGCATTTAAGTGCTCCTGTACCAGCTGTTCCAAAGCCTGCTATTGCTCTGATGTTAAAGGCCATTGCTGAACCCATACAGGTTTGTCTGTTAACCATTTCTGAGGTGGGGCTGTTGGTGCCTTTGAAAGATCAGCAGCTGTTGTGCCTTGTTCTTATACAACCTGAATGGTCGGTGACTGTTCTTTATAATACCATCTAATATTTTTCCCAGAAACGTATGTTAGTTTATAGTTTGTTTCTGAGATCAGAGGAATGTTAGTCTGGATATTCCATTGCTGCAATAAATCATGTCTCCATAAATTCATTGCAGTTTTAGCCATATATGGCTTTAATTTTTCTCTCTGTCCTTCTGGCTCTATACATTTGACCCATCAAATGCTCTGTTTTACCTGGTATAACATTCCAGTCCTTGAAAGCTGAATATTTTCCTCCTGAAGAGGCCAATTTGGGGCCAAGATTCTGGTGCAACTATTGTTACATCTGCACCTGTGTCTACAAGACCTTCAATGACAATGTCATTTATTTGTAATTTTAGTTTTGGTCTTTGTTTATTTATAGAAATTTGCCAAAATATTAGCTTTATGACTTCCCTTGAATTTTTTTCTCTCTTCTGTAGCTATTCTATCATCCATAGCAGTATGGTTTCTTACAATACGCTTTAGGTTCTTTAATTGATCTGGAAAGGAGTTTCCTCCAGGATGACAGGAAATGACTAAACTGAATTTGACATGGGGGCCTACAAGAAGTCCCCCAAGGCATTTCCTGATGGCAAAGGGTTATCTTGTTTATCCCTTGTTGATCTACATTCATTAGTCCAATGTCTCCCTTTGCCTCACCTCTTGCATAATCCAGGAGGGAGGGGCATTCTTCTGGGATTATTCTTAGCAAAAATATTGTCTGTAGAAACACCTTGTTTACAGTCCCTTTTTAGGTGATCTTGTTTATTGCAATTGAAACAATTGACTTTTCAATTTTTCTTCAAACCTCTGGAAATCACCTCTCCTATCCAAGTATCATCATGGTTATAAGATTCAATATTGATTGTATTTTGGATCCATTCCTCCAAGGATGCTGATCTTGTCTTTAATGGCCTAATTACCATTTTGCATTGTGCATTAGTATTTTCAAAAGCCAGAGATTCAATTATTATTTGTCTAGCTTCTAAATTTGGTATCATTCTATATACTGCTGAAGTCAATCTTTGTAGGAATCAGTGAGGGTTTCTCTTGGGCCCTGTATAACTCTAGTAAATGACTCAATTTTCTTTCCTACTTCTTCAATTCTGTCCCAAACATTCAAGGCTGCTGCATGGCATAAAGTCAGGGTGTGGTCATCATACAGAGATTGCTTTTCTACATTAGCATAATCTTCCTCTCCAAGAAGTTGGTCTTGGGAATTTCCATATCTCTAGCCCTTCTTCATTGTTAAATGGTTTTAGCTTCATCTTTTCACTAGATACTCCATTGTAATTGAGGACCAGCCTCCAAAACTACTGTAACCAAATCTCTCCAGTCTTGAGTGATAATTCTATTAAAAGTTTACCACGAGTTTAACATCTGCTTCACTAAAGGTGAATGCATACCATGTAGGACTATCACTTCCTTGAATCTCCTCAAATCTCACATTTGCACAGGAGTCCATTCAGCTCTTACACAGTCTGGGAGATATGTATCTTCCTATAAAGTTACTGGATAAATTAATGTTAGTTGTTTGAAAGCCTTAGGGTTTTTCTCTGTAACCATTTAATGCAATGTTGAAATAGGTTCTCCTTTAAATTCCTCTATCTGGGTGTGAATATCTCTATGCTCTGTTGTAACAAGTTTTTTTTTTTTCTTTTTTTTTTTTAACAAACTTTATCTTGGCACTCATATTAACCAACTTTTTTAATGATAAAACAAAAATGATCAAACAAATAATACTTATAATTTATGTAATCATAAATTCCATCTACATTAATTATCCTCTCACTTAATTGCTTCATTTTCAAACTGTCTAGCATATTATCAAAAAGAGACCTAACTCCCTCCATTGCAATGTTTCCCATTTTTTAATGTGGGAAACTCTGTTTCTGTCCTTTTTTTAAAAAAATTAACTCCTCCTTTAAGAAATACAAATTGACTCAACCAAATTTGCTGACAATGATTCAGATGATGATGAAGTGAGGCAGCTACCTAGTGTGGCAGTGGCCTGAGGAGGGGTCCAGGAAAAGCTACAACCCACTGGGAGAGGGAAGAAGCCAAAGAGCCAGCTGTCGGCACAGTATGAAAGCAGCTCACTCCTGTAGCTTTTGGAGCCCAAAAGCCTGTGGAGTCTGCTGCTATAACAGAAAAAATCCTGACTCCCTCAGAGGGCTTGGTGAAGAAAAGGAAAATCTAGCCATAGGGTAGTGACTCTGGCCACATATATCTCTGGCCTGAGCCGGTGGCTGGAAAGCCACAGGCAAGCAACTTTTTCATGAATTCATGTCCCACAAGTTGGATGCCAGATGTAGCATGGATTAGGACTAGGATCTGTGCTACAATAGAGATCTAAGGACACAAAAGTTTGGGTGATGAGGGCCTGAAAAGATGTTTTGAAGAATGTGGATATAATTTGTGAAGGTATATAAAGATGGCTTAAGGTATATAAAAATGTTTCAGATATCTTTCCCTCATTATGCTATTATATTAAAACTACAAAGGTTCAAAGTTCTAACATTAATCAATAAAGTTCTGATAACCTATTAATCTAACTCTGGTAAACACTGACTATTATTATCATGGACACAAGCTCAAGATTTTAAATTTCCCTTTGGTTATTTTTTAAACAGAGTAAAAAAAATGCTTCTGATTATACTAAAACATTTGTCTAATCTATATACAACCAGTCTTCTAGAAAAAAAATGTCAATGCTTTTAACCAAAATTATTTTTAGGTTCACAAACTTTTACTATGACGCAAAGGCATGAGTCTACTGCCTTTTCTACAATGTGTATTTCAGTATAGACTGCAAACAGTGATAATGCTAACATATCTAAACCTTTTGACTCTTACAACAAAAGGGGGTTCTTATAAATTTCAGTAGATCGACTGGGATCCACCTCTCACAGGTCAAAACAGACTCCAGATAAGTATTGCCAATCAACAAACCTGTTTTACCACTTGCCTATTCCTGAGAGGATGGGACCTCTTCCCCTTTCCCTGATTTTGGGACACCCCTCCCCCAGCTTCCAGAACCATGGTCCTTGAAGTTTCAAATGTATACCTACAAAAAATCCACCCCCACCAAGTCCTTAACTTTGTTTCCTGCCTTTAATATACATCTGTTTCAGGAGATTTCCGATTAAAGACTAAAGACTGCTCCAACTGCTGCCTGAGCGTCCCTAGCCCCAGATGGTCTTACAGAACCTGGACAGTGAATAAAGCAGCTTGCACTTCCCAGATTTAGTCAACATTCCAGGCTTTGGGGGCCCCAGTGATGCCCCAGTGTCAACAGGAAGTAGTCATGGATAATTACATCACCCTTTGTCACTCATTCAACAAAATGGCTGAGATGTTAAGCTCCAAACCCAGGACATATGACTGAGCATCTTGCCATTGGTCAAGGCAGTGAAGTCACTCCTCCCTCTCTGGTTTTTGGCTGTGATTGCTCTGGTCTCTGGGCAGATACTGCTATCTTTATTACCAATACGTGCTGCTCAGGAACAGTTTGGGACTTGTATCCCAAAGCCTACTGTTTCTCCCTGTGACTTGGGATTCTGAAGAAGTGAGAGTGGTGGTTAATGGTTCTAGGCTGGTGGGAGGAGATAGAGATGCTTTTTTTTTTTCCCCTCATTATAAGATTTCTGGTCTCCTAAACTATACAGGACATGCAGATGCCTTGCCTGTCTGCTTATTAGCTGACATCACTCCTGAGCCTGGATATGTTTCCCTCTTTTATGGGACATTGGTGGCTGCCTCCCCTTGAGGAATTAAGGATAATGAAAGTGAACTTTGGTTTTTATCTTTTGTCCCTGGGGGCTGATGAAACCATTCCCACTCAATTGGCTACTACTAAAGGGAGACCTTCCCAAGGGGTTCCTGATTGCTTACCCCAGCGTAAATACAATCATTTATGGGAGTCTGTTAGTCCTGTTATGTTGGTTTCTTTGTGTTTTTTTCTGATAGAGATGATATTTATTCCCCTAAGGATGTCCAAGATAAAATTTATGACTCGTCTGTTTCTAGTTCAGCTCATCATTATCCAAAATATCTAACTACTAATAAACAAGGATTTCCTCAGTGTAACAAACAATTTTTAATAGTAGGACAATCTGTATTGGTTTTCACCTGGATGGGTTTTTTCCTATGTTTTTGACCAAATATTTACCTCATTTGTTCTTCAAAGCATTTATTCAAGTTATTTATAGCCACCAATTTCACTTGTATTAAAGGGCCTCTACAAGCCTCCACAATCCTAAGTGGCCTTCAGGTCTGTGTTACTGCTCCTTTTGCTGTGCTGATAGGTGGAGATTTTGAGTCTGAAAATCATATTCTACTTGTGATATTTCTTGTATTAATTGTATGATTACTAACTGTAATGATCATACTTTTACAGTAGATAATTTCCTGATTATTAGACAATCTCTTTTTGTTTTGATGCTTGTAAACTTATCTTTGTCTTGGTTTGATGATCCTGGTATTTATGCCTTAGAGACTGTTTTCCATGCTTTCTCACCCAAAGTGATTTGTTGCAGCTTTGATTTGGGGCATTACTGCCCTAATATCTATTGTGGCTTCTATAGCAGCATCTACCACTGCTCTGGTACAGCAAGTACATAGGACTGATCATGTTAATAATTTATCAACAATGTTTCCCTGGCACTTGTTACATGGGAGAGTATACATAAAGGACTAGTGGATAGGGTTACGATTTTAAAAGAGGCTATGCTATACATTGGCACTCAACGTTAAAATATAAAGGTCAGACTCACTGTCTCTTGTCATGCAACATATAAATGGGCTTGTGTTACTCCTTTGCCATATAATGGCACTGATTTTACTTGGAAGCAGATTCAGGAAAATATTAAGGGAATTTGGAATAGTTATGACTTAGATATTAATATTCATGATTTATATCATCAGATTTCTATGACCTCACATGCTCACTTACAAATCTTTTCTCCAGAAGGGGGTTGCTGCCTCCTTCTTTTCTTTTATCTAATCTTATGTTCCTGCTGAGGATTTTAGGTCTTTGATTGTTAATCTGGGCATTAGAGTAGGATTATTTTTGATCCTTGTTATTCTTTTTTCCAGACATCATCAAACATTTGAGTTCTGCCTTGCATGCTGTGACCCATGACACCTGACTCATTATTTAAAAAAATAAAAAAGTGGTAAATGTTGGGAGCCATGCAGACTAGTCCCAGATCAGCATATGACTACCTGTCCAACAGATTTACTTGGGGCCAGGGACCTGTGGAAACAGAATCTCACTTGGCAAGGACCAAATAGTCCATTGGACATCGAAGGAATTCACAAAATCCATGCAGCTCATAGGCTCTTTTCTCTCTCATTATACTTTGTCAGTCACACATACAACAGTTGGATTTTCTCTGGAAATTCTCTTCCTTTTCAAATATTTTCCCCTAGGAATCAGCAGGGATTAATGCTTTTTGAATCTCTTATCCAGAATTACTAACCACAACTCCCAACCCTGAGAACTTCTCTGACTCAGTGGAGATAGTTAGATACATGTGAGAAAATAACACTTGGAACATTAACCATGTTTCACAGTTCAGGACACAGGAGAGCAGGACATGCATTCACAGACTGGGAAGAAAGTCTCAGGAATACACATGGTGCCAACTGTTGAGAGTAAGTTCCCTGGACACCAAGCATAGAATCATTTGTAGGATCTGGTATACTCCAAGAGAAAAAAAATACAATTCAAAATGTGGGGCGGATAGATCCATCTATACCATACATAGGAGCTTATATTGGTGGAAGAAGTATGGTAGTGAGATGGGAAAAGAGCGTTTTATCAAGGTCTGCCTTTTATAAATAGATTGAGACATGGGACTCTCCTGTAGAAAAGGGAACTGTATAAAAATATATCTTGCAGACATGAAAGAATTGCCTGGGTTTGAGTATTGTTGTCCTTAAAGCATTTCGCCTGTGTCTATTACTCTTTAACTTGGTAACCATGAGTAGCCGCCAGCTGACATAAGTGCTGTGAGAGCAGGACGTGTCTGGCTGGATATTTAGTTAAACCTGCAAAAATGCTGAACTCTGTGTCTAGAATAAGGTTATGCAGGGGTGGGAAGGTATATTTGGGGAAGCATAAAGCAGAAAAATGGGCTTTCATAATGATGACAATGTATCCCTTAAATTGTGATGTATTTCTTAAAGTCAAAAATAGCAGCTAATAATAAAGCTGTTCATGTAACCCTGTCAAGAAAAACTTTAAGTATAAATAAAAATGGCCTGAGATGTTCAGTGCCACTGGAGTGCAACCCACTTGGTGGTCAGAAGTTTTCCTTGTGCTGATATACTTTTCCCATCTCAGGACATGAACCCCAGCCAGAGCTGGACCCTGGCAGGTTACTGCCTCTGCTTGATCAAGAAACAGCAGGGAACTGATCAGAAGGCAGAGCTTATGTAGAGTTTCTTCTGTGTTGGGATGTGGAACTTTTTTCAGGGTGAAGTTTTCTAGGGTGGAATTTCAATTCTAAAGCTTGGGCTTTTTACTCTGTTGGGTGGGGCCTGGGTTCAGCTGTAAACAGAAATTTCTGTGGTCAGCAAATCCCAAATACCTGGCAGCTGCTTCCCAAATAATGACTCAGAGGCTTGATGTTAATAACAAGCTGTGTGGCCTATTGCTCAGGCTCATTACTGACTAGCTTTTACACTGAAATTAACCCACAGTTCTTATCTATGTTTAGCCACGTGGCTTGGTACCTTTTCTCAGTGCGGCGTTCTCATCTTGCTTCCTCTGCAGCTGGCTGGTGACTCCTGACTCTGCTTTTCCTTTTCCCAGCATTCTTAGTTTGTTTGCCCTACCTATACTTCCTGCGTGGCTACTGGCCAATCAGTGTTTTATTAAACCAATCAGAATGACAAATCTTTACAGTGTACAAGAGAATTATTCCACAGCAGCCAGGCAGCCAGCTGTTCCTGTCATTTTTCACAATTTTTGGAATTCGCTTGCTTACACTTCCTGCTTACTCAGTTAATATTATTTCCTTCTCAGGTATCTAGAGTTGAAGACTAGGTAGTTATAGTTATTATTTTCCTTGTTAACAAATTCAGAAAAGAAACACACTAAAGAGGCGTAAAGTGTGTAAGTTTGAGAGACATCAAAACAGAGTTTTGGTTGGTAATACAAGTTAGGATAGAAAGTGAATTAGGTACAACACTTTGTACTCACAAAAATAGGATAAATAAAGGAATATTTTTCTCTGAATTTGCCAAATGTTAAGGGACTGGACATTATTGATGTAATTATTGCATGTATACATCATATATAGTTATTGCACATAGTTTTTCTTATATTAGTTATAATCTTTTTTATTTTAGACAAAAAGGGGAAATGTGATATTTTTTATATGATCTAACAAATAAAGCTTGCCTGAACATCAGAGGGCAAAGCCAGCCACTAGTTAGCCATAGAGGCCAGGTAGTGGTGGCACACATCTTTAATCAAAGCACGTGGAATCTCATGCCTTTGCTCCCTGTTCTTGGGAGGCACACAAGCCTTTAATCCAAGCACTAGGGAAGTTGAGACAGGAAGTGATATGGCTGGCCAGAGAAAGGAATATAAGGAGGGAGGAGAAAGGAGCTCAGTCCTTCCAGCTGAGGAGTTGGTGAGGTGAGAGGTAGTTGTGGCTTGTTCCTGTGTCTCTCTGCTCTTTCAGCATTTACCCAAATATTGGCTCTGGGTTTTTATGATGACCAATTAGGGTTCGTGCCACATCCAGCTGTGGGTAGAACCTGGTAGTTGGAGGTCTTCAGGGGAGAGTCCTGTCCTCTGGTGTGCAGCAAGGTGCTTCCATTTCCCCTTTTTGTTTATTATTGATAAATAATCAGGTTATAGCAAAGGAGGGGATGTTATCATTATAAACTACTTCCTGTGGAATTGGGGCAGCAAAGTCCTTTGGGTGAAACTGATCTTCACTATCACTGTATAATCAGGAGCCCCAGCTTCTGACTTGGTAGATAGGGTCAGTTATCCTGTAATAGCAACTGATTTAAAGTCTGGTTAGACATCTTTGAATATGTTGTTGAAGAAATCTAGACAAGAAGTTTATAAGGCAGAATGTGACTAGTAAGATTAAGAAAAGGAGGAGAAAGGGGTTAAAAAGGATAGTAACCAGTTCCACATTGAACTGTCTATGAGCCACTGGCCAGAGGCATTGAGCTGTTTCTTACATTTTTGGATTTCTGTCTGGAGTTGTCAGATCTTGTCTTTTACTATACCTGACTTTGGCATAGAAGCAGCATTCTTCCCTGAAGAAGAGACAAACACCACCTCTTTCTGTTGTTAATAAATCTAATCCTCACTGATTTTGTAGCACTATGGTGGCCAGTGAGTATTTGGCCCTGGAGGGTAAGGATGGTCTGAGCTACCCATTGGAGATCCTGGATGAACTTAGAGGAAAACTGATGGTCAATAGCTAGGGAAGTATTTAGATGAAATTCTAAACAGTCTTCTTAAATAAGAACCATAATACAGAGTTAAATGCCCAAGAGATCAGAGCACTAGCAAAGAGCCAAGACCACCTTATCTTACCACCTGGCTGTTGTTGCTTCCCGAGAGAGAGAGACTTTCTTCCTGTGTGACTTGTCTTTTTATTGGCTTTCTGTTCTGCCTTCTCATTGTCTCTAAACCTGACCACATGATTTCCTAGTCACTGCCAGTCTATATAGACCTTTAGGTCTCTATGGTTGGTACTGGGATTAAAGGTTAGGGTCACCACACTTGGCCGTGTCCTTGACCACACAGAGACTCTGCCTGCCATGTGATGGGATTAAGAGCATGGGCTACCACCACCTAAATTCTGTTCCTGGCTCACTATTGACCTCTGATCTCCAGGCAAACTTTATTAACATACAAACAAAGTCACATTTCAGCACAATTAAAATGTCACCACAGAAGTCAGTCCCACTGCCCTAGTGGCGATGTCAGTGGTCATACCCAGGACTGCTGTGACCCGAACAGCTTGTCATGCCATGCTGCTATAAACCCTGTGATGGAAATTGGCAAGGGCTGTTCACCTGGTCCCAGCCGCTAGTTTGAAAAAGGAATGTCAGGGCACAAGTCCCAGACCACCCAGCAGGTAGGTAGTGATTAACTTGAGTGCCACAGAGACTTGAAGCCTTGTGATTGTTTGGGCTTAGGGGCATAAAGGTTCTCAGGCTATGGGAGGTCAGGGAGCCTGGGCAGTGGCTGTAGTCAGTGGAAAGGCCTTCACTAGACTCATGGATTTTTGTTTTCAGGCTTTTTCATCTCTCCCATAGTATACATTAAAGGCCCCTGCTAAGAGACTTTTTCCTGTAGAGTCAGGGGCTCTTTCTCTAGGCAATTAAATTTTACCTTAATATCAGGGAAACTCTGGGAGAAGAAGTAGGTCATAAGGAGTTGTTTTCCATCTGGGGTCCTGGGATTTAGATTGGTATATTGTAAGAGGGCCTTTGTGAGGGAGTCTAAGAATTGAGATGGGTTATCATGTTTGACCTAAATGACCTCTTGGATTATTTTATAATTTACCACTTGAAGGGTGGCCATGTGAAGACAAGCTGGGAGGCAAGTTACAAACTGATCCTTAGCAAGGATGCTCCCTGGGATATTGTAATTCCACTCGGGGTCCTGATTGGTAGACAGCCTTAGCCCTGACTGTGTGGGCAGCCTGTCACTGAGGATGGAGAAAGGAAACCAGAGAGCCTGGAGAGGAAGATAAGGGCCTGTGAGTTGAGTCTGATAAGAGGAAGGCTCCTTAGTGTGATTGAAAATAGTGGAGGAATTGGGGCTGGAGAGATGGCTCAGTGGTTAAGAGCACCGTCTGCTCTTCCAGAGGACTTGGGTTCAATTCCCAGCACCAATGTGACAGCTCACAACTGTCTGTAACTCCAGTTCCAGGGGACCTAACACCCATGGCAAAACACCAATGCACATAAAGTAAAGTTTAAAAAAGAGAAAATAGTGGAGGAATCATCTGGTTTGGGCCTCACAGATAGGAGTTAACTTTTCCTTGATTGTCTTATGCCATGTGGTCACTTTTAGTCAAGATGAGAGTAAGGTCACATGACAAAGTCCACTCTTTCCAACCCTAGCAAAGATGGTTGTCAGCCACATGGCCATCTCCATTCCAATGAGGGGACAGCAGGTAAGGTGGCAACAAGCCACATGTTTCCTTTAAGATTACTTATGTGTAGATTTTTAACAATCAACTTGATGTTACAAGTTTTAAGTTAACCCCTTTGTTACAGATTTTACATTGTTTTAATCATATCCAACATGCTGACAAATCTTGAGGTACAGAAAATTGACACAAACAGGTTTACAAACCTTGAGACAAGATTTATATCTTAGCAAAAAATTTTAGATAGTTAAACTGAAACCAAGAGCATATGAGATGAATAGCAATAGCCCCTCCTAGGGACTTATATTTTGTTTTGCTCTTCTTTCTCTGTCACTTAGTCAAGTGGCTCTCCTGATGTGGGATGGATAATGTGGAAGAAACCTTTAAACAAGCATGCTTGGGTCTAGAGAAGGGCAAGCCATGTCTCACCTCCAGAGTCAGCCTTTAATTGAAGTGGGATGGCATAAAACAACCGTCTAATACCAATAGTACCTAAAAGACACCTGACTGTAAAATTGAATCCAGTAAGCTGAGGAAAACCGGCTTAGAGGTAGGAAATTTGTGAGCTCTGGCTGTAGACAGAGGGCACTGCAGAAGGGAGTCGAGAGACACAGCAGCCAGAGTGTGTGCAGTGTGTGTGCACTTTGTAACTGACTTACTTTTTTGATTTCTCCTACTCTTGCTAGGCCCAGCTCCTGGCTCCCATTTTGTAACAACCTCACAGATCAATCATTTTCTAACTTAAAAGGGAGGACAATTATACCACAAGAGGTGAGGGAGACTAAATAGAAAAACAAAACAAAACAAAAAAACAGGGCTTGAAATGGAGAAAATGAAACAGGGAACAGGGAACCTCTTTCCATTTCCCAGATTGCTGGCAGTATTTGTAAAGGTCCCAAATAACATTAGTATCCGAGTGCTGCTGGGCAGCCCTTTGTGTTGTTATGTAAAGAGCATTGAGGCCAAACTCAATTGCAAAAGCAAACAAATTTAGGGCCCTTCAGATTGGGTGTCAGATGGAGAGGCTGGAGGTTTTCTAAGAGGCATCCTAAGGGGGAATGAGAGAGTCTGGAAGACACCATTCCCGTGGATGAGAAGGAAAAAAAAAATGTCACTGCAGCCTATAGTTGTGGGCATCCTTAGGACTCAGAGAGGACCAAATGAGGACCAAGCCATTCAGTGGGTCATTAACACAGTTTTCAGGGGGCAGGGCTTAGTCAGCTTAGTCAGAGGAGGGACTCAGTGCCTGGTACCAGGGCTTTTGTGGAGGCTAGACAGCAAGGACAAAACCACAGGAAAGTTTAAAGAATGGAGTCACAAAATCCATGAGGGCCTTGAGGAGCTGTGGGATTAGAGGCAGCTCCTAAGGGAAGACAGGAGAAGTAGGCAAGAGGCAGTACAACAGCCTGGCTGGGCCCAAGGATTGCAGCTCCAAGGGTCGGGGGATGAGGTCAGGTGAAGAGGGCCAGCTGTAGTCTTAAACAGCATGACTGGGCATACCCCCTCCAAGAGTACCAGAGGGGGCCCAGACATTCAGTGGTCACTTCCTTGAACTCAGAGAAACATTTACACCAACCAAGGGGGAAACTTACCTCATTGCTGTTGGTGGATGGAGTACTGAGCAATTACTGAGCTGGAAGGTGAGTCTGTTGCGGGTGAACTGGAGATGAGGGATAGGGTCCTAGTGCAGCCAAGGCCCCTGAGGGGCAACACAGGCACTAGGAGAGTCTATCCCGGGTTTTGGTACTAAATCTAAGTGTTATAGCTCAGGCAGAAAGGTATCCTGGCAGTTCGGAGCCAAGAATACCACAAAGTCACACCTCACAGCAAACCTTACACAGATTTGTTGGGAGGGAAAAAAACCAGGAGGGTGGCTGCCTCTGCTTGGGTGAGAAACAGCAGGGAACTGAGTAGAAGATAGGGCTTATGTAGAGCTTCTTCTGTGTTGAGGGGGTGGGACTTTTCAGGGTAAAGCTGTCCAGGTAGGAACTGGTGGAATTTCAATTCCAGAGTTGAACTTTTTACTCTGAAGGGTGGGGATGGCTCCAGCCAATAGGGCAGTTAGAGTTCTATAGATGGAACCTGGCAGTTGGAGGTTCTTGGGGGAGGGGCATGGCCACTTGTGTGCTTCAAGGGGGTTACAGAAGGGCTACATATATATGTGTGTGTGTATATATATATATATATATATATATATATATATATATATATATGTATATGTATATATTTTTTATTTATTTAATCTTGTATCCAGCTATTTTGATGAAGGGGCTTGTCAGCTGTAGGAGTTTCCTGGTAGAATTTTTGGGGCCCATTTGTGTAATGGAAACTCTGAAACTGTAAGATAGCCCCAATAAATGTTTCCTTTATAAGAATTGCCGTGGTCATTGTTTCTCTTCACAGCAATAAAACTCTAAGATAAAAGTTGGTACCATGAATAGGGTACTGCTGTAATAGGCCTGACCATGCTTTTCTTTGGAAAAAATTGGACTTTGGGAGTTTGGGTTAGGAGTGCATTGGATGCTTTAAGTGCTGCTTAATGGACCATAGAAGTAGGGATATGGAAGATAGTGGCGCTGAGTGTGATTTGAACTGTGGAGCCTGACTCATGTGGTTATGGAGGAGAATTTTAGTAAGTTGCCTAGAGATCATGCTTGTGATAGTTTGGTGAAGAATGTGACTGCTTTTTGCCTTGTTTGGAAAGTCAGCCTGAGACTAGTATGAAGAGATTTGGATGAATTCTTTTGGCAGAGGAAATCTCAAAAGAGCCTAGTATAGACTCGATTGTGTAGTTATTAGTGTTAACTGTAATGAAGATTTATAAAGAAAGGGAGCAAGCTGAGCAAATAAAAACACAAAATGTACAAATTAATGAAAAAGGAACACCAGGAAGAAAAATGGAGCTAAGTCCTGTGTTCAAGCAGACAGATTCAGAAGTGCAATAAAGGGAATGGTGACCTCAGGGCAAGATCCCACCCAGCTGAGTTTCCAATCTGTGAAAAGGAGTTAAAAAAAAAAAAAAAAACAACTTAGATCCAGGTATAGTGGTACATGCCTTTAATCACTGTACTGGGAAGGCAGAGGCTGGATGAGTTTGAGGCCAGCCTGTTTTATAGGTCCAGTTTCAGGACAGCCAAACATAGGCACTGAAGGACAGAAAGCTAGTTAAAATGTAATTGAATAAGGGGGCCATGTTTAAGCCCAAGTAAGCAGCAGAACTTAGAACTTGCAGACTTTGGAGTTTTTTTTATCTTGCTTGGGTCCAGTGTTTCCTTACTATGCTCCCTTTACTATGTTTTGGAATGGTAATGTATAGCCTGTGCCATTATATGTTGGAAGTATGTGATATGGGTTTTTAAAAATTTTATAGGGGATTACAGTTAAGAGTTTGCATAAATATCTAGGAAGAGATTTTTAAACTTTGGATTTTTAAACATGTTGAAACTGTTATAGACTTTTGCAACTTGACTAAATGCATTTTGCATTATGATATTGTTACAAGCTTAGGGGGGCCAAGAAGTAGAATGAGGTAGTTTGAACGTAATTGGCCCCATAATCTCATGGGGAATGGCACTATTAGGAGGTGTGGCTTTGCTGGAGTGGGGATGTCTTTGTTAGAGGCAGTGTGTCACTGTGGGGGTGAGCTTTGAGGTTTCCTATGCTCAGGAGACTGCCCAGTGTCTCAGTTGACTTCCTGTCTACAAGATTTAGACTCTCAGCTATTCCTCCAGCACCACCTCTGCCTGCATGCTGCCATGCTCCCTGTCATAACGATAATGGACTGAACTTCTGAAATATAAGCAAGCCACTCCAATTAAATGTTTTCTTTATAAGAGCTGCCTTGGTCATGGTGTCTCTTCACAGCAATAGAAATCCTAAGATGCTGTCCACATTGATTTTGGTCATGATCTTCAGAGCAGTGATAGAAACCTAACTAGGACTCAGTCTTCAAGGCAAGATGCTTCATCCTGAGAGAAGAGTCACTCTATGAGAAGACAGTTGTTAGGATAGCTACTAGTTTACATGGAAATGGTAAAGCAAAGAGAAGCTACTGAAACAATTTTACAGCTCTGTTCATTGTTAAACCAGAAACCTGTACCTATGTCTATACATTCATTTAGAGCCCATCTTTGGTGTTGTTGTCTGTCTCCTAGGTTTTTTTTTAATGACAAAGAAAACACCTTTCCAACCTTGAAAACAGATGCAGTGCTCCAACTGAAGTGCACACAGTCCCGTTGTCCACACTTTGAATTAGGAGGAAGTGTGTTTGTTGTTTTCCTTCTGAATTCTGAGAGCACTCTAAATTTGTAGATTATTAAAGGCAGTGGAGACAAGATCTCACTTTGTGACTTCTACGTGTCCAGGCTTGCCTCAAACCCACAGCCATCCTCTTGCTTTAGACCCCTCACCTGTTGGGATTGCAGACATGAGTCACCACACTCTAATATAAAAGAGTATTATTTTTTTCACACGAAATCCTCCTGGATCCTAGCAGTCTATACACTGTATACTCTATACAGAATATTCTCTTACAATCCTCCATGTCTGTGAGGTTTGTGGCAATATTACTACTTTTAGGTTTGCATGGCTTACATCTGGTTCTTTTCCATTTCTTCCTCAATGATCTGTGTAGATGTTTGTCACTCTCTTGATCTTTTCAAGACCCAGCTTTGGTTTCACTGATTTCCTCTTGTTTTTCTAGTCACAGTTCCTTTACCTCTGCTCAGCTCTATTGTTTCTTTTGAAACTACTTTGATTCTCCTCAGTTTCCTCAAGGAATTCTTTATGGCCACAATTTGTGTTGCCTTTCGAAGCCACAATCCCAGTCTTTTCTTTTTTCATTTATAAACAAGCATTTCCTTCACAGCACTATTCTTACCAAAGTACATCTAGTCTACTGGGGATGTGACTGTCATCTTATCTCTTATCTCCAAGTATTCTCTAAGTTCTTTCTAATAAAACATAATATTCATTAATATCATTTTATTATTTAAATATTATATAATAATAATATTTATTATTATTATATGATGTGTGCATGTGGACATGTGTACCACACTGCATGTGTGGGAGCCAGAGGACAATTTTTAGGAGTTGGTTCTCTTTCTGCTCTATGTTACTAAGGTAGTCAGGCTCTTGTGGCTTGCAAATGCTTTCATCTGCTGAGACACTTCACCTGGTGCCTAGTTCTTCTTATTTCATTTTTGACACACTAGTTGTTTATGAGGGTGCCAGACTTTGATGTATTTCTTATTTTTCAGTTTCTCTTCTTTTGTTGACTTCCAGTTTAATTTGATAGTGCTCAAACAAAATATTGTGTCTAATTTCAATCTACTTAAAATTAATGAAACAACTTGTGCAGTAATACATGATATACCTTATAAAGCAGTTCATATGGAGTTGATAAGCATGTGAACTCAGCTGTTGTCATGTGACCACTTTCCCACATCTCTTTTGCCAGCTTCCCTGTAACACTGGTTCATACCCACCCCCCACCCCATCCCTGCTTTCCTGACTAAGTTTCTATCTAAGTAAAAGTTGTTAAAGTTAAAAGAATTTAATGTTTAACTAAAGTTAAAGGCAAGTTAAAACTCCCTAAAAATCTTTGGTATTTGGTATTTGTCATGTCTGTCTCTAAGTAAATCCAATATGAGAAATACTTATATAATTTGGTTTTAGATAAATTTTATTTTCTAACTTTTCTTAAAAAAAACCCACCTAATTTATAGTCAATGAATTTTCATTTAGAAAGTATGAATTATTCCTAAAAATCTAATCATAGTGACCCTATTTTCTAGATATAACTGTTGTAAGTATATTGACATTTCTCATATTTATGATAAGTGCACTTCTGGTCATTATTGCCTGAATCTCCTCTCAGCTTTTGACTAACATTCCAGGCTTTCTGGGACCTGACAACAACATCCTGGTTTCAGCAGGAAGTAGTTACACAGGAGAGCACATTACTCTTTGTCCTCAACAGGCTGGGGTGCTAGATCAAAGTAAACTCCCTGTCATAGGGGACAACATGGCTACCTATAGTGCCTACTGGTATACCAGCAAAGGTAGCTGTTAAAAACCAAACAGACCCATATCTATCAACAGGTATATTCATTAGCTGAAATAGTTCTACAATATAAGACACTCAACCTGCTCTACGTAAAATGGATGTTATTGTATAGCTTTAAGAAAAATTGTTTCTGTACAAACCATTTGGGAATCATTAGAAAGAATCTGGCTATACTCAAAAACACTGCAAAAAAGAGGACCTGAGATGAAATACATGACTGGTCCCCATTCTCATTTGCAGGCTCCTCCTAAATAATAGCTCTGATTTCAGATATTGCAGGGGTTTTGACCCTCCTGTTTCTGCTAGTTACTATTGGCTCTTGCATAATTCATGCCTTGCAAGATGATAATCTCCATTTGAGTACCATTCAGCTGATGGTCATTAGATCCCAAAATAAACATGTAGCCATCACAGAGTCAAAATTTGACTCAGCATACATCTCAAGAGGGAAATGTGAGAGCCAAACTTATGTTCTAAGTTTTAAATATTGTGCCATAAAATTACTGATCCATAAAAGAAAAATGCCTCTGACTTGGAAGCCCCTTGCACAAGGACAGATACTTCCTGAGATGCTGGAGGCTGTTGTTCATAGAAGATAACAAGTCACATGTTTTGACTTCTCCAAACCAGTTTGGTTGACCAATCTGCACCAGATGTGCTTGATTACATGTAGGTAGGAGATATGTGGATAAGAAGTATGTGAGGATGTATGCTTGTCCCCAATTGGATGAAGGCATTAAGTACCTAACCTTGTGGGTTTGCCTTTATAAGCACTTGGTCAACAGAGTTCATGGCCATTTTCTGGGAACTCCTGAATAGACTGGCCAGAGTCCATCATCCTGGCCAGTATTTAATTAAAGCTCTTTAAATTTGGTTCAAAATTCTGGCAGTGGTCTTATTCTTGCCTGGTGGGATTAACAATAGCTCAGTGTGTAAAGTGCTTGCCATGCAAATGTGAGGAACTGAGTTCCAGTCCCCAGAACCCACACAGAGTCAAGCACAAGCACAGTAGCATACATGTCCTGGCCTGACTTACACAGCTGCAGAACAAGAGTCAGTCTCTCTCTCTCTCTCTCTCTCTCTCTCTCTCTCTCTCTCTCTCTCTCTCTCTCTCTCTCTTTTTGAGGCAGGGTTTTTCTGTAGCTTTGGAGGTTGTCCTAGACTAGCTCTGTAGACCAAGCTGGCCTTGAACTCACAGAGATCCACCTGCCTCTGCCTCCCGAGTGCTGGGATTACAGGCGTGCACCACCACTGCCCAGCCAAGAGACTCTCTTAAACAAGGTGGAAAGTGAGAATCAAACCCAAGGTTGTGTTTTGACTTCATAACAGGTGTTAAGGCACACTTGTGTAAGCATTCAGATGCACAAATATGCACAAACTCATGTATACATGAGATGCACATGTGTACACACAATACTAGAAAGAGTAAGAAAACGTTAATTTGCATTCCCATTAAACTTCATAAACTGTATTTGTTCAACTTATAATTAGAGAATGGATTAGTTAATTGATAGATGAATAAATAGTGAAAGGTCAATTTAAATTAATAAGGAAAGTATTTCCATTTAAATTAGTTCCTGTTAAATGTGTTCCCCTAACAGAAAAATGGCTGGAGGCAAATTCTGACTGAAAGGGCAGAGACAGTGGGAGCATTTCTCAACCTCTAATTGACTGACTGTTTCAAAATTTGACCCCTAATGTAGATAAGGTAAACCAAAGAGGTTTACCCACTGTCACCCAGGGCAGCAACCTAGGGCACTTTATCCAGTCTCATTTCTATGTACCTGTTGGTCTTTGGATATGTAAAAGCTGAACATCTATAAATGCTGAAGTAAAACATCATGTCTTACAAGGTGCTTTTTATTCTTACAATATATTCAAAATAATAACCTAGAAATGTTCTTGGCCATCATTCAATGGGGCAAAGGGATTTCTGTGAGCTTCTGCAGGTCAGTCCTCTGAGATAAATTTGGGGCAACCTCTTTTCCTTGTTACTGATATCTCTATCATGATAATAATATTAAAATTTTATCATGGATCTATTATTTGTCCTTTGGACTATCCTGTGACCTTTATTCCCAGATGAAGGTGGGGTACCAGACTCACCCTTGGCAGTTCAGAGCAGGCTCAGCAGAGCAGTCAGACCTTGGAGTACACAGTATACCTTGGAACACCTTGCAGTACACAGTGAGGAATGAAGACTGGCTGTACAAGCAGCTGATGGAAACTGCTAAAGAATGTGCTTTCTGCTTTCCTTTGGAGACATGTTGTGAGTCAACAGGAGCTTCTGCTAATTGCCACTTCTTCCAGACCACTCACTCAGGCGGTGAGGACTGCAGAGCCAAGGGAAGGGCAGCTGAACTCCATAGTATCCACAGCATCAGCCACATTCCCACACTTCCCCAAACCCTAAGAGGCTAAGTCTTAGGGTTCCATAAGAACAGGAATGAATGGGCTGGGTCCATACTAAGTTAGTCAACTCAGTATTACCAACAGGAAAGTCTGTAAGCCAAAGGTTGTGCTGTCCACAGGTCTTGCATAATTTTCATTTTCTAGATCAAATCTAGTAAGTGGTAAGAGTTGAGTAGCTGTATGGGGGATATCTAGAAAAGTTCTATAATGTTGTGAAATTAAGTGGGCATTAAACATTTAGTGATGCTACAATACAGAGAAAATGCGTTTTCCAAGCTGATAAATGGAAGAGAAGTTTTCATATGCCAACTGTTAGCAGCGTGTGTAAGCACAAGCAGGATTCTCTTACAACCAAGCCATTTGCTCCTTCTTAGTAGTTGAAAGTGGCCCCAGACAGAGCAGGGAGTCCTAGTGTGGAAACACTATTAGGTGAACAATGGTCAGAAACTGCTCTAGTGTCTTCCTTCCAGACCTCTTTCTTGAACTATGTGCTATTTCAGTGGCCTTGAGATTGGAGTAGAAATATACATTGCCAGCAACACATATCCTTACCTGGCAAATCCAAGGCACACCTGGCCCAAAGCATCAGTTGTACCAGCCATTAAATACTAAAATCACTTTCTAATAAACACCAAAAGTATGCATAAGAATTTTCTTCACAAAATAGTAAAGGGGATAAAGGTATTGGTGTGAAACTTACAGAGAGTCATGGATTTAGAAGCCTACAGGTGGTGCTGGCCATTGAGAGGAGAGTCATTGTCCTTTGGGGACTTGATAGTAGGTTACACATACTCCAATAGGTAGACCTACATCCATGGGTGTCTTCATTGGGTTTCTATTGCTGTGAAGAGACACCATGACCACAGCAACTCTTACAAAAAAAAAAAATGTTAACTGTGACTCACTTACTATTGAGAGGTTTAGTCCATTATAATGGCAGGAAACTTGGCAGCTTCCTTTCTCAGACAATGAGAACAGAACCTAAGGTTTATTGAGTACCTGATTTCTGCCAGTTGTTCAGTTTGGTTGTTTTACACAATACTTGAAAAAAAATCTATATATAAAGTACTACTGTGTTTCTTTTATATGTGTGGAAACTGAGGTTCAGGAATGTGGTGATATTTTCTTGTACTCTAATAAATCTTGCCTGAAGATCAGAGGACAGAACTAGCCACAGAATTAGCCATAATGGTCAGGCAGTGGTGGCACACACCTTTAATCCTATAGCACTCCAAAGGCAGAGATCCATCTGGATCTCTGTGAGTTCAAAGCCACCCTGGACTACAGATTAATCCAGTCTAATAGAAACAGAGCCAGGCACTAGTAACACACACCTTTAATCCCAGCATTGAGATTTCATGCCATTGCCACCAGTATTGGAAAGCACACACGCTATTAATCCCAGCACTAGGAAAGTTGAGAAGTGATATGGCTGGGCAGAGAAAGGCACATAAGGATGAATGAGAAAGGAACTGAGAGCCTTTCGGCTGAGGACTCAGGAGCATAAAGTCAGAGGATTTGTGGGTTTGATGAAGTGAGAAGTGGCTATGGCTTGTTCCTTTGTCTCTCTGATCTTTCAGCATTAACCCCAATATCTGGCTCCAGGTTTTTATTATAGGACCATTTAGGATTTGTGCAACACAGGAAGGTTGAATAAAAGAAGTCATGCATGGTAGCAGGTGTTATGATTGCAATATTAAACTTGTTTATTTTTCAATACACATTCTTCTTTTTTAATATACAATGTTTATACTTCATTGGTTGGAGATTAGCCTTATTTTTGTAATAAAGATTGGATCTATCACATAAGCTTAAAAAGATTTATTATATTGTTAAAATTATGTACATATATGTGTCTGAGTGAGGGTTTGTGTATGCATGAGCAAGGTGCTCACAGAATCTAGAAGGAGGCATCATTTGCCCCCGAAGTGGTGTTACAGGCTGTTGAGAGTCAATCTGCATGGGTGCTAGGAATCAAACTGAGTCCTCTGTAAGAGCAGTTTGTGGGTTTTTTGTTTGTTTGTTTGAGGCATAACCTCACTATACACCTTGTAAAACAACCATGAACTTTTAAATTTCCTTCCACTTAACAGTATGCTAGTTTTTGATGATTTAGAAATGATAAGGTTTTATAATCTTTGAGAACACAAAGATGACACAGCTGGTCTTATTAAATCTGGGGTTATGAATGCAACTTTCCATTATAGAATCTTCCCCATCTCTACTTATGTTCTGACATTTTCTTCTTTTTAAAAGAAAAAATGAAAGAATAGTAGAAGGCTGTTTTCTTTGTAATGCATTCATTAAATAAGAACAAATACAGCACAACTACACAAAAAACATGGTGCCCAATGGACAACAATCAAAATTCTAAAATGATTCTCTTGTCCAATGTAGTGTTCAGATTTGTTTGAATCCTCTTCTCTTGACCTGTTATTAAATCTTAGCAGGACTTCCAACTTCTCTGCTGTCTGTGAGTTAATGAGAGGTTCTCTGAGAACATTAATTCATAGTAATAGTCTATTTTCAGTAATTAACATCTTAAGACTCCTTAACAAGACTTCTTACTTCATGCTGCAAGTTTTTCCTCTTCCAACACAGGCCTCCTATGAGCTGGAGACAGTAGGAAAGAAGGGACAGATGTGTATTCTCGCTTGCTTGCTCCGTTCCCCATACTGGGCTATGGCTTCTGACTCAGAAGTCGTATGAGTTATGACTTCTACATAGATTGGACATAACAGAAAGTGAGGAAAACAAGCTTATATAAAAGCATACAATAACATCTGGTTTTTACTCTCTGTTCACATGGCAGATGGTAAATACTGATCCTGGAATTTTCTGTGATATATCTACATTTCTACCTCTTGAGACTTTGCTTATGGCTTCCAGGGTATCAGACAGTATGCTAGGAACCAGGGATACTGTCCCAGGTTTTTCTATTGCTGTGAAGTGATAAAATGACCACAGCAATTCTTATGAAGAAAACATTTAATTTGGGTGGCTTGCTTACAGGTTCAGAGGTTCAGTCCATTATCTTCATGGGGGAAATCATGGCAGCATGCAGGCAAACTTGGTACTCGACACATCTTGATATGCAGGCATCAGGAAGTAGACTGAGACAGCAGGTGGTATTTTGAGCATAGGATACCCCCAAGTCTGCCCCCATCGTGATATACTTCCTCAAAAAGGCCACACCCACTCTAACAAAGCTACACCTCTTAATAATGCCACTCCATGAGATTATGGGGAACACTTACATTCAAACTATGTCATTCTACTTCCTGGTCCCCATTTAACTTGTAATAGTATCATAATGCAAAATGCATTCATCCAGCTTCAGAAGTCCCCATAGTCTTTAACAGTCTCAACAATGTTTAGAAGCCCAAAGTTCAAAGTCTCTTCTGAGATATTCTTCATGCAATCTCTTAACTGTAATCCCCTATAAAATAAAAATAAAAAAAACAGATCACATACTTCCAAGTATGGCACAAGATAAACATTACCATTCTAAAACATAGGAAAGGGAGCATACTGATCAAAAACTGGACCAAAGCAAGATTGAAAACCAGCTGGGGAAACTCCAAAGTCTGCATCTCCATATCTCATGTCAAAATGCTCTTCAGATTTTCAAATCTGTTCAGCTTTATTGACTGCAACACACTTCTTTCTCTTGGACTGGTTCCACTCCCTGTTAGCAGCTTTCCTCAGCAGGTATCCCATGACTCTGGAATCTCTAACATCTTGGGGTCTCCAAGGAAACCAAATAGTTACCTTCACAGCTTCACACAATGGCCTCTCTGGAACTCCATACTGGGAAACTCCTGACATATGCCTGGCCCCAGAGGCTTTCCTTAGTCTCTGAGGAAGATTCCTTAATCCTTTTCTCCTGTTCTTGACTCTAAAGCTAGAACCACATGGACAAAGCTACCAATTTCTGCTGGTTTCTGAGGCTGGAACATGGCCCCCTTGTTCAGTTACATCTTTACCAGCTTTCTGGTTTTGATGGTTTCCTTCGCTGCCTAAGCTTGACTGTCCTAGAACTTGTTATGTAGATCAGGCTGGCCTCAAACTCAGAGAACTGCTACTCTCTCTCTGCCTTCCCAGTGTGGGGCTTAAAGGCATGCCCCACCATATCTGGTTCTAAGCTTTTTAAAAATTCTTTTCTCAAGTTGGAAACTTAGTGGGATGGGCTCTTGTCCTGGGGTCCCCCCACATATATTCAATTTCTTAATCTGTTTATCTCCTTGAACACAGGATTTAGTTCCACTTCATTTCCTGGTGCTCTTTTTCTCCTCAAAATTTGTATTTTTAATTTATCCTGCTCAACTTGCTCCTTTTCATTATAAATCTTTATAAGCATGAACACTTTTAACCACATGATGAAAACCTATACTAGGCTGTTTTGAGATTTCTTCTGCCAAGAGAATTAATTCCTAACTCTTTGAATCAGGCACAAGGCAGCCATTTTCTTCACCAAAATACCACAAGAAAGATCTCTAGGCAACATGCTAGTTTTCCTCTGCAATCTCTTGAACAAGCCTCACATAGTTCATCAAATCATGTTTAGCACCACTGTCTTCCATGCTCCAACTAGTTTGGCACATAAAACAGCACTTAAAGCATTCAACTGCTTTCCTAATCTCAAGTCCCATGGTCCATATTCCTTCAAACAAATGCACTGTCAGGCCTATCACAGCAATAAGCCAGCCCCTGGTACCAACTTCAGACTTGCTAAGAGTTTTCTATTGCTGCGAAGAGACACATGACCACAGCAATTCTGATAAGAAAACATTGAACTGGGGTGGCTCACTTACAGATTCAGAGGTGCAGTCCATTATTATCATGGTGGGGAGCATGGCTGCATGCAGGCAGATGTGGTGCTGGCTACATCTTGCTATACAGGCCACAAGAAGTCCACTGAGACACTAAGCAGTATCCTGAGCATTGGAAACCTCAAACCCTGCCCCCAGTCAAACATTTCCTCCAACAAGGGCACACCCACTCCAACAAGGCCACACCTACTCCAACAAGGCCACGCCTCCTGATGGTGCCACTCCCTATGAGATTATGGAGGCCAATTACATTCAAACTACCACAGATATTTATACAAACCTCTGTTAACTCTAAATACAATACAAAAGGGCACATTAGAAAGCATAATTTCAACTAATAAACATTGATCTTAATATTTTACTGGAGGTTGACATGGGAGGAGGGATAGAGGAAAACTGAATTTGATTATTCATATGTTGAAATGTCATATTGAATTAATTTATATAATTTAATCATGGTAATAAAGAATAAAATGTTTAAAAGAATAAAGAAATGATATGCAAACATTAAAAACACATTCAGTGAAAAGATTCAAACATTAAAAAGTCCACCTGTAAGGAATATGTAAGACCTAGGGTGAACAACCCTGGTCAGGAGTAATAAGCAATAGAATGATATAAATAAACCACAAATGGAGTAGTGATAAGCTATGTGTGTAAGTAGGGATAAGACTAGAAACCTAGCGTTGGGGATTTAGCTCAGTGGTAGAGCCCTTGCCTAGCAAGCGCAAGGCCCTGGGTTCGATCCTCAGCTCAAAAAAAAAAAAAAGAAAAAAAAAAAACCTAGAAACCTAGCCAGAAAGGGGTATTAAAGATGAAGCCTCAGACACGACCAACAGAGCTCATCAGCCCCTCCTGTGTGAGATCCTGTCCTCAGCACAGACGAGGTTGACCTGAGGCTGATCTGAGATCCAGAGGAACAGACATGGCGAGTCCAGAGCTGTACATCTGGAGAGGTATTCCCACTTCCACTTGGAAGATGGGATAAATATTGCTTGTAATCTTAGTGTGTGAATAAATGAGTATAATACCAAGTCTGAATCAAGAGTGATTATTCCCCCCCCCCCCCCAACAATCAGGGTATGTGCTTGCCACACCACCTATTACATAATTCTGTTTGTAGGAAATGTCTATAGAGGTAGAAAGTGGATGAGAACTTAAGCTTCTAAAAATGGGGAAATGAAAACCCACTGCTTAACATGTATGCAGTTTCTTTGCAGGGTAATGATGCTGTTCCAGAATATGGTAATGATATTTTGGCAAATAGTAATATATTAAATTTTAGGTTAATTTCATCTCAAGTAATCTTAGGAACAAAGAAAAATGAAAGTAGTCAGGCAATCTCTTGAACTTTAAACTTCCACATCACAGTATGAATTGGTTCGAAGATAAGAAGTAGAATAAATTCTCTCTTGTCGACAGGGCCGCATCTCTGCTTTTCCAGAGGCACACACAGCTGAGATCATGGCATTTGACGGCACTTGGAAAGTAGACCGGAATGAGAACTATGATAAGTTCATGGAGAAAATGGGTAAGGACTGGTTTCTACCTGAGTGGCTCATGTTTGCTTTCTTCTCTCTGTGTGCTAGTAAATGAGTGGTGATGTGTAAGGCTCCAGGTGTGATTGTACAGAGTCTGGAAATCCATATCCACACTTCCTGTTTTAGGAAAACATCTTGTCCCCTAGGGCAAGTGTTAGAGCCCCTGGATTTTCTTCCCTTTCTTGTTAATTACACCTATGTAACTAAAAACTGACATGTTTGTCATTAGAAGAAAGACAATTGTAGTGAGTTATGATAATTTCCAGAGTTTAAAATAACACTGGATTATAGAAGGTAAAGGAACAAAGAACATTTAATAAAGTAAGAAAATAAATTTATCAAAATTAAGCTTGAATAAACTCTATGTAATTCTTTTCTCTTTGTTATGTAACTTTAGGAATAATCACAAAAAGCTGTGTATTCTTTTTAGAGGTTTAATTTGACTATATTAAAAATGTCTACTAAGATTCTGGCAACCTAATCTAAAAATTGGGCAAAAAATGTGTATCATTTCCCAAAATAAAATCTGCATAGTTATGTCTCATACTTTAGAGATTCCAAATTTCAGTTTATAAAATTTGTACATTCATATTATAATGAATTTAATCACAGAATCTCAAACTTTTCTGGCTTGGGGCAATCAGAAATGCCACAAAAAAAATAAATATATGTGAAACAAGCAAAGCATTGTGTTATATGCCTGTGATCTTAATACTTTTGAGAGGGAAATGGCTAGCCTGGCCTATGAAGCAAGTTTGGAGCTTGCCTGGGGTATGCACCAAAACCCAGTTTCAAACACAACCAAACGATAAATAGATTCACTTTGAAAGCAAAGTAGAGTTGGAAATGAATAAATACCCCGAACTGAGCTGGGTTTCTTTAATACTTGAACACACCTCTCAAGGCTTCACGTGACATTGCTGCCATTGGACTGAACACTGGAGCCAAAGGTTGTTAAGCTTGTTAAAATGACCCAGGGCTGACGTGCTATAGTTTGCTGCTTCATTTACATTTTCTTAGTGTGGAAAAGCTGCTTGAACCATTTCTCTACATCTGCCAGAGCTTCCCCTTTCTCTAAAAGCAATTGGGTGTGGCTATGCACACACGACACTATTTGCTCTTCCTTCTCCACCCACAAAATAAAGACAGATGAGCAGACCAAAGCAGAGCTAAGAAAGGAAACACTTTCTGTGGCATTTTCATTTCATGTTCCTCCCAATCTCTCCTCTTGCAGGCATTAACTTGGTGAAAAGGAAGCTTGCAGCTCATGACAATTTGAAATTGACCATTAGGCAAGAAGGGAATAAATTCACGATTAAAGAATCATGCAGGTTTCGAAACATTGACGTTGTGTTTGAACTTGGTGTCAACTTTGACTATAGTCTAGCAGATGGAACTGAACTCAAAGTAAGACTTTTTTTTTTTTTAAAGCAATGTATAGTTCATTTTTTACAAATACAAAGTAGTTTATCTCATGGAATGGTTCAACTAATGCAAACTTCCGTCATTTATTGAAGAGGTCAACAAAGTCTGTTCATATTTTATTTTACATACATCTTTGACAAAGTGTTTAAATATAATAATTTGTTATGGTATGTATCTATGAAAATGCTATGATGAACAGATTCATAGTAATCCTCTTAAATGGACTGAGTACAAGGAAATCTAAAATTCTGTATTTTCAATTCTTCATGCTAGAGACCACAAGCTTTTAGTGATTATGATATTCAAACACAATAACTGTTTATAAATGCATTTGGACAATAAACCAAGAAGCCAAAAATGTAACTGAATCAGGAGAGTGTAGCAAGTACAAAACCTTGGGTTGTGTTTCTAGTACTGTATAAAACCTGGGCATGGTCACACATGCCCATTATTCCAAGACTTGGGAACTGGAGTCAGTAGGATCATAAAGTCAAGCTTTTCCTCACATACAGAGTACATTTGAGGGCAGCCTGGGCTACATGAGATCTCATCTCAATAAACACTGATTAAAAAAATTAATGAATGGGTGAGTAGCAAAATGTGAAAGTCTAATTCATGGTAGGTCATTAAGAATGCCCCCTTCACCAACCATTAGGTGGAGCTCAGGGAATTCTGTAGAAGAGGGGAAGGATAGTAGGAACCTGAGGGGTCAAGGACACCACAAGAAAACCCACAGAATCAACTAACCATGGCTCATAGTGACTCACAGAGACAGAACTGACATCCACGGAGGCTGCATGGGACTGACCAGGGACCTGTGCATACATGTGACAGTTGTGCAGCTTCGTCTTCTCATGGGACTCCTAACAGCAGGAGCAGGGGCTGTCTCCAGCTCTTTTGCCTGCTCTTGGGACTCTTCTCCTTGCCCAACCTTAATAAGAGGGGAGGTGCCTAGTCTCACTGCAACTTGATATGCCATGCTTGGTGGACATCAATGGGAGGCCTGCCCTGTTCTGAATAGAAACAGAGAGAAGTGGATGCAGGGTGAAGGGGTGGCAGAAGGGAGGTTGGATGGATTGGGAGGATCCAGGGTGGGGAATCTTTGGTCAGGATGTAAAAAACAAAACAGAACAAACAAAAAAACCCTTGTTGTTGGTGGCACATGCCATGAATCCCAGCACCTGGGAGGCAGAGACAGGTGGATCTCTGAATTTGATGCCAACCAGGTCTACATACTGGGTTCTAGGATAGCCAGGGCTAAACAGAAACTTCTCATGAAAAACTGAAAGATAAAAAGAGGTTTTTGCCTCAGAGTTTTTTCTAGTCAAGTATGTTTGCAGTGATAAATGTGTGTGTGTGTGTGTGTGTGTGTGTGTGTGTGTGTGTGTGTGTGTATGTGTGTGTGTGTGTCCATGTCCAAATGCACATGGAGAGGTCAGAGGAGCACATCAAGTACCCTGATCCACTACTGTTCATCTTATTCCCTTGAAACAGGGTATCTCACTGAACCTGAAGGTAGGCTGGTGGCTACAAAGTCCCCATGAGCCTCCAGTCTCTACAGCATTAGTGTCATAGGCATATGTGAGCACATCTGTCTTTTTACATGGATTCTAGGGACTTGAATTCAGGTCCTAAGGCTTGTGTTGTAAGTTCTCTCAGCAGCTGAGCCATCTCGTCAACTGTGCAATGACAGTTTAACTGTTGAGTATTTTCTCACTAATGTTATCACTACTCATCTGCACTAGAATTCAGTCTATAGCAATTGTCAGTGGAATGGTGCCTAGTAGTTCCCAGTACAGCCTTGACTCCCACAGCCCATGTCCAATCCTCTTTCTGACTTTTGAGGAATTGCTCCATCATTTCACAGTCTCCATAGACATATGGAGGAAATGTATTAATTCATAGAGTGCATAGGGTCACTGAGTGAAGATGTGGGTCTGTAAAACTGGAAATTGTGTTAGAGACATACAAGGCCATAAAAATGCTGTCTTGTTATTGTGATGCAGGGTTCCATGAGCCTTGAGGAAAATAAACTTATTGGAAAATTCAAACGTGTTGATAATGGGAAGGAGCTAATTGATATCTGTGAAATTTCTGGTGATGAACTAATTCAGGTAAGTTGTAGGAAAGATTTCTAACTATGTTCCAAAGACAAAAATGATTATGAACAAGAATTTTGTCACTGTGAGTAACTCCTTGTAGTGATTTAAAATAAAATGGCCCTGATATTGAGTGACATTACTAGGAAGGATAGCTTTGTTGGAGTATATATGACCTTATTGGAGGAAGTGTATCACATGGGAGTGGGTTTGAGGACTCTGGTGCTCCAGCTATGCCCAGTGTAACACAGAGTCCACTTCTGTTGTCTGTAGATCAAGATGTCGAACTCTCAGCTCTTTCTCTAGCACCATGTCTGCCTGAATGCCTTCATGTCCCATCATGATGATAATGGAAACTCTGAAACTCTCAAGTTAGCCCCAATTAAATGTTTCCTTTATAATAAATGCCATGGTGATGGTGTTCACAGCAATCAAACACTAAGACAAAAGTTGGTACCAGGAATGGGGCATTGCTGTAATAGGACTGACCATGCTTTTGTTTGGAAGAATTTGGACTTTGGAAGTTTGGGTTAGGAGTGCATTGGCTGCTTTAAGTGCTGCTTAATGGGCCGTAAAACTAGGAACATGGTAGACAATGGTGATGAGGACAATTTGAACTGTGGGGGCCTGAGTCAAGTGCTTTTGGAGGAGAATTTTAATATGTTTGCTAGAGATCATTCTTGCAATATAACAGTGATAATGTTACTGCTTTTTGCCTTGTTTGAAAACTCTGGCTAAGACTAAAGTAAAAATACAAAATGTACAAACTAAGGCAAAAAGGAGCACCAGGAAGAAATATGGAGTTAAGTTCTGTGTTCAAGGAGATAAACAGATTCAGAAATGTAATAAAGGGAGTGGTGACCTTAGGGCAAGATTCTACCCAACTAAGTTTCCAAGTTGTAAAAAGGAATTAAAGGAAAGCTTAGATCCAGTGTGGTGGTACATGCCTTTAATCACCATACTGGGAAGGCAGAGGCTGGCAGATCCCTGAGTTTGAGGCAGCCTAGTCTATAGTGCAAGTTCCAGGACAGCCAAGCTTAGTCAGTGAAGGAAACCATCAGAAACAGAAAGCTGGTGAAGATGTAACTGAAGATCTCTGAGTTCACGGCAGTCTAGTCCACAGAGCAAGTTGCAGGACAAGACAGCCAAGCTAAGGCAGTGAAGGAAACCATCAAAATCAGAAAGCTCATGCTGATGTAACTGAACAAGTGGGCCATGTTCCAGCCCCAGCAAGCAGCAGAACTTGGCAGCTTTGGCCACATGGTTCTAGCTTTAGAGTCAAGAACAAAAGAAAAGGATTATGGAATAATCCTCAGAGACCAAGGAAAGCCTCTGGGGCTAGGATTGTGTCAGGAGTTTCCCAGCATAGAGTCCCAGAGAGGCCATTGTGTGAAGCTGTCAAAGTGACTATGTGGTTTCCCTGGAGACTCCAAGATGTTAGAGATGCCAGAGCCGTGGGATTCTTGCCAAAGAGAGCTACTAACAGGGAGTGGAACCAGTCCAAGAGAAAGAAGTGTGTTGCAGTCAATAAAGCTGAACAGAGTTGGAAATTTGAAGAGGATTTTGACATCAGTCATGGAGATGCAGAGTTTGGAGTTTGCTCAGCTGCTTTTCAGTCTTGCTTTGATCAAGTATTTCCCCATTATAGTCCCTCCCCTAGGTTTTGAAGGTGATGAATATCTGGTGCCATTATATGTTGGAAGTATGCAATCTGCTTTTTTATTTTGATTTTACAGGCAATTACAGTTAGGAGTTTTCATGCATCTAAGAAGAGACATTGAACTTTAGACTTTTAACTAAGTTTGAGTCTTTTATAGTCTATGAGGACTTTTGAAGTTGGACTGAATGCATTTTTGCAATGAAATATGGTTACAAGCCTATGGGAGCCAGGGAGTGGAACATGGTGGTTTGAAAAAAAATGTCCCAAATAGAGTGTCACTATTAGGAGATGTGGCTTTGTTGAAGTATCTCACTCTTGGGGGCGGGAGCGGGGGAGCTTTGAGGTCGCCTATGCTCAAGCTATGCTCAGTGTGGTACAAAGTCCACTTCTGCTGCCTAAGGATCAAGATGTAGAACTCTCAACTGTTCTTCAGCACCATGTCTGCCTGCATGCTGCCAAATCTCACCATGATGATAATGCAAACTCTGAAACTGCAAGCCAGCCCCGATTCAATGTTTTCCTTTCTAAGAGTTGCCATGGTCATAGTGTCCCTTGACAGCAATAAAACCCTAAGACACAGCTTTAATAAGTAAGCTGTTACTCATTTCATATCTGTGTATGACACTTATTTATTGAGAATAAACATATATATATATAAATTAATTCCCATTCTAATAAAAACCATAAATATACACAATCCAAAATGTAATTTTAATGGTTCTATCCTATATCTTCCTAAAATGCTTCTGTCAAATATAAAAAATGCTAGGACAGGCTCTAACATTATTATTTTTCTTAATTTGGGATTTTATACTAATGGTACATTTTTTATGTTTGTAAACATCTTTCAGACTTACATATATGAAGGAGTCGAAGCCAAGCGGATCTTTAAGAAGGAATAAGCAAGCTTCTTGGAGCCTAGAGCAATACTGAAGAGCTAAACTGTTATGAGACGTCCCTCTCTATCATGGTAATGCAGGAAGATTCATCCTTTCATGAGCATTGATAGATTTCCAGTTTTCTCAAGGCCTAGAATGCAAAAGCATTAGCATTTCATTTCTTTTATGTTCCTTAAGATATACACGAACTGGTATTTTAAAAGAAAGTAAATATTGTTCTCACATTGCTTTGTAAGTAGTTTTTCCTAAAAAAAAAAAGCTTTTTGGCACATGTATTGATGACTGGATTTTAAATATTTCATTTGTGTGTGGGTACTGAGTTGTAATTTTTCTGAACAGTTTTGAATTGATGCATCATACATCAAACATCTTAAGTGGTCCCTTATATGTAGTTAGTCTTCAAAAAACAGAAGCAAATCATGTGTTCTTCATTCTACAGAAAATGGTCCAAGATGTAGATTGAAAACTTTCCTTTGAGTGAATGAAAATTCTCTTCAGTTCTCTCTCCCTGTGCCTGTGTGTGAGCGAGCCTTGCCATGGCTAATGAGAACTCTTGGTTACGGCCCAGTCTTAGACTAACTAGTGTGAACTTGAGAAAGCCACTTCATATTTTTGAGATGTAGTTCAGGCACCTTTAGAATGGGGCGATCGGACTGGATTTCTAAACTCCTTTCATAATATACATACATATATATTATACTAACAACACCAGCCAGAAGCTCTCCCTTTCTTAAGCAACCATCTGGGAATGTGTCACAGAGGAGAGAGTGTTGGGATGTTAGAGAACATAGAGTGGGAAAGAGAAATATAATCCTACGTTGTTAAAAATGGCTACCTTCATGGGCTCACCATCCATTCTGGCTCAGAAAGGCGCTTTGTTTGTTTCAATGTCTTGTTGTTATTGTCTTAGATTTTCAATATCAAGGAGCCCTTGTATTTTCTTTTTCTTCCTTCCTTTCGTGTGTGTGTGTGTGTGTGTGTGTGTGTGTGTGTACATGTTTATGTATGTATGTGTTCATGCACGGCAGTGCTTATATACGTGTGTGTCTGGGGACCTGAAGTTGACACTGAATATCTTTATTGCTCTTTACCATATTTTGGGGTATGGGATCTCTAACTGAATACGGAGCTCACCCATCAGTGATTCGCAGGCCAGAAAACTCTGAGGACTCTCCTTTATCTACTGCCCTCTCAGTATTGGGGTTATAGACACGCACCTATGCCCAGGTTTTATGTGGGTGCTAGGGATCACAACTCAGGCCCCCTCATTTGTTGTGAAAGTGCTTTACCCACTGAACTATATCAGATATCAGTTCCCTTTATATTAATTTAGAAACTACTTATCTAGTCCTATCCTTATAAGCTAACTGTTCATAAGTTTAAAAAAAAAAAAAGTATTCTCAAAAGAACAACTAGACAATGCCAGCAAGACATTCATGGGCACTTGAAGACTTAAATGTGTAGGTAAGGTAGTTGCATGATATAGAATGGAAGCTAGAGAGGAGGTTTTGTGGGCATGGGAAGAAGAATGGCTAGTCCAATAAGGAAATGGGTGTTTACCTTATGCTGATACTTGCTTTCATTAGAGTATAGGAGTGCCATCTACTGGGCAAGGACACGGACTATTTCTATTTGTGTTTTAGAAAATTTGTGCTGCAAAGACATCTGACATACCATGTTCTAAAGCTGAAAATGATATTAAATGCTTATGTGGTTACAAATTCTGTAGAAACAAAACTAACACAAAGGTTTATTTTTCTTCCTGCAGAATCAATCCTTAAAGCTGCTTTCATTTACTGAACAGAAACATTATTAACAGCTTATTCAGGGTTATCTTAGTTCTGAGTCAGAGTACTGAAAATAGCACTATCATCTTGAAACGTGGGTAGTTACACCACGTTTGCTAACACACGGGGTAGTTTACATTTGCTTTGCTGGAGCCCAGCAGCTAACATTCAGGCTACTAACACAACTGGAGAACTGAATGGGAAGGAAGAGTCAGCAAGGTAATGGCAACTGAGAATATCAAAAGGCATGGAACACATCAGCAGTCATGGTAGGGAACCATTCTGGAGGGTGTCTCAGTTCTCCCGTCCTCACTGAGGATTCCATTAGAATATAGGGTTACAGCAGGCCCCCTGGTATATAATCCAGATTCCCAAGAATCAAAGAGGGAATGTAAAATTTCAATCTGGTAGTCAGTGTCTAAGGCTGTGAGAAGGTGGAAGATCAGTAGAAATCAGAAGGGAAATGTTGTGGAATATTATTTTATCCATGTAAAGATGTGTTAATTTGTTTATGCTGCAGAATATTACTTTAACTATGTTACATTTGTTATGCTACATTTGTTTAATGATGTAAGGTTGAGTTACATTTGTTTGTGCTGCATTTGTTTTATTATGTAAAGATGTGCTGCATTTGTTTTACCTTGCCTGCCTAAGGCACCTGATTGGTCTAATAAAAAGCTGTAACAGCCAATAGCTAGGTAGGAGGATAGGTGGGGCTGGTGGGCAGACAGAATAAGTAGGAAGAGAAATCTAGGCTTCAGGAAAAGGGGAGAAGAACAAAGAGAATGCAGGAGAAAGAGAGGGACATGTCAGGGACCATAAGCCAGGCAGCAGCCAGCCAGACATGGAGACATCAGGAAAGATAGTCATCCAGAAAGAAAGAAAGGTAAAAAGCCCTGAGGCAAAACATAGATAAAGAGAAACAGATTAAAGTAAGAGCTAAGATAAAGCTGAGCATTCATAACTAATCAGAAATCTCATGTCTTGATTTGTTAGCTGGTTGGTGGCCCAAAAAGAAAGCCTGCTACAGGGCGACGACTTAGTTCTCCTGAGTCTGAGCCCTGTTCCAAGGCTTTTCAATTCTATAATACACGCACACTCACATACAAATATATGAACACACACAAGACATACACAGAGACATATTCACACACACAGATGAAGACACACACACACACACACATCCCACTTACAAATTCCCTTAGTGTTAAAGGACAGACCTCTTCCTGAATTTAGAAAAACACTTCTTTGTGTAAAGGAGCACATGATTGATGCCACCCCTTGCTTCATATCTAGATAATGTAACAATAGTATTTAAACAAGGATGATGAAGGGCATAAATATGACACAGCACTTTTGTTCTTTATCAGATTATTGAGCTGAAAGAATGAGTGAGCGCAGTTTCACACTCCAGCCCAGATAAGTGTTTGTCCTGTGTGCTCCATAGCATATCTTTTCACCTCTTTTTCCCTGTTTGTTTTGTTAGTTTTTCACACAATATATTTTGATCACGTGTTTGTCTTCTCCACTCCTCCCAGATCCTCAACTCCCTATCCATGCAACTTTCTCTTTCAAAAATCCCCAAACACCCTCCCATCCCTGCAAAACTACAGAAGCAAAAGTCAAAATAAACAAAAGACCAATAAAAATAATTTTAAAAACTGTGAAAACCACACGCACGCACGCACGCACACACACACAAAGCCCAGGGACTTTATTTTGTGTTGGTCAACTCCTCCTGGGCATGAGGTCTCCTTTGGTGTGAGTTTGATATGAGCAGTTAAACTCCGGTGGAAACACTGATTTCCCTTTATACCCAAGAGGTATATCCTCTTGCTTATGGGTGGGACCCCTTGTTTCCTTCTCCTCTCAGGGCTGGGACTCCTCTGTCTTGAACCTATGGAATTCTTATGCATGCCAGTCTGTAAGTTCATATGTGCATCAATCCCATTGAAACTACAAGTTTTTCACCTCTTTGATTTTTTTTTGATCCCCTTCCCTCAAGTGTGGCCTGAAAATTCTTTTTCTTATTAGTACTTTGAAATTTTTGTGTAATTAATTTTGACCATATTCAACCCCTACCCAACTTCTCCAGATCAAAGCCCTCTTTCTGACTTTGTGTCCTCTTAAAAACAAAACAGAAAAGAACAGAATCCAATTTGTGGTGTCCATTTATTCTTGGATATGTGGCTTTCCACTAGAGTGTGGTTAACCTACCAGTGGTAACATTCTTAAAGTGACTTTCCTCCTACGAGGAGCTATGCTCATGTCCATCTCCAGGCTGGAATTTGTTGTGAACCATCACATAAAATACAAGAAATTTTTAAAAAGGAAAATAAATGAAGTGACTTGTTTTATAAACGTGTTCTATTACACACATCTACAGCTCCCATAGACAGTATTAGTCGAGATTCATTTTACAGAACCTCGAACCTCACTCAATATAACATTAGGATAGTTTTAAAATTGTCATGAGCCTATGAGTCCTCTTACTATCATAACCCTCTAACTGATGTTGTACAGAGCAGACTGAGAAGAGCTCATTCCCTTACTTCTTTTAGATTATTGTTCAAATGTCATCTATGTGGTACCCTTTCACCTCTCTAACCTTGTCTCAAAAACGAACAGCTCTACTGCCCACACAGCATGGAGTCACAGATTAATGTATCTCTCAACCCTCTTCAGAAAAAATTCCAGTAGATAGTGACCCACAAACTGGCCAAGGTGCATAGAATAAGGGCCTGCTGAGTGCTGTGTTCTAAATTAAACATGTATGCTGCACCCTCTCTTCCCAAGAGGCATGGATCATTGCTGAAGAGGGGTAGGGAAGTCTGGGAGACCCAGAGGCAGTGAATAAATACAAGGGAACTATGTTCTCCAGATACAACAGGGCAGCTGCACATATAAATTCATTACGGTTATGACAATATGCACAAGCCCAGTTTATGTCTGTGGAGACATTTTCTTGACTGATGACTGATGTGGGGAGGCCCAGCTCACAGTAGGTGACACCATCCCTGAGCAGGTGGACCTGGGTGATCCAAGAAAAGAAGTCTGAACTAGCCAAGGGAGCAAGCCACGAAGCAGCTTCTCCTTCAGTCCCTGTCTCTAGGCTCCTGTCTTGGTCTCCCAGGATGTTTAAGCCAAATAGTCTTCCCTGTCCAAGTTGCTTTTGGCCATGGTCTTTATCCCAGCAATAGAAACCTAAGTAAGACTCTCCATCTCCTAGGGAGGACCCTCTGTCTCGAGGGAAAAGTCACTGAGGAAAGGAAAATTGTTAGCGGACAGCTATTGGTTTACATGGAAATGGTAAAGCAAAGAGAAGCTAAAAGCTACTGAAGCAATTTACAGATCTGTTCATTGTTAAACCAGAAACCTATACCCAGGTCTACATTCTTTTTTTTTTCTTTTTGAGCTGAGGACCAAATCCAGGGCCTACGCTTGCTAGGCAAGTGCTCTACCACTGAGCTAAATCCCCAACAGTAAGGTCTACATTCATTGAGTCCATTTTTTTTTTCGAGACGTTGTCTGTCTCTCATGTATTTTTGAAGACCAAGAAACATCTTTCCAACCTTGAAAACAGAGATGCACTGCTCCACTTGAAGTGCACACAGTCCTGTCTGTCCATCCGTCCACACTGTGTATAAGAAGGGAGTGTTTGTTGTTTGCCTTCTGAAGTCTAACACTGTAAATTTGTAGATTGTTAAAAGCAGTGGATAAGCCAGGCGGCAAAAGGAACACGCCTTTCATCCCAGCACTTGAGAGGCAGAGCCAGCTGGATCTCTGTGAGTTCGAGGCCAGCTTGGTCTACAGAGTGTGATTCAGGACAGGCACCAAAGCTACAGAGAAACCTTGTCTCAAAACACCCCCCCCCCAAAAAAAAAAGAAAAGAAAAAAAAGCAGTGGAAACAAGATCTCACTTTGTGATCTACACTGGTTCATGCTTGCCTCAAACCCACAGCAACCCTCAGCTGTTGGGCTTGCAGCCATGAGTCACCACACTCTAACATAAAAGAGTAATTTTTTTTTTTTTCACATGGAATCCTCCTGGTAACCTAGAAGTCTAAACACTCTTTACTCCATTCTATGTCCTTGGGTCAAGGTTTACTAACTCTTTCTTAATCCAGTCTAACAGTACTTAGCTGTTCTTATCCACCACCTTTTCAGACAATAAGAGAGAAGCACTTCCTGAACTAGCACAGGTGTTACCTGAAGCAGCAGCTGAGCTTTTTCAATCAGATCCAAACACATAGATGCCAGCCGTGGGTCCTCAGCCTCCTGCTTTCATCTTTAGAACTATGTCTGCAGCTCTGAATTGGAGCAAGGGGGCTAGAAGGGCTTGCAGTCCTCCACCTCCCAAGATCCCATGTCTCCAAGCTTTCCCACCCTAATTGTTTTAGCATCTCAAAAGTTCACAGATTAAGACGTTAAGGAATTCCATTAAGACATAAAGATCAGCATGAATGGACTCCTGAGCAACACAGTTAAACTAAAGCACTCAAGACTGCCAAGGGGTATTGAAAGTTATGTTAAGTATTGATAAGCATTCAGGGTGGTAGTCTGCCAGCACCCTCAGTACTGCAGAGCAGCTCTGAGGAGCCTGAGAGACACACAGATGGAGATAAGGGGGCAGAGGATGTGTCTGCAGAGCACTCAGTATCTCCAGAAGAACAAGAACAAGGCAGGTCTTATGGGACAATGCTTATAAAAAGTGGTCTTATGTAACTGGAAAAAAGGATGGCAGAGTGGCTGTGGAAATAAAACTAGAGATGCAGCAGTGAAGGGTGTAGGATCAGTATGGAGGTGCGGTTCTGGGCACAAAGGAACGTGTCTGCTGAAGACTTGGGCCCGCTGGACTCTCCTGCAGCAGAGAACCACTGCTCCTGCAGCCTGTGCTGCTTGTCCCACTTGGGGGAGGAGACTGCAGGCACTGGAGATGCCCAAGATGGTCATATAGGTGAGCTGGCAGGGTGGCTGGGGCAAGGGCAGAGAGGTGTGTAATGGCCTGGAGCTCTCAAGGATCCCGCCCCAGGCACTCTGCCCATTCATAAGAGCACCACAAGATCACCCTGACTCGGCACCAACAGGATATCCTAGAAGAGTCTCAGTGATAGTCCAGTTTTTGGTGCTTCAGAAACCAGAAACCTTGAACCAGATGTGACAGGTCTTTCTTTGGACTGCAAGCTCCTGAATAATGACACAGAGATTTTTTTTTATTAATTATAAAAGCTTGGCCTTAGCTTAGGCTTGTTCTCAACTAGCTCTTAAAACCTAAATTAACCCATTTATATTGACTGATGTTCTGCCACGTGACTTATTACCTCTTATCAATATCTTACATATGATTTCCTGAGTCTTGCTGGCAAATCCCACGTGCCTCAGATTCTTCCTTCTCTGCCCAGAAGTGGCGCCTATCCTCTCCTGCCTAGCTATTGGCCATTCAGCTCTTCATTAAACCAACCAGAATGTGCCTTAGGCAGGTGAGGTAAAGCAGAGACACCTTCACACAGTGTGATCAAATATCCTGCAACAAGGAGACAAATGACCCCTTGCAGTCAGCATTTGCATGCAGGGCTGTTTGGGCGGAAAAACTATATGCTGTGTGAAACAGAGTAGTTTGCGGTGTCACTTTGATGGTGAGGGGAGAAAGGTGGTAGATGCCCTTGAGGGAGGAGGTAGAGTAGAGTGAAGTGGCAGTGCTAAGAGGCATGGGATCCAGGCTATGGTGAATGGGGGAGCATGGCATTGCTAAACAGGGCAGACAGGGTGGTGTGCAGTAGCCTAGAGCTCATGCAGGCTCTGCCCCCTAAATGCGCTGCTGAGCCATATGACTGTCCTAGCTCTGAGCAATGGCAGGATGTCTGAAATGGAGGATGTTCATGTTCTGGATCGGGCCTCCTCAAAAGACTTCCATGGTCCATGCTGCCACTGGCCGGAGGCCATGTATATTTATTTCCATGTGATCCCTGCTGCCTCAGGAGGCCATGTTGGTGTCCATGGTATATGCTGCAGCCGGGATCTATGTTGGTGTCTGTGGTCTACACTGCTACCAGTGACCATGTTAATGTCAGTGGGCCCTGTTGCTGCTGGAGGCCTTGTTGATGTTCATGACCTATGCTGTGGCCAGGGCCCTTGAGGATGTATGTGGTCTGTGCTGTAGCTGGAAACTACATGGAAGTCCAAGATCCGTGCTGCTGCTGCTGGCTGTTATGGGCAAGGAAGCTTCTTTTACAGTGGTATTGGTGATGCAGACTCAGAATTGAGAATGAGAGACACTGAAGGCTTCTGTAACAACCCTCTGCCCCCAAATAAATAAACAGTCTAGACAGGAAGCTACTGAAGAGAGCCCTTAAAAACTGCATAAAGTCAGGTATAGGTACAACTTGTAATTCTAGCTCTCAGAAGGTAGAAGCAGGAGGATCAGAAACTCAAGATCATCCTTGGCTACAGAGCAAGACAGAGGCTAGCCTGAGAGATGCAGACTTTGTTGGAGAAAAAAAAAAAGCTTAGTAGGATTCACAGAAGAAATGATCTGGTCTTAGACTTTCAGAGGTTTTGATTGCCAATTCAATCACTACTTCTATTTGATCTACTGAGATTTCTACTTCTTTAGTCAGTTGAGGTGATTTCCCTAGGAATATGTATATCTCCTTCAAGCAGGACTGTACAATGGATGACCTTTCTCCATTGTTGGGTAACACACATAGTCATGAGAGTCTGAACCCGGGTTCCTGTCTAAAGAGGACAGGAAATCTAGGCTAGCCTAACTACGTATCAAAACTCTATTTGGGGAAAATAAAACAAAACAAAACAAAAAAACCCAGAACTAATAATAAAACAAATATTAACAAGCAACCAAACAACAACAAAATAAAAAGAAAAATAAATTAGCACAAATCAAAGAAGCATGACATGTGAAGTACCTACAGATGAGTTAACGTGAAACTTTTGCAAATGGCGTGTTAGGGAAGATCAAGGTGAACTGTAGTGAAGGAAACTATGAAGCACCTAAACTGGTCCCAAAGGATGGGTAGGATTTAGACATGTAGTGGGAACCATTACAGTATGAATGAATGGGGTGTACTAAATTGAAGAGACCCTGGGGAAATGCCACTGACTAGGCTGGCTGAGTAGGGGGCGCTGGATCGATAACTGGGGATGGGGATGGGAGCTATTTTCAGAGTAAGAAGATAAGAGAGAAACAACAGTTTAAGGATGATGATGATGCTTGCTCTAGGACTAAGAAAGCTATCCCCAATAAGTAAATGTCCTTTTACTTTCTTTCTCTCTCTCTTTTTGTTTTGTTTTGTTTGTTTATTCGGAGCTGAGGACCGAACTTTCTAGCTGAGGCCTTGTGCTTTCTAGGCAAGCATTCTACCACTGAGCTAAATTCCCAACCCCTACTTTATTTCTCTAAGATAAAATTCTATCTACCCAGCTTGAGCTCTGTCTTGACATCCTCTCAGTACCTACTTTTTCTGTTCTGTGTAGTCCCAGTAATAACTAAGCCCTTATGCTTTCGGCCTCATCTTCGTCCTCTGTTCCTTCATCCTTCATCTCTCGTTTCTAGCTCCTTACTTCTGGCTCTCAGAAAACTCTACAATGCCTTACCCTCTACAGAGTCTCTGTCTTCCTCCTGGCCTTAGTATGGCTTGTTTCTAGCCAGCTTTTCTTAACCTAAATTATCCAGTCTACCTTTTGCCTCTGGGCTTTTTTACCTTTTTCTATTTGTATATATCTCTTCTTTACTTCTTTCTCTGTGGCTTGCTGTGTAGTTCAGGGCTGGCCCCTGGACTCTTCCTTTCCTCCTCTTTTTCACTCCATGATCTTCTTTTCTTAGAGTTCTCCTCTTATTTATTCTCTATGCCTGCCAGCCCCACCTATTTCTCTCTCCTGCCTACCTACTGGTCATTCAGCTAGATCAATCAGGTGTTTTAGACAGGCAAAGTAACACAGCTTCACAGAGTTAAACAAATGCAACATAAAATAATGCAACACATCTTTGCATCATTAAACAAATATTCCACAGCATAAACTTAACACATCTTCAACTAACATTCTACAATAAGAGTTTCCATACAGTCATGCCTTAAGTTCTATTGTGCACATGGGGTTGGGATAATTGTTATCAGGAAACTTTTTCTCAAAACAGTGCTATACTTAAATATGTCTAAAATAAACTTCCTGGTGTCAGACTCTCAAGGTTTGAATCAGCACTGAATAACTAAGTCATGCTGAACGAGTTTCCATCTTGCTTCACAGGGTTCATTTCCCTGCAGGAACGAGCAATTGCAGGATCCACCCCTCTCCCAGTCTCTCCTGCCTTCAGATCAGGATGCAGCTTTCAGCTACTGCTCCAGTGCTAGCACCATGCTCCCCACCATGACGATGATGGACTATATGCCTCTGAAACTGCAAGCAAGCTCCCAACTAAAATGCTTTCTTCCGTAAGAGTTACTATGATCATGGCATCTCTTCACAGCAATAAACAGTGACTAAGATAGGTATCAAATCTGAAAAGGAAGAGAAGATAAAGATGAGAGGTGATTAATTATGCTGTATTAGGAAGACAGTCTGCTGGCCTGTAGCAGCAGTCAAACAATTCATCCTCTAGTATGTAGTAGGGTTGTTTTTGTTTCTGAGACAGGGTTTCTCTGCATAGTTTTGGAGCCTGTCCTGGATCTCACTCTGTAGACCAGGCTGGCCTCGAACAGAGATCCACCTGGCTCTGCCTCCTGAGTGCTGGGATTAAAGGCCTGTGCCACCATCGCTCTTTGGGGACCCACCACCCAGATCCCAGATAATCTTATTTCTAGCCTGTAGATGAAATTCTAAACAGTCTTATTAAATAAGAAACACAGAGCCAAATAAAGAGTTAAGAGCCCAAGAGGTCAGAGCACTAGCAAATAGCCTTTAGCTTACCAGCCGCTGCCGTCCTTCCCCTGAGAGAGACCTACTTCCTGTGTATCTGTCTTTTTAACTGACTTTCTGTTTGGCCTTCTCATTGGTTCTAACCCAACCACATAACTTCTTCCTCACTGCCCGTCTATACAGACCTCCAAGTCTCAGGTCGGTACTTGGATTAAAGGCTTGTGTCATCAAGCTGGCTATGTCCTTGGACACAGACTCTGCCTGCCATGTGACCAGATTAAGGGCGCGTGCTACCACTGCTAGACTTCTGCTAAATGGCTGGCTATTAGCTCTGTCCCTCAGGCAACTTTACTTATTAACACACAAATAGGGTTGGAGAGATGACTCAGAGGTTAAGAGCACCAACTGCTCTTCCAGAGGTCCAGAGGTCCTGAGTTCAATTCCCAGTACCCACATGGTGGCTCACAACCATCTGCAATGAGATCTGGCACCCTCTTCTGTATACATAATAAATAAATAATCTTAAAAAAAAATACAAATAAAATCACATTTCAGCACAAATAAAATATTGCCATACTAGCCAGCTTTTCTTAAATCATCCCATCTATCTTTTGCCTCTAAGCTTTTACCTTTCTCTATTTTTGAGTATCTTTTCTTTCCTTCTTATTCTGTGTCTGACTGTGTGGTTGGGTAGCTGGTCCCTGGCATCCTCTTCTCCTCCTTTTCTTGCTCCTTCCCCTCCTCTCTTTTTCTCCTTCTATTTATTCTTTCTGCCTGGCAGTCCTACCTATCCCATCAGGTGTGTTAGACAGGCACAGTAACACAACTTTACAGAGTTAAACAATTGCAACATAAAAGAATACATTTTTGCATCATTAAACAAATGTTCCACAGCATAAACGTAACACATCTTCAACTAATTTTCCACAACAGCAGTATGTATTTTTCTCTTGAATGTGTAAGGCCTACCTAATGTTCAGTGGGGCTAGGGAAATGCAGAACTCAGACATGACAATATACCTTGATTTTAGTACAGTACTTTTTTTCTTTCTGATTATTATCATTACCGGTAGTGTGTGTGCTTACATGCAATGGGGGACATAAAGAAGTCATTCTCTCCTTCAACCATGTGAGCCCTGAGTATTAAATACAAATCATCAGACTTGGCAGCAAATGCTTTTACTAGCTAAGCCATGTTGCCGTTCCTACTTTTAATCAATGAGCATAGCAAATTCCTCCTCAACATACTCTACATTCATTTCTATCATAAGAAGTAAACAAGAATCAACAGTTAATTCTGAAGGAGTGAAAGATCCTTCGACAGAATTTAATATAAATGACCCTATTTGCATTATTATCTCCAGAGAAACTGCACCTCCACATGCATGTGACTCACTCAGTGCTAAGGATGCTTGAAAAGATTGCCCTTCCTGACTGGATAGATCAAGAAGACAAACACCTCCACTGGCACGCAACCCAACTCAGTGCCAAGGAGGCTTGGAAACATTTCAAAACTTTTCATCTATGTCAGGCTACTTCCATCTTAATAAATTCAAGTGTTACCAGCCCTACTTCAATAATTAGGAACAACTGGTCTTACCTTGCCAGTGGATGTATGATCAACCTCTGGAAGAATCAGCAGTTGACTTATTTTTCTTAATTTCTGTAAACACTCAATATCATTTAAACCAAGGGAATTTCTAACCCACTAACTGTAGACAAGCTTGTCTACAGTGCAATCTAATGAATCCCCAGGTAATGGCTCTCATTTTCACAATCTACAAGGCAAAGGATACCATATTTTTCTTGACAGTTGTGTGCTACCTTTGTCTGATGCCCAAGTGGTAAACTAAAGTCTGATTAGCTAACTGTATAATACTATCATTTAGATATTGAATTTAGAGTTCACTTTTATGGTTATATTAGTAACCTTAAATAGTGTATTCTTTTTGCCCAATTTTCTATATCTGTAAAATGATTCCAGCTTTGGGTTTTATGAAGATTTAATGGTAGTGCATGTGAAAACACTACATGGCCACATCTCCAGCAACAGAACCAATTTCTATGACTATATATTTTTTAAAAATCCAGTATTTATAAAACAGCAATGGATAAGAATGCTTGAAGTGTAATAGCCTGGTGGTATGAATCAGTCATTTTCCATTAGTATTCTTTCTGGGGCCATACCCAACCTTTGTATTACCTTTGCAAAAAACACAGCTTTCTTCTTAAAAGGGGGAAAAATGATAGTTTATTCTGGAGCCACTTTGAGTGGCTATGTCTCGGGAACACAAGATTTAGGTTACCCCCAACTCTATTTTCCAATGTGAAAACAGGTTCATGAAGTTTTACTTTACAGAACAAAGGAAGTCATAAATTTAAGGCAAGTTTAAAATACATCGGTAAGTACAGCAGAGAGGCAGGTTCAGCAATGTGAAGAAAGCTTTCCTACAGGCCCAAGATGCTGTCTGAGCTTTGGTGGGTAGAGCACAGTGGGCTGCTAAGTTAATAGACTCCAAAAGGTTTTTAACTATTGCTCACGGGATATTTTGGCACAGAGGTGAGAGGCTTATTAAACATAGTCCCATGAAATACCTATGTAATTCTCACGCTTTACCTTCTCTGATCCTTCTTCAAAATCCATGGCTGTAATTATGATGTTCACCCATTGTTTCCAAGATTAAGAGCAAACCCACTGTACAAAACCATCCACACAACCCATCCTGATCTATAAGACAATAAGAAGCCGGAAGGCTTACAGGTATTGGAGAGAGAATCCTACCGGGTCTGTCCAACTTTTTGAAATTGGCACACAGTGTTGTCATCTACAAAGTTCACACGGGAGAATCTCATGATCCATTAAAAAAAAAATCCCCACACATGCTCATGTTTACGAAAGACTATGAATGTTGTGCGTGGGCACAGCTGGAACCATATGATGGCAGTTCCTGAAGTTCAAGCACACCTCAGAGAAGAAGGGTCTTGCCAATTCTCTTTCTAGAAACCGGGAAAACCGGTTCTGGGCTGAGCAAGCTACGTGAGAAGGCGCACCTTCAGGACCCGCGCTCGGCAAAGGCGGACCAGGGCGCTGGGGCGGGGCACAGAGCGCCTGCGCCAGGTTCCGGAGGCGGAGCAGGGCGCCTGCGCGAGGTTTCGCAGCGGGCCTCGGGAGCTCGCGCGCGTTCCCGGGGAAGCCGAACGAGACGGCGCGCGCGAGTTAGAAGGGTGGGGCGCCTGCGCGTGGGCGGAGAGGTGGGGCAGGGCGCCTGCGCGCGGCCCGGGGGGCGGGGCGGAGCGCCGGAGTGGTGGGCGTGGCCGACCGGAGTTGGTTGCTAGGCTGAGGCGCGCAGGGTGGTGATCAGAATTTAGTCTGCTCCTCGAACGGCCATAGCGGAAGTGCGGAGCCGCGCGGCTCTCGGGTGCGCCGAGCTGCAGCGAGAGGGAGATGGAGGGGCGCCAGGCGGCGACGGGGACCGACGGTGTCCGCGAGCGGGGAGGCTCGGGCGGAGCGGGAAGGAGGGAGCAGAACCTAGATGAGCGACCTCAGTCCGGGACCAACGGGCTCCCGAAACACTCCTACTGGCTGGATCTCTGGCTCTTCCTCCTTTTCGACCTGGTGTTGTTCATCTTCGTGTACCTCTTGCCCTGGTGAGTGTCTCGAGTGCAGGGTTGACGTGGTCCGAAGGGTGGGGACTGCTCCAGTGTTCTCGGGGTGGGAGGCAGAGTTGGCGGAGTCTGGTGGTGGAACTGGGAGAACGTGTGGAGGAACGCTGACTTCTCAAGGTTTTCTTGTTTTTGTTTTGTTTTTGCTGTGTCTTGAGTTCTTGAACCACCACGAAGGAACCGGAGTTAACTTCTAGAAACTTTTATCTGTTATTAGAATCCATAGTAAGTAATTAGTAGGGTGTAACAAATGTGATTATATCTGAAAGTGATTTGGGTATTGTGTACGTGCTTAAAACACGGCTAGCCAAAAGTAACCTTAACATGGCCAAACCTTGTCATAAAATTTATGCAGATATGCTTATTATCTTCCAAAATATCCCTATTCCCTACATCTGTCAAAGAATGGAGTATCTTAAGCTTCTTTGGCTCTTTTTTTTTTTTTTTTTTATTGGGTGGTGTATTAGAAGGCAGAGAAAGGGTTGGATGGGGGCTGATAGCGCGGTGAAAGGATAGGATTTTTTTTTAAATAGGAAATTTTTTTAAAGCCATTTTGGTAAGATAAACATTTCAAGAACAGCGATTTATTTAGTTACTTTGAATGTTCTGATTTTCCCCTCTGGGTAGAGAATTCAAGACTTAATGGTCTAGGCCTTTTGTTTTTTCCTTATCAATGTAATAATAGACATATGACTACCAATCTAGATGTTAAGTTTGGCATTAAATGTCAAAATAAGCAGATAAAGGAAATGGTAACCAGCGTTTGGTTTTTACAGATATCAAGAATGTGGCTTCTGGAGCGAATCCTGAATACTACAGACTTCTTGAATAAAGAAGATTTCCAGCTGCTGAATTCCAGACCTCTAACCTCTCCTTAAGCCTTGACCTTCCTAAAATAGTACAGTGTCTTTCAAGCCTATATTTAATGCTTGAAATAATATGATTGTAGCTAAATGATATAATATATATATATTTTAATAATGCCTGTAACTTAAGTACCTAAGGGAAATTTATGTGGAATTTACTCATCCAGCAGGTATTGGGCCCCTCACTATTAACTAGGCATCATTTTGGACACAGCAGTCAACGACAGCAAAAAGAATTACCTTCGTGAAGCTTACTTTTTGAACATTTTTTTAAAAATATGCTATTTAAAAATATTTTTCGTCTACAGTTGGATAGGTAGCATTTATTCAGAAAGGCCACAGTCCCAGAGCACTTCGGAAGCTGTTTCTTTTCATCCTAAGCCTTGGGTAATAAGAAATTTGGTTACTGTTGGTTTTAGTGCTATTCAGTATATGAGAACTGCTTAAAATATTTGGGGCTTGGGAGGGCTTCCCCCTTATATTTAAGTTGTAATATTTGGTAAACTTTTAACTGTTATGTCTTCAGGATATTGTTGCATTTGTCTGGGAAATTCTTTGTAATTGTAATTTGTAATTGAAGCATCTATATTAGAACACAGGACTGGGATGGCACTGAGTTTACCAGACTGTGTGACCCAATTTGTACTGCATACTAATTTTCTCTAATAAATGTTTATTTCTATCGCTGAACTTAATTTCACTGCCAGATTGTCTCATGATAAAGTAGGGAGGTTAATAGTCCTGACATAGTTTGTCATTAGGTCCCACGTGCTCTTGATTCCCCTGCACCCCAAGGCAGCCTACCACAGCTATCAGATACTCTGAAAATGTATATAGTATGGAGATCTTAGTATGATGGTTAATTTTGGAGTCCCTTTGGGCTAAGGGATTCACAACAGATGGTAAGACATTATTCCTGGGTAAGTCTCTGTTTCTGGAAGATAAACTAATTATAAAGATACCCTCTGTGATGCGAGGCCATCCAGTCCTATTAGAACCTGGATGAAAAGGGAAGGCAGCGTTTGTGTGGATGCCATTGTGGGATGAATGAAGGCTGTGCTGAGTTACTCTAGTCTCAGAACAAGACTCTAGGATCTTCAGGGAAGCTGCACTCAGCACAGTTGTCTCCAAGCAGGACTGTTCTTACCTTGGAGTTAGCCATACTAGGCCCCAGCTGTGACTGTTCTGAGTCCCTTGACACAATGGCCCCTGTAGAATACCCTCCCCTCAAAGTAGCCTTTGAAAACCTTTCTCTTTACTGTATTGCCTACTGCAGCTATACAGGTGTATTTAACAAGCTCCTGCCGTTTTCAGGATTTGTTAGCCCTGCTACCCAGGTTACTAGCCTGCCAGCCATTTGCAGGCATGGCATCGCATCTGTGGACATCAGCACTTCCAGTTCTCTTGGTTCTCAGGCTTTCGGACTCTGGCCAGTCTCCCTGGTTCTCTGTCCCTGAGGTTTGAACTAGAATTCAAGCTTTTCTAGTCTTCAAGCCTCCAGTGGATAGATGACGAGACTTCTGAGTCTCAATATGTAAGCTAATGCCTCATGCTAAATTAATTTCTGTCTGTCTGTCTACCTTATCTACCTTGCTCCTTCAAGAACTCCAGGGCCTTGCGCTCTACCACTGAGCTAAATCCCCAACCCTGGATTTTTTTTTTTTTTTAAGTAAACAATGATGCTCACACTTTGGATGTTATTAGAAATATGTAAATGGAACTTCAAGGCAAGCTGCAAATTTGTTCTCATCAAAGACAGCAAAAGAGTAATCTGGTAAGTTCCTTTGTAAATTCATACTTGGTTTCTAATTGTGAAATAGCCTTTGACAATTCCATTTGAATGACTTAGGACTTGGAAGAAGTTTCTAGGGAGTTATTAGCTTCAAGTAAGTTTCACCGCCTACTGCCTGTTCCTAAGGGTGGGATTGTCCCACCTTTTCCTGGTCTTGGGACTCCCCTACCTCAATTACCAGGACCTAAGAAAAAAATTTCCCCTTAAACTTCTTAACTTTATCTTCTGCTCTGCCAGCATCCTGCCAAGGCCAGGTGTCTCCTCAGTCTGTATCCTGGACACCTTTGAAGTGGCTAGCCCCAGAGGTCCAACCTAACAGACTGCTTCAAGTGGGTCTGCACTTTCCTAGCTCCTAGCATCAGAGAAGGTCCTACAAAGCCTGGACAGCCGGGAAACAGCTATCCCAGGACTTGGCCAATCCACAACCAAGCACTGGGCTGAGCAATGGGAGTCTTGAAGAAAGGGAGGACAGATTGTACGGGATGGGTCAAGGTCATGATGGGGGAACCCACAGAGAACCTGACCTGAGCTCCTGTGTGTAGCCAGAAGTTTTCCTGTGTCCCACCCAGTCTGCAGCTGCTCAGACCCAAGTAAACACAGACTTATATTAATTAAAACTGCTCGGCCATTAGCTCAGGCTTACTATTGACTAGCCTTTACACTTAAACTCAGTCCATTTCTGTTAATCTATATGTTGCCACGTGTTCCGTGGCTTTACCTGTGTGCCATTACATGCTGCTCCCTGGTTGGTGGGTTTGTGTCTCCTGACTCAGCCTTTTCTTCCCAGAATCCTCTTTTTCTGTTTATTCTGCCTATACTTCCTGCCTGGCTACTGGCCAATCAGCTTTTTATTTATCAACCAATCAGGGCAACATATTCACAGCATACAAAACACCCTGCAACACCTGTGAGCACATGGACTCTAGATCAACAGTTAGGGAGCTTGCATGGGACTGACCTGGGCCCTCTGCATATTTGTGACAGTTGTGTAGCTTGGTCTGTTTGTAAGGCTCCTAGCATTGAGATCAGGACCTGTCCCTGGCACTTGGAAACATGTTCCCCATTCTGGATTACTTCGCCCAGCCTTGATGCTGGGTAAAGAGTAAGGTCCTACCCCAACTTGATGTGCCATGCTTTGTTCAAGCCTATGGGAGGCCTGCCCCTTTCTGAATGGAGACTGAGGAAGAGAGAATGGGGAAGGAGGTAGAAGGGAGTGTATGTATCGGGGGAGGGGGGAAGAGGGAGGGGAAACTGGTTGGTATGTAACCAGTTGGTATGTAACATAAAAAATGTTAAATAAAATTTTAAAAAAAGAGTCATTTTGCCTACCACACACTTAGAATTCAACACACTTTAAAGAGTCCTAGAGAAAGTTCATAGACAATTTCTCTATGAAATATTCTCCCCTACTTATTTGTTGATTGTCCACTTATGTACCGTCTAATCCAACTCAGTATCATCCAAAGCCAGTGATAACTACAGAAAACAGAAGAACCATTCAATACCCATTTCTAAAAAGGCAATGTGAGTTTCCAGTTCCAGTCTCTAGTTTGCCACGTTGTCTCTGGCACTATTACACACAATGATGGTTCTGCAAAAGAAAATCTTTGTTCTTTCTGTGATTTTCTCTCCTGTTTTTGAATAATAGGCATCTTCACACGTAAAGATAAAAATCTGTCCTTAGAATTCTGCCCTCACTCCAGCTACATGACTGCACATGTGCACTTCAGGCGTTAAGCAAAGGGTCTTGCGTCTTATGTCATCAGTGGGTATGTGGCTACGTGCACGTGGTGTGGTCATACAATCTGCGCCTTAAAAAAGCTGGACGCAGACCCCACTCTCTGCTCCCCCCATCTTTCTCTCTGCCCTCTGCACGTGCTCTTTCCCAGGCCTGGTCCTTTTGTCTCTGCTGCGCCCCCCAACCCCCAGTTCCTCCTAATAGAGCTCTTTAACTAGGTAGTTGTGGCTGTGACCTTTCCGCCAGTAACCAGTGCTACCACCAGCGCCCTTTATCACTTTCAGCCCTCAGTTGCTCTGCAGACTCTTTCGGAAAACCCAAATGGGGAAAACAAACAAAAAACCGGTTTTACCTATGTGATTTTTTTCATTGTGTTTGTGACCTAAATACTCATTTTTCTCCTTTTTCCAATAAAGCTGTATGTTTTGTTAAAAAAAAAAAAAGTTACAAGATGTAAAGAGCTCCAGGTACTAGGCCACAAAAAAGAATACATTGGAGGTCAGTGTTGATGGGTGAACTGTTCTGTGACAACGTAGAGCTTAAGCTTCGGGGCCAAACATTTTCTTTAAGGTTTCTTAGCCAAGAATGGATTTTGCTTTTGCTTTTACATTCTCTTTTCTGAGTCTCACTGTTTAGCCCTATACGCAGGGCTTGCCTGGAACTAGCTTTACAGGCCAGGCTTGCCTTGAACTCAGAACGATCCACCTGCCTCTTCCTAAGTGCTAGGATTAAAAGTGTGCGCCACTATGCCTAGCTGATTTTTTCTTTTTTAAACAATTTGAAGTAACTGGAAAACAAAATAATTTTATGACACGTGAAAATCACATGCAATCAGATTTTGATGCTAATAAAATTTTATTGAAAAACAGCTGCACTCACCCATTACAAATTGCTTATGGCTGTTTTCAAACCAAAAAGCTGTGCAGTTGTTAGCAGAGATTTACTGTCCACAGTCCAAATCATTGACATCTTGCCCTTTATCGGAGAGCCTCCAATTTCTCTAGGAACTGTGGCTCAGAATTTGCTGGGATTTAAATCTTAGGAACATCCTGGGGTAATATTTTATGATCTTATTATTTTTTTTGCATTTCTCATAAAATGTGTAATGTATGGAAGGGGACACAGTTCATAAATGCAAAAAAGACCACCTATATTAGCTTAAAATTGAGTCTCTTAATTTTTTTTGGAGCCAGAAGAAATTGATTTCACATGAAAATAAATATTCTGGAGGTAACTATTTGAAACATGATTGCATTATTTAAGAAGTTACAAGCTTATAGCATGGAAACATTGATAAAAATAGGCACCAGAGAAGAAATTTACACAATTGGCCAATATGCACTGAATCTATTCTGTGTTGAATCAACACATGGCTAGTTTCTACTTTGGTCCATATTATATAATGCAGAGGGTTTTAACTAAATAGTTCATTAATTAAAGTGAGAAACAACATTTCTGTTTGCAAACCCAACTGAGTTGAAAGGTACATCTATGAAACTACTGTAGAACACAGAAATTGGTTTAATGTTTCCAATAATACATTTCCAACAGGGAATATGGACCAAATAGAAAAATTTTTTAAACTTAAAAATCTTTAATAAGCTATTAAAAATAACTGAAGAACTTTTCTAGTATTTTACAATGTTATAAAAGCAAGAATTATAAACATTGACATTTCAAATACAATTTTACAAATTTTACATTATTTACAAATTCTCTATACTAAAAGCTGTTAAAAAATAAGCTTTCTTTGAAGATCAATTTTAACTTGATATTCAAGTGTTTCTTAAGAGAATAAAAAGTAATTACACCAGCTATCATGGCTAGAAAAGAACAAAAACAAGTTTGGGCCAAGAATTGGTAACAGTGTGAATTCAGACTTTCATAAGCAATTTTCAGTTTACCTAAAAGTACTTTTCTTGAACACACTTTGGATTTTAACAACATATGGGCCTTGTCAAGCTACTGAGTTTATCAGTTTACTAAGTTTTAAAGTAATGATTACAAAACTTACTCATTTAGAGATATTATAAAGACAACTAACTTTGTAGCTGTCAATTCTCTGGAGCAGGCATTATGAAACTATTCTAAAGCCCAATTAGTTTATTGGCCTGTTACAAATTAAATTAATAATAAGGCAATTTAATTAATAATGAAAAATCCTTTCAATATAAACTCGACTCCATGGCAGTAGTGGAGATCAAATTACCTTTTTTTTAAGAGAAAAAAAAATGAATAACATTTCATCAAGATTAAACCTTTATATAAAGGCAGAAATTTAACCTAAGCATTGACAATCTTTAGCAATCTCTAAGTAATAAAAGCAGCAGTTACAGTGACAGTCCCAGGAAGAAAGCCCAATGTTAATTGTAACACTGGTTATTAGCAGCCCAAAGTAAATCAAACCAAAGGGAAGACCTTTCACATTTCATACAAAGCTAGAAAACAATTTAACAAGATAAAGAATATACTGCAGTATTTTTTTTTATGTTTAACTTACATGACCGAAATATTTTTTAGTACAAATTATAAAGGCTAGTTTATGTTAAGTAGATATTCTGAAAAGTTCTAGGAACAAATTAAGTTGAGATTTTAATTTAAAAAAATGTTGATCATTAAGGCAAATGCTTTCCAGATGATAGCATAACAAATCCATGGGTATTTTTAAGACACTTGAAGGATCACACATACTAGACTATCACAGAAGTCAAAAGCATGTGGGTATAGCCATTTTTTTGGTTACCCAGTAGAAAGTGCTCTGCAAAAGCAAATATTGCTTTCCCCAGACAAACTGAATTTCTTAATTAGCAAAATGCACCAACCTATATATGAATACAGGTTAGCATAATACTTACACATCTACTAGTCAAATAACAGGAGACATGGTGTTTGCTCAACTGTTACATACAGCAAAGGAATTATATACTCCCTTTCTTACTTTTCAAGGTATGCCAAGACCACTCAAAGGAAATTTCCAAAATATTTAGTAAACTGAAATATGTAAGGTTAACCTGGTTAATAATTTTCAAAATACCAGTTTTTGTTTTATATGTCATTAGGTTTGGACAGTTTGAATATTTTAATGGCCGGCTCATTTATCTTACAGTGCATACTAAGGTTTATATCTTTGTTTAGAAGGCAGCATGAATCAAGATGACCACTATGTAATGGATCCCTCTACTTGCTCAGTCTGAGATAGTGAATTATGGCCACTGCTCTCTGGAAAACAGAGCTTGGGTCTTTGATGATATTTCAATCTGTATGTATCAGTCATGCAACTATCAACCGAAAAGTAGGTAGTTAATGAAACTGCTTCATGTGGGTACACAGAACTAGAGTATTGATCTGGTTGGCAAGGTGCATCAACTACTGCTTTTGGGTTTGCCTGAGAATCACTAGTTGCATTACTGGATGGGGCGCTGTTGGCAGCATGCTGCTTTGCTTGAACAGTCTCTTTTCCGCTTTCGTGGATCATGTACGCCCTTCCTTCGAAACTTGCTCCTGATGCGGTACTCAAACTGTGTTTTGGAAGACTGGAGGGATTAGCTTTGAACACCTCTGTAAGCCTGGCATGAGGTACAAATTCAGCTCTCTCTAATTGTGGCACACTGGTCGTAGAATATTTCTTTGGTGGCAAAGGGGGTGGTGAGCTGTGGCAATGAAGTTTTGGCATCTGACAACTACCAGTGTTGCAGGCTGACTGAAGTGTATGTTCTCTGGATAGAGAGTTCTCAGAGTTCCACTGTTCTGTGACGTTCTGTTGTGGCCAGAATACAAGGGGTCCGGTCTCTGGCTTTAGCTGAGCAGCTCTCCCAGGTGAAGACAATGGAGATGGTGAGATGGTTTCATTACTGTTGACTCTCTTCCCAGGCACAGAACTGTCATCAGTGGGAAATGGAAAACCTGTTCCTTCACAATTTTCTACATTATGCCATTCAGAACACTTGGTCCCATCAGGGTTTTCCACTTTCTGTTCATTTGTCTGATAGATGTGCTCTCTTGCAATATGGTCCTTAAATGTTTGTGGGCTGGCTGAAGGAAACAATTTGTCATTGGTTTCACCGATATGTGACCTGAAATTTGAAAATAAAAATAAAAAGTAAAGCCAAATAGCCACATAGGGAAACTAAGTATTTGTCTTGTGGTTTGATTTTCCCAATTTATGGTCTATAGTTTACAACACAGCAGTAGAAATGGGGACTATTTTATAGCCATTAACATATTCAGTTTCTCTGATCCTGGATCTATAGTATATATATGACTACCAGAAACATCTGTTACTTTAAGAATCCATTGTCTTCATCTATGTATGACAGGGTTGTGGAGAGAGGCTGAACCCAGGGTCTGTAGATGCTAACCACGCACTCTACCATACCACTATATATCCAATCCCCGAATCACATTCCTAATAATTAGAAATGTGATCTTAAAAACTCATCTCAAATTAAAAACACTGGAATTACATTTACTTATGATAAAATATAACATACAATTTAAGGGAACTGTTACAATCAAATAATTCAGTACTTTAAAACATTTCCTACCAACATTACAATGCTTATAGGCAGAAGTAGAGATACTGAAATTCTGATAGATAATGTAGAGACAGTATACTAATCTTAAATTAAACAAGACTATCCTGAGGTAATCAGTGATTTTAAGGTAAAGAGAAATAAAATTATTTTATCCTAAGCTATTTTTCTTTTATGAAATATTTGGAATTGAAACAACAGAATGGCATGGCTCCATAGATACAACTATGATGAAATCTCAGTCCCACTGCTTTGCATATGTCAATTTATCTAAATTGCAAATTTTGTTTCTTTTGTAAATACAATAGACCCCCTTTATTCATGGTTTTAGTTATCCAAGGTCAGCTGCAATGTGAATTATTAAATAAAAAATTCCTGAAATCGTCAATTCCGGTTTAAATTATATAAACTCTTGAGTAGCATGCCACTTGGGATATGAGCCATCCTTTGTGCAGTCTACCCACGCTGTTTCTTCGTCCTACCTACTCCTCTATAGCTATCGGACTGATTACTGTTGTGTCCTATCCAGTGAGTATGCTCACCTAATCCTGGCCCCTAAGTGCAAGCATAGTGACCGATACCAGCTCTGAGATAATGAAGTGCTTTCTTTAAGTTCTAGACTTAGGGAAATTGGAGACTAGGCAGATGTTCTAATATCTACAGTAAGAACCCAAGACTGAAGAAGGAAAATGAAAGCTGGTTTTGTTTACACCTCAAACTGAAAAATGCCAGTGTTATAGGGTAAATAACTGCTTAGTGGAGATGGAAAAGGCATTAAGCATCTCTAGGTAAGTATAAGAAAAAGCTAAGGGCATTGGTACTATCTATGTATTAAAATAATTAAGTATTGTACCCAATGGTTTGTAGACATTCTACCTTAGGTCTACACGCTATTAAATAATACTGATAAAATAAGCACTGTAATGCTTTTAGATTAGAAATACACATGTATGCCCTTCTACCAGAGTTTTAATTATACATGAAGTTAGGAACTGAAATTTTCTTATTTCTAAATATCTATGGTTACCTTTTTATCAAATGGCTTTTTATTTGCAGATGTGATTCTGGGTGGAGCTCATGACGTTTATCACCTGCTTCCAAGTCCTGGGTTTTTTTTCTAAAGCCTAGGGTAAGAGTGGGGGAACACAAAATTGTTTAAATGATCTTATCGACTCTATCCCATTCATGTTTACATTTATGTAAACTATCTAAAATATGCAATTTTGCCAAGTAAGGAACAAAAAAAGTGCATTCTTCAGGACAACTGAAAATATACCACTACCCCTGACACATGCAATTTTTCTGTTTGTTTAATGAATTCTTTTATGCAAGACTACTTGTTCTTAGTGTGTCAGCAATCCCAAAGCATTGTTATTCTTGGTCATGTGTATTTCCCCACTGCCTGACCTTTAGTGGGAAAATGTTACAAGGGAAAAAATCCTGTATCTGAAGACATAACTTTAAGCAGGCCTATTACCATTTACAACTGCCGCCTTTATGTGATGAGATACCGAATCCATTTTACTTATAGCTCATAGGAATGTTTAGGGACATCAATGGAGTTAAAATGGTGGAACAGTATTAAAATAGCACAGAAGACAAACTCCTGTCTATCAAGGTATGTACATCTTAATCTTACTACATTATCATCTTCATGTAGAAACAGACTTTGCAAGGCTACATGATTTGCTCCAGATTATATAGGTAGCAAATGCAAAACCAGATCTGTATAATTCAAGCCTGTGCTTTCTCCTTTCCAGTGCTGGGGATAGAATTGAGGGCCTTCTACACACTAGGTAAGCACTCTCCTACTGAGCTATACCCAGGTTCATGTCCACACTCTTAACCATGATTCACATTTTGTCCTGTGTGACTTAACCTCAATTCTAACAATGACGCAAGTTATCTGAATGTTAAAGGTGAATGAAAAATAACTTTATAATCTGATTTGTTATTTTTAAGTAACACTGTAAATTTCAAATTCCAAATTCCTATTTTACTTTTTAAAAATATTTAGTACCTGGAAGCCAATATTATACCATGTAAAAGATAAGCTCTACCTCCCTCCTTCCTTCTAAACATTGGTTCTTGGAAGGCTGTCCACTAGACAGTCTTTAACAACATTAATGTTCAGAGTAAAGCATCTGGATATCTTTCTACATCAGATTACTTTGAAATAGCTCTAATAAAAATAACTTTCACCTCTATTCTACTGAATGCTAAAATTTAGGTTTGTGATGACAGAGACTGAGACATCTGCATTTTTATAGCAGTTTACCTAAGAACATCCTGGTTTCTGATACAAACATTTCATGAACCTGAGAATTTGAACAGCAAGAGACTTTTCTTTTGCTAAGCACAGGAGATCTCAGGCAGACAGGAAAACGTCAATAAAACCACAGGACAAAATTATAACAAACCACAGAAGTAACTTTGGAGTTTATTTAGTAAACTGATTTGTGAATCCCCTAACATCAGTAGCTGGGACTTGTGCTCACAATGAAGTGCTGGGGGCTGGCTCAGGTGACTCCCTTGACCCCAAGTCTGATGACATGACGTCATCCCTGGGGCCCATGTAGCAGAAGGAGAGAACTACCCCTCTGTAAGATGCTCTGTGGTCTCCACATGTGGGCTGTGGCCAGGATGTGCACGCGCATGGGCAAGCACACATGCACAGACACAGCACAAACACAATAAAAGAACAAACATTTTCAATGCAATAGTCAAGTTTATTGTACAGATTTAATTTACATATATTTATTGTCCATTGTTTAATTATGAGAAAATTGGATGTATAATGGCAGCATATCCAAGTATGATAGTTATTTTTAAGAAAAATTTCTAGGATTGAGTTTTGGGTTGAATTATCTGATCTTATCATGGAATCATTTTTAGCTGATGACCAACTGTGGTACTGAGATTTGAGTTTTGGCAGAAATAGTCTTGAATGAAAAAAGTGAACCTGTCACTTTAAGAAAAGTAACTGCGGGCTGAGATACCCCAGTTAGTAAAGTGCTGGCTTTTCAAGCATAAGGACCTCAGCTGGCCAGGCTTAGTGGCATATGCTGGTAGTCCACTGCAGAGGCAGGCACAGGTGCATTTCTGCAGCTCACTGGCCAGCTAGCTGCCCAGCCTACCTGTGAGAACTCCAGGTCAGTGGAAGACCCTGTCTTAAAAAACAAGGTTAACAGCACATGAGGAATACCTGAGATTGGCCTCTAACCTCCATACACAAGTGGGTACATGTATGTGTGTACATGTACACACACACACACACACACACACACACACACACACACACACGTTGGTGATGTTGTCAGTGGTAAAATTTTAGATAAAATTTTGGAAAACATTTATCTACCATGATCTTCTTTGTAACTTCCTAATACTCATACTAATAAATAGTTATAGGATAAAAAGTATCAACAGATTTAAAGATTTGAGTAACTTAGCAAAGCAGGGTTTTCCCCCCAAAATGACTATGCAGATGTTACATTATGCTCAAATAAAATACCCCTTTACAGTCTAAGCATCAGTGACTGTAGTGAATGGCGTCACACTTGACGTTGCGAATGTCCTTGGAGACACTGCCACTTTGGTATACAGTGTCAAAGAAGAGTGACGGCTATTTCTAGAACAAACAAAATCTGACATTTCCCAACTTCTTATCTTTGTGAAGCTAGATTTTCTCTTCTATTTTTGGGGTGTGTGTGTTTCTGAGACAGGGTTTCTCTGTGTAGCCTTGGCTCTCCTGGAACTCACTCTGTAGACCAGGCTGGCCTCAAAACTCACAGAGATCTGCCTGCCTCTGCCTCCCGAGTGCTGGGATTAGAGGCGTGTGCCACCACCGCCCGGCTGGATTTCTTTTTTTAATATATTTTTTAAGGTTTATTTATTATGTATACAGTGTTCTGTCTGCATGTTTGCCTGCACACCAGAAGAGGGCACCAGATCTCATTACAGATGGTTGTGAGCCACCATGTGGATGCTGGAAATTGAACTCAGAATCTTTGGAAGAACAGTCAGTGCTCTTAACCGCTGAGCCATCTCTCCAGCCCGGATTTTTTAATACATGAAGAGACCATTAATATAATAACAGTCTGAGTGCACACTGCTCGAAGCATGCATCACAGCCGCTCAGTCCTTTCACTATCCTTTTGTTTGGGGGGCCCTCTTTTGAAATCAGAAGGCCCCCACCCCATTATCTATGCCTGCCTTTATTCATCTTCCTGAAGCTGGATCTTTTCCTCCAAGAAGTCTTGTTTATATTAGCATGTACTAGATTTTCCTCTAAGTGAATATTTTTTATTAGCATAGGAAACACTGATATAATCCTCAGAAACAAAATCCTGTTGCAGATCATTCCTCTTTTAACATTATAAAGATGTTTGAAACACAAAATTTGCTACATTTCCTGTCCTAGTTAATTGACAATAGTTTCTCTTTTAAAAATGCCGCCGTTAACTATTCGGTAAAACAATCCCCGTTCCCACTGGGGGACGGGCTGTGGAAGTTAGGAGACTTAACCAATGCTGTAGGCTGACAGGAGAAGCACTGTTAGCTGGAAGCCCCTGCTCTTCTCACTGCCTGTGAGTTCACATTAGCATGCATCATTTAATATCTCAGCTCCCAATCACCGCTCATGCTGATGAGACTGACATCAGTTTAAGCACCACATAACATGATCATTTTATTAGTTTGTTTGTTGGTATATATATTTTTACAGTGCAGCTTAGGCAGGCCTAGAACTCATGATCTCCCTGCCCTTGCCTCCTCAACACATCCCATCAGTATATGCCACACAACAATATTCTTAAACAAGGTAATAAATACCACAGCAAATACCCAAATACCTAGAATTACAGTTCACTGTACAACTGAAAATTCTCATTTTCTTTTGGACTTTAGTTGACATTTCATCACCCATTATCTGTTCCCCTTCATCACCGGGTTCTAATTTATCTGTACATCAGCTATAGGAATGGAAGGCTACGAAGAAAGCAAAAGAGACTAAAACTTAAGTTTACAAGTCATTGAATTGCTTTAACTTAGGTGGCCTTTTAATCCCTACACAGAACTTCTTGGTACATTATAAAACCAACCTGATCATTCTAAATTCAACTGGAAAGTACAGTGGATTAAGATAAATGTTATTCTAAAAGAGATAAATATTTATAATCAGAAAGTTTAATTCTGGAAGTGACTTAAAGCTGTGGACTAGCATGATTTAATCGTTTCACACTGATTAAAATTCATTTCACTTTGTGCCCAGTAAATACAAATATTATTTATAAAGATATAATAAACATTTAAAAGAAAAAAATTAATTACTTAAACGAAACAGTCCTTGTACTGATTATTCACACACTAAGCAGCAGGAGGCAGCAGAGGACTTAGTACCAGATCTGAAATTTAATATCACCGTGGCAGGCATTCAACCCAGTGGTTGAGATCAGAAGTCCAACTAACTTAAAATAGATGTGTTATTTCTCTCTGCTGCTGACACAGACACGCACAGGTCTTTACAGGGAGTTTTGACTCCAAGTCCTTTGTAAATCTGACAGTCCACTTTTAACACCCACCACAGAAGAAACCTCAGTACTATGGCAAGCACTCTTAACTAATGTTAACTGATTCTGTAAGAACTCCACAACACAGTATTCCAGAAATTGACATATATGCTTTGTCAGAAAAGATGGTTTGTGTTTAGAACAGGCTCATGGAAAAATACCCTCAAATAAGCCAAGACAGTACAATCTTCACTCAATGTAGTGAGATTTAAAAACACAATGGTAACTATTATAGTTCTCAACTTACACACTTATTTCAACTTATAATTACAAATGGTAAGCATTCAGAACAAGAATCTAAACACTGACTTATTTACAAGTAAAATGTAATTAAGTACTTCAGAAGGATCATGAAATTTTTAACTTTCTAAAAATATTTCTACCATATAGTAAGATACTGAGATAATTTAGTATATAGCAATCTGTGCTATATGATGCCTAAATTTTGTGTGATGTTATAAACTGAAACGGTAGAAGTCAGTAACTTCCTTTTTCACTGGGATTACATTTTAAAGAAAAAACAAATTTGTTATTTTGTTGGAAATGAATTCCAACACTATAAGTTTAGTTTTTTAAAATGCACAGATTATATTTCAAAAAGTTCAGAAAAGATTAAAAACTGAAAGTGGCACAAAGAATACACAAATGCCCCTCCAATAATCTAATATTACCATTTTAACACCCCTTTAAACACCTGAAAGGAAGTTACTTAAACACCGCCATGCTATCTCCATCACACCACCATTTCTGCCATTCTGTCACGTGACTATGACTTACTAGAAAACCAAGCTGGTACTTTTTAAGTTCTGTTTGTGTTTGTCCTTACAGCTCCCCTCTCTCTGGTTCCTCTCCATGGGCCCTCTCCTGTTTTCTTCTATACTTTCTCAGCTACTGAGACTCGGCCAGTCGGCAGCTCTCCTTCCGACTTTGACCCCCACTGTTTCTCTTGCTCAGCTCCTGTGCTGTTTTGTCCTCTTGCTTTGCAGTTTCCAATCTCCCTGAATGATTTGTCCAAATATAAGGTATTCAATTCTGTATGTGATGATTTACAAAGCACCGTTTTTCCCTGATTTCTAGACTTTATGTTTCCTTCACTGAACAATAAATCTTGTTTACCAAGGTGATGAGCTCAACAAATTAAAAATTAACATAGTATCCCTTCCTTCATTTCCCCACTTCTTATTTCCCATTTTAGTAAATGGTGTATCCAGTTATGGTTAAGCCCAAACATGGCTTCCTTCCTTTTTTCATTATCTCTGCCTACCCACTTACCTAATCATCCTTCTGGACACTGGTACTGCCTTAGTTCATGACCATACATTTGTCTTTTAGGTTAAGGCAAAATTCAAATAATTTTCTCAGTGCTTAAAATTCACCCTCTTGCTGCTGCCAAAGAGCACAAAGCTGCAACCTGGTTTAGGTCCTATTAATTCCTTTGCAATCATCTCTTGACTTCCACATCTACATCACTCTAGCCTTGCATATGCCAAATTTCTTACATTCTTCATGTATGATCATTTCTTCTGACAGCATACTCTTTGAATGTATTTCTTTTTATTGTATTGGAAAGAATCTGAAATCCCACTAGGAATTTAGAAGAGAGGCTAAAAATTTCAAATGTCACTATGGCAATTTCTGGAATATCCTTGTATTTGCAGCAGAACTCATCATATGGAGAAAGGCTACATAGAATCTCTAGTAATAAAAAGCTGATGTCCTTTACTGGTCTTAATAGGCACCCACAACATGTGGCAGATATTCACAGACACACACAGAAGCACATAAAAACAGATTTAAAACATAAGAAAAATTTAAAAAGTAAACTACCACAGGATTTGGCAATTGCCCTCTGGATAGGCACTAAAAAAATGATCGTGAGGATGTTCACAGTAACTGTGTACAACAGGCAAAGGGTAGCAACAACTCAAACGTTCCATCAACAGTTGAATGGACAAGCCTTACGAAAATGAAGTTCTTGGACAGCAACAGAATGCCATCATGCATGGGGAAAGCCCAGGAGGCCTCAGCCTACACAAAGAACCCCAGGCAACTAAGGAATGCTGAGAGGGAGACAAGGTCTTCTCCAGGGAAGAGCACACCAATGGTTAGCCAGTACCAAACACTCAGCCCTGAAAACACACACATAACATTCTGGACTCGGCAGACTGCATTTACGTGCTTAGGAATATACATGTATATACACGTATGTTTGCAATAACATAATGAAAGAGTCCCTGAATTTGAAAAAGAGCAAGGAGGAGGGACACATGTGAGGGCTTGGAGGGAGGAGAGGGGAATGAGAAATGATGCAATGATATTATTATCTCAAAAAATAAAAGAAAGAAAATGAAGTTCCCATGTGTGTTACAACATGGATAATCCTTGAGGTCATTATGAATAAAATAACCCAGATACAAAAAGATAAATACAAGCCTAAAAACAACTACATGAGGCACCAGAGAAAGGCAAAGTTGGTGACCAAATACACACAACCAGAACGCTGGCATCAGTTTAGTTTCTTGAGGGGAGAAGGGAAGAGCTGTTTAGTGGGTAGGAAGCTTTGGTTCCGATTAGAGCAGTTTGGGAGGAGATGAAGCTGGGATACTTAATAACACAGAAACCAATCAGAATGATGTTTTGTTATGTATTCCTTACTGAAGTAAAGAAGTAGTGGAACACACGCACACACTCACATTAAATGTGTAAGCTCACTGCAAACAATGAAGTCTTCATCCTCAAAATCTCTATGACCTTGTGTTTTTATAGCCAGGAAGCAAGGAGCACTGACTGAACTTGCAGTTATTGTTCATTTCACTGACTTCTGCTGTGATTTCTGGCCAACCTTTGACTGTTTCCTGTAATACTTGGTTACTTAGACTTTTATCGAGTTTTTAAAACAAGCCAGGCATTTTAATATGGGAAGGGAAAGTTACTTCCTTAATCTAAAGTGTTTCCTCCTGATAGCATACATTTGATGAAAACAAAGTAGATTAACAAATAATCATACTCAAGGCCTGTAACCTGAAAAATAATGTCCACAGAAACCTTAAGGAGGATAGGACTAAAATGTTTTATATTTAGTTTTATAGCTGTTTACTGTGAGAAATTACACTCTCTTTCTCTGAATTCTAAAACTTATATTTCAACAGCACAACCCATTTTCTCCCACCACAAACCCTCATGTTTGTTTGCCTTGTAAGCTGCTATGTATTTTTAGCAAATCACCTATAATAATGCCACACCATTATATTTTATTTCCAAACTGAACCTTTTCTGATGACTGCTTGTCAATCTTTCTTCTGCCTATGGTATCACTTCAGTATTGCACATACTTAATTCAGCTCTAGGCATTTTTAAACTCACATTCCCATGTTTAAAATTAGGCCTGCTTATAAGAGTTACCTTAGACAATGGGGTGTGAATAGAAATGCATATGCCACTTGAAGTAGCATTTGAAGTGTGCCATTTGAAGAGCCCAAAGATAATTTTCCATGCTGCATGTTCCTTTTATTCCTACAATCACAATACTGCTTGTATGAGCTTTGACTAACACCTAGGAAACACCCCATGTTAACCTTCACTGCACAGGTATCAACAAGGTATACACTTGTGACGGGACACTGAAACCTTGACAATATTACCGCTGTGTAAATGAGATAGTTAATACTGCCAATTGACTGCTCCTACAATCAATTAGGAAATACATCTCGACATGAATATTAAGATTGGTGAACTGATGTGGGGGCACACATACTAAATATGGGCAGTACATTCCATGAGCTGTGACTCAATACAAGCATTCATCTTTCCCCACTTCCTGGCTACAGATGCAATGTGTCTCGGTTTCCTCAAGTTCCTGTGGTCATGCCATCCTTGCCATGCTGAGCTATAATACTCTCAAACTGTAAGCCAAGACAACGCAAGTTGCTTTGCCAGAAATATCACAGCAACATGAATATTAACTAATACAGTAAGCTAGAACCTGTGTATCCTGATTGATGCTTCCCCTTTCTCACTGTCTGAAGTAGCTAATCCCATTCTTTAAAAGCCTTTGAGCATGAACTTCTCTTATGGCAGGGAGCCTAGCTCTGGTTTGCCATTTGGTAAGGGTATCTGGTATCTTGGTCTCTGTTCTGGTTCACAATTTAAAGCAGGGGGCCCGTCTAAATTCTGGCCTCAGTTCTGGTTTGCCAGGTTAGGGAATGCAAAGACTTGAGCCCCCACCCTAGGTCATCCAACAAGGTCAGGTAATCAGCAGAGAATCCAGGCTCCACCAGTACTTATTCCCCTCCACAGTTCTTCCTTATTCATAGACTACGGAGTCACTGTGGCAGTCACTGGTTCCTCACTGTTCATTTCCTCCATATCCTATCCAAACTGGCTCCTCCAAACATTACGAAGCTCAGTGAAATGACCTAGATAAAATTTCTGACACACAATTGAAATGAACAATTTTAAATATGTTCACGTAACTCAAAGAGGACATGAATATATTCAAGAACACAAACAGCTAGATAAAGTGAGGAAGTCAATTAAGGATATGAAAATAGAAGTCAATATGGAGATAGAAATACTGGAAGAAACCCTGAAATGATAGAAAAGTACAGTAGGTCAAATAAAAGTTCGGTGGGAGCCCAGCCAATGAATGGATCATGTGGAGGACAGGAACTCAGGACTCTTTGAAGGCGATAACAATTGAATATCAATGGTCTCACTGTCCTAGGTAAAGACAGAACGTAGTAGATTGGAACAGAAAACAGAACCTTTCCTTTTGCTGCTTTCAAGAGACGTACTTTGCCATCAAAGATAGTGTCTCAGGGTAAAAGTGTAGAAGTTTTTCCAAGCAATTAGGACTGAAAAACAAGCAGGCATCCCTATTCTAATGCCTGCAAAAATAGATTTCAAAATCAAATCTAGTCAGAAGAGATAAACACAGACACTTCAAAATCTGTAAAGGAAAAACCCACCAAGGATATTACAACTGTAAATGTATGCGCTAAACACAGGCATACCTACCCAATTTCATAAAACCACACACATAAAGACACATTTATCCCAACACGGTAATAGTTGCTGACTTCAGTATCCAACTCTCACCATTACAGTGATCAGAGAAAAATGGGTCCCACACAGAAAGAAATGAAAGCAGCCAGGGGTGTAAAGGAGGAATAAGGAGCGAAGCTGCCTGAATTCAGATCATTAAGGGTGCACACCACTCTTGCAGAGGACCTCACTTTGGTTCCCAGCTCCCACGCCAGGAAGCTTAAGAGGAACCAACACTTTTGATCACCATGGATACCAGCACTCATTTATATATTTAAAATAAATAAATAAATCTAAAGAAAATTCAAACCTAATTTCCCAAAACCAATGTGTCTAAAGGCCCATCAAATCAAAGCCTAAAATTCAAGCTACTCCTGGAGTTGGAGGGCCAGGACTCAAAGATTTCATCATCTATATTGAAAAACTAAATGCTCTAATGCTATTAATACTACAAAACTGAAGACATATGTGAAGGGCATATCCAGGGCTAGTGAGGTGGCTTGCTCAGTGGGCAGAGGTACTTACCATGAAACCTTGAAGACCTATGTCTGACCCCTAGAACCCACATGGTGGATGTAGAAAACCAGCCCTGAAGTTGTTCTCTAACCTGCGCATGCATGGTGGCATGTGTGCATGTGTGTGCATGCACACATAGTCAATAAATATAAAAAAAAATTTTAAAGAGTATTTTAAAAAGGCTGCAAAATTCAAAAGCATATTCAGCTAATCAAAATGATTTAAAAAACCCTAAAATCAATATTGTGAAGCAAATGTGAAAAGTACAGCATGAATAGACAGGATACATAAAAGTTTGATTTCTTTTTCCTATACGTTATTATGATACACACTTAAAATAAAAAGAAAATCCATTTATTGGTATTATAAAGTTATTGTTTTTCTCCCTCTATCAGGATGGCCACAAACCTACAATCCTTGTACCTTACTTAACTTCTTGAGTGCAGGGATTAAAGGCATAAACTACCAACTCAAGCCAAAATAATTATTTTGGCCATATAGGGTTTTCTAAGGCATACTGGATAGTCTTATGTCAACTTGACACAAGCTAAAGTCATCTGAGAGGAGGGAGCCCCAATTAAGAAAATGCCTCCATAAAATCAGGCTGTAGGCAAACCTACAGCATTTTCTTAATTAGTGATTGATATGGGAGGGCCCAGCCCATCATGAGTGGAGCCAACCCTGGGATGGTGTCCTGGGTTCTATAAGAAAGCAGACTGAGCAAGCCATGGGGAGCAAGCCAGTGAGCAGCTCCCCTCCATGGTCTCTGCATCAGCTCCTGCCTCCAGGTTCCTGCCCTGCTTGAGTTCCTGTCCTGACTTCTTTAGATGATGAATAGTGATGTGGAAGTGTAAGCCAAACAAACCTTTCCTCCCAAGTTGCTTTGGTTGTGGTGTTCCATCACAGCCACAGAAACAGACCAAGACAAAAGGTCTACCATAACAGCCAACAGTAAATCACTGTCATTCACCCTTTACTGAAACCATTAATGCATATTTAAGTGCAATTTTTACCTTCTAAGTGGTCTTTGCTCTGGTGAGATATGCACTCCATGCTGTTTGTATTTAGACCACCCATCTTAATCTGTTCACTGGAAAATAAAACACACACATAGCAAATACATCAGTTATTGCAGATTATCTTAGTTTAAGAAAAAGGAAAGAACACCTGTTAAAACATTACTACATGCTGTTCTAGGAACTTAGTATAACTTTTTTGGTAGTTGTTGTGCTTTGTTTTATAGTTCAAGATGACCTAGAATCCACAATCCTCCAGCCTTTCCCTCTGAAGGGCTAGAATTAGTGGCATGGCTTAATGTGTTCTAAATTTACATTGTTTACTAAATGTACAGCGTACAACACTTGAATGTAGTTACACTCCTTATGGCAGAAAATTGCTTTGTAAGTCAAATTTAATTTACCCAATAATTAAAATGCAAGTTTATGTCTTTACAAAGTCCTGTTCTTTCCACTATGTGTGCTACTGCATTTCAAGAAGTGTTATGAAATTTAGTGCTAAGAGAAAAGTTCCTTTATTTCTTGATGGAAACAATTATTTTAATGGAGCATAAGCAGCTGATTCATATAAATCTGATTTTTAAAAAATGAATCAATGTGGTCAAGCACTAGGTAAAATTAAGTATGTTTTTTAAAAATTAAAAACAGGAAAAAGTAGTAAGAATGATATTAAGAAAACATCCACTAGACAGAGAGCAAGCATGTTTGGGAGATTATGGAGAGGGATGGACTATTGCTAACATTAAAAAAAAAATTATTTAGAGTTAATTAAGTGATCACAAATTTACTTTGCTAAATTATTTTATATTTGCTTCTTTGGAACTGGGTTGTTAACAGAAACTACCCAGTTCCGAGATACAAATGTCAGATCTCTGATATATATATAAAATTCAACAATGAAGTTAACCATCAGCTTAACTAAGATACCAATTTAAGTCAACACTTTAAAGCCTGCACCCAGAAATCGATAGGAGGACTGGGAAGCTGGCTGGGGGTGAAGAGCACTGGCTGCTCTTCCAGAGGACCAGTTCAATTCCTAGCACCCACAGGGCAGCTCACAACTGTCTGTCACTCTTGGGGCTCCAACACTTCTGACCTCACCAGGTATCACATACATGTGGCACCAGAGACACAAGCCAATTCCCCATACACACACACAAAAAAAACAAATTTATTTTTAAAAATCAAGATAATAATAATGAAAACAACGCTGTACTTCTGTAGTTTTCAAGTTTCCTAAGAACAGAGAGCTGTTATTTTGGAGTTGTAAATAACTATTAAGGTTGACAGCATGAACCATCAAACAAGCTGTCGTATACTAGGTCTCTTCACTCTAAGTTCATATTGAATGCAAACCTGTAAAAAGACTTTAAACCATTACCAAGAAGGATGGTGTGTGCTGAGGGGCAGCTTGGAGGAAGACGGCTTACCTAGCACGAGCAAATCAACACAAGTAAATAAAAACAGGAATCTCACTTGTCTAAGTTCAATCCAAAATTTACAGGACAGTTTCAAAGCAGGAAAACATCTCTAACAAAAGATAACAAAGAGGGTCTGGAGAGATGATTCAGCAGTGAAAGCACTTCTTGCTCTTCTAGAAGACTAGGGTTGACTTCTCAGCACCCCTATGAGGCTAGGTCTGTAAATCCAACTCCAGGGATCCACTTTTGGCCTCCATGGGCATACACACATGTGGTCTACATCCCCACAAACACACACATATATACATACAAACAGAAAATAAAATTTAAAAACAACAAAACAAAACGACAAACCCCAAAGAACATTGAGGGAGAAACTGTTGATCTGTGTAGTACCTGAAGGCTTTACCACCAGTGGTCTCCATTACTGTCCCACTTCCATCAGTGACAGGTGAGTCCAAGTTAGCAGACCCATTACTGACGTGGTCGCTGCTTTCATACCCAGACTCTGTCCTTTGCATCTGCCAGCTGTTACCAGGGCCTCTGCTCTCTGTGATGCTTGTATTTTTCTCTGCTCCTTTCCCATTCATTTCAAGAGAACTTCTGCTTCCTGCCTCCTGCTTCATTTCATCTTCATATATGGTCATTAACCCTTTCTGCTTTGGGTTTGCTTTTGGCCAATTGTTAAAACTCTGATCCTTGCTATATTTAGGTCTGTTACTGACATCTGACTTATGTCTAGGACTATGTTGCCTTTTTTCACTTTCGCTAAAAACACTATCAACATTTAATGTTTCTCTCATGGGTTTCCAGCCACGGTGGCGGCCTTTAGTCCTGCTAGTGCAGCTGGCCACTCTGTCCCTGGAACCTTGACTGCTATCCGTATCATACCCAGCGCCACTGTCACTCCTTGTTCTGCCTGTTGTTTTCTCTCCAGGAACAAGAAGGTTCTGGGATTTGCTTGAACTAAACAGTTTCCCAGAAGTGTGGCTCTCATGGGCAGCTCGGTCATGTTTACAGGGTCCTCTGCCTTGGCTATGGTAGAGATGGGGGGTCCCCTGTTGTCGGAAGCCATCCGCGGCAGGAGGTGATCCAGACTTGAAAGATGAGACATCTTCATCAACCAAATCTTAAAAATAATAATAGTACATAAGACCCCTCAGGGCAGCTCAGTGATCACAAGCCAAACATCTTGTTGGAAAATGTTAAAGCAATCACATGTAAATAATAAAAATTAAAGTATATCACACACTGATTTAGGATTAAAAAGGGCATTATCTGCAGTCAGGTGTGGTGGTATATACTTGTAATCTCAGCATCTGGGAGGCTCAAAACAATGAACAAGAAGATCATGGATTTGAGGCCAGCCTGGTCTATAGAGTGAGATCCCATATCAAAAACCCAACCAACTCAACAAAAACAATGCTTTACCATTTATTTACAAATAAGAAATATTTGTTCACTCTAAATAAAGTTTTTGTTGTAAAGATTTAAACATTTTGTCTCATTTACAATTAACAAAAATCATAAAAACATTTCTCATATCTGATGTTGGTAAAGATTTTCAAAGTGAGTTCAAGAATGAGACACACTGTCACTTGACTTGAGAGGTGCTGTCTTAGCCTTCCAGAAGGGACACAGAGGGCATCTGTCAAACCAGTAACCAAAACACCCTGATGCAGCATTCACCTCAGGAATGTCATGCCACACCCACACACCAAAATATATAAAAGGGGAACGTGACAGGATGTCACTGCAGCAAACCCCTGAACTCAGCATTAAAATACAGGTAAAGTTATATTATATATATATATATTATATCCACCATAAAAGAAAAAAAAAAGGTTGTTTATAATGCACTGAAAGCTACTGTATTATTAACAAACAGAAGTGTGGCCCGTGAGAAACCTTCTAACTTTCCTTTTTGTTTTCAGTCCTGAGGATCAATTACAAAGACTTGAACACACTAGCAGACAAGTGTTCTATCAATGAGCTACTTCCCATATGACCTTCCTTCCTAGTTTATTGTATGGTATGAGTGAATTGCATTTGTAAATAAAAGTAAAGTAAATAGAACTAAAAGTATCAAAACATAAACACTAGTATCTTGTGGTGATTTGAGTGAGGATGGCCCCCACAGACTCCTATGTCTGAATGCTTGGTTCCCAGTTACTCGAACTGTTTGGGAAGGATTAGGAGGAGTGGGTGTGTCACTACAAGTGGGCTTTGAGGTTTCACAAACCCATGCCAGGCCAGTTTCTCTCTCGCTGCTGCCTATGGGTCAGGATGTAAAGATCTCCAACACCATGCCTGTCTGCTTCCTATCATGATAATCATGGACTCACACTCTAAAGCTATATGTAAACCTCCAATTAAATGCTTTTATTTGACAAGAGTTGCCCTGGCCGTGGTGTCTCTTCACAGCAATAGGGCAGTAACTAAGACATATCCCAAGATTACAATTAAAGAATAACTGGAAAGTTTTATCATGTTTTACATTTAGTATAGAGACATTCAAGAAATCATACTGAGAAACATGTAAATACATAAAATGTAATATGTAAATATACTCCTTACACTATAAAACTCCATTTGAAAATAAGATTTTTGCTGGTTCTTTTTAAAGCAAATGTTCTAAGAACTTACCCCTGTGTCGGCCTGTATCTTTCCTTTGTCCTTTTTCTAAATCTTTCCGTTGAGAAGAAAGTGCATTTTTCTGTTCAATGGCTTTCAGAGCACATTCTCTGGAAATATCTTTCATCTTTTCTCTTTGATCACTACTTAACTTAACTGTAAAAGAAAATATTCTTACATTGATACACATCACTTTTTCAAGTTGTTCAACAAAAGTAAACCCGGAACTGAAAAACAACAACAACAACATACACACTTAAAAAGTCACAGACCAGTGAGGTGGTTCAGTGGGGCGGAGCACTTATTGCCAAGCCTGACAACCTGAATTCAATCCCTGGGACTCATATGATGGAAAGAGAGAAATAATCCCCCAAAGTTGTCCTCTGACCTTCGCACACAGTGTCATGCACATGCATACGTATGTATATAGTGCGCATAAGCATGCACACACACATAATTTTAAAAAGCAAAGTAATAAACTCAGTTTTATTCTTAACTAAGTGTTCAGCATGATTTTTCTCGACACTGGAGAGCCACATTTTCTTTAAATACATTTTATATAGTCCTTAAAGCATGTGCAAAGAAAAAAGATGAAAACTGCTATTGAATGAAGAGGCAGAAAGTATTTTCCATGTTCTAAGTAATTTTATTTATTTAAATCTCTGAGGCAGGCACCATAACTATCTCCAATTCATGTAAGAGATGTAAAGCCTCACGTACTTGGGACGCTGGCCCAGGTTTACAAAGCTTGTGTGAATCCATTCTGTCTTGTGCCACTGCCCAGACTATCTTGAATTGGTCAGTAGATTATAACTCTCAGAGAAATGCATTCACAAGAAGACACACACATCCACCTATTATTTTCTCTTCGTGGGCAGGGCAGGGCAGGGCAGGGCAGTAACTAAGAAAAGATGCTCAACTGTTTCCCAACAATGAACACTGGGCAATGTGAAACATACCTGCCCCTCTCCTTCCACTTGTCTGTATTTGGCTCCGGTTACATGATGAACTATTATCAGCTTGAAATTTGTGATTTTCTCTTTGTTTTGCCTGGCCACTAAATCCATTTTCCTTTGAATTATCTGGTTTGTAGCTGACAGATTTTCCACATCCTTAAAAAGACAGTTAAAAATGCATCATTTCTTTCCTTCCCATTAGAAGATATTTAAATCACTTTTGAGACGTTTTTGATACTCTAGATAAAATAAGTAACTCTTAAGGGGCTGATGTCACTCAGGGATTGTATGCTTTGCTGCTTTGGACTTTCTGGTCACTAAACCATTTATAATCTCAGAGTTCACTCCCCACCAACTAGCCTCTCCTGTGTTATGGGTACATCACACTGGGAGACTCCTAAAAGGGCTTCTGAGGCTACTGACAGGAAAGGTTTCTTCTAAAACTCAACAAAATATAGTAGAATTATCCTGAATTTCACTTGATTGAAACTCAATTTTAAAATATTCTCAACATTCATATTACATTCAGCATTAAATATTAGTTTATTTTAATAGTAGAAAAATTCCAAAAAATACTTTTTAAAAGGAATTACCCATATTTTCTGCAACCGATTTGTAATGTGACCAGTGGACCACCTGCCTGAGTGCATCCTCAGTTGAGACAGCTGTGCCATCCGGGTTTGCATAAAACAGCAGGAGTGGCTGTAGGTGGCATCGTATGCACTTGGAGACCACATCTTTCCACCTGGTTCCAACCTTTAAAAGAAAAGCCACAATAAACAAACACAGACCAGTTCCTGAAGTGTGCAGCACAAACAGGCAGAGACTGAATCTGCATGTCAAAGGACTTCCATAAGAAAGAAGACTTTCAGGTGCTAGCAGTTCAATAGAGAAATATGAAGTTTATTCAACAAGTGGTGCTGGAAGGCTGGATAGCTCAAAGAGAAAGTAATTCCCACCCAGGGCCCATAAAAGTAAACACCAGCTCATGAAAACCAAAGAGAAAATTCACCAAACAAACTCAGAGAAGAAAAAAAATTATAAACTGGTCTTCATCAACTTAGTAATAATATCTGTCTTGGAAAGATGTATCATTAGGAAACTGAAAGGAGCTGGGTGCAGTAGCACATGCCTTTAATCCTAGTACGCAGGAGGCCAAGGCATGAGATTGCTCAGAGTTCAAGGCCAGCATGGTCTACATAATAAGTTCCAGGCCACTCAGTGCTGCTTAATAAGACCCTGTCTCAAGAAGAAATGGAGGGTTGGGGGTTTAGCTCAGTGGTAGAGTGCTTGCCTAGCAAGCGCAAGGCCCTGGGTTTGATCCTCAGGTCAAAAAAAAAAAAAAAAAAGAAGTAGAAGAAGAAATGGAAACTAAACATATAAATAATAAAGGACTTGTGCACAGAATAAAAAAAATTCCTAGAACTCAATAAGAAGATACTCGAATTGAAAAACTAGTAAAACATGTGAATAGACAGACAACACACACACACACACAGAGCCAATAAGGACATGGAAAAAAATGCTCAAACTACTATTAAGCACAAGGGAAAACATTTAAACACTACAATGAGATATTTTATACACAGCATTCCAAGAGCTAGAATTACTAACACTACCCATCTGGATTACAGGGGAGGGTGTGAAGAGGGATTCCCACGCACTGCTAGTAGGAACAAAATCAGTACAACTGTGATAAAAATCAATTGGCAATTCCTTGTAACATTTAACACACATTTATTACATAACCCAAAAATTTTACTCTGGGTATTATCTAAGAGCAATGGAAAAATATTCACATAATGATGATGATGATGGGGCAGGGGAGGCTTGAGTGCCACCATTTAGCCGGGCGGTGGTGACGCACGCCTTTAATCCCAGCACTTGGGAGGCAGAGGCAGCCGCAAAGCTACACAGAGAAACCCTGTCTCAAAAAACCAAAAAAAAAAAAAAAAAAAAAAAAAACCAGACAGGTTCAGATGGGATAAACCCTAAACAGTTTACAGTGTGTGTAAAAATGTATGTACGATTGTAAGAGAGAAGTAAATGAATATAGACAGTTATATGAAGAAATAATTTTAAATAATAAAGTCTTTAAAGAGACAATAAAGGTAATATAAAAAATAAGCCACATAAAGATGGAAATCACACAGAGAGTCTGGATTGTGTTGTCTTTGGGGTTTTTAACTGCAGAGAGACATTTGATTGTAAAAGCTACTAAGTTAAACCAATATGTATATTTTAAAGGTGTCCTGACTTCAATATTTGGATCTAAGTATATGTTGCTTTGGAAAGGAGGCTCTGCTTTTGTTTCCACAGGAATCAAGAGGTTATGGATTTGTTTCCACAGGAATCAAGAGGTTATGGATTTGTTTCCGGTTTAGATGGATCATATTTGATCAATCCAGACCTCCTGAACCTTAACAGATGTTACCTATCAACAAAGGTTAGAGCTGGTCTTCCCAGGACTTGACCATTATCTTGAATTTTCTCAGGATCCCCATAAGACTACCACTGGCCTCTATCAGCAGGAAGTAGACTAGAACACTAGGCCCATATTCCCCAAAAATGGATTATGGATGTTTGTCTTTGTTAGGTTGTTGGTTACAAACTGCTATTGGTCATAGTCAATATCTTTCTAAAGAAAAAAGGATATGATAGGATAAAAGAATGAATTGTTGAACCACTTTTAATGAGCAACTTGTTTAAAATGTTTTACATTGGCATAGATTTTAGTTTATTGATACAAATTTAAAGTTAATTTTGTTATACTGTATGTATATTTCTACTCTTGTTTAAGGTATGTTTGTGCAGCTCATTTGAAACTATAGTGGATAATTAAGAAATACAGATTAATAATTAGTCTTCTATGATAGTCAAACTTATAGTTGTGTTAAGTTTTCTAGGTATACATAGATATATTTCAATTAGGTAGATAATCTTCAAACACTTCAAAGACCTACAGAATATGGCATTTAAAATGTTTTAAAAACTTAAGACTTTCTGGATATGAGACACATCTGCTCCTGGCAACACTGATTTACTTCAGAGAGAAAGATGGGCATCGAAGACACTCCATATGGAGTTTATCTTCTTCATGGCAAAAATAGCCATTTGGGCAAGAAACTGTTCTTGCCTGGACTGCTTGACAAAATGTTGTATTGACTGGATATGCAGGACCCATAGGAAGGTGACCACTGAACTTTGCAAGGCAAGATGGTCCTTCAGGTTCCTGCTTCACAGAAGAAACTGCCAGACATTCTACAGGACACAGAGAAAAGTGACTGAAAGACTCTAGGTCTGTAGGCTGAAGAATGGATGCCCCAACATTGCAGAAGAACTTTGGGTAAATGTCCAGGTAGCCAGCTGTCTCTGTTATTCTAGATTTTTGGAAGTTGCTTACAATGTTCTTCCTGTTTACTTAGATAATACTGTATCTTTTCTGAGGTCTTTGATGTAGTTGAAGACCAGATAGTTATAATTATGGTTTTCCTTGGTTATGATAAGAGATAAGGTAGATATGAAACCTTAGACTCACAGATATAGGATAGATAGGATTATCTTCTTTAATTTTGCCAAATACAAATAGACTAGATAACTAATTCTTGCTTGATATATGTAATTTTACTAGGTTAAAATTAAAACCTTCCTTTTGTTTAGGAAAAAAAGGGGAAGTAATGGGGGAATGTCTTTCTGTATGCTATGAAAATATGTTGCTCTGATTGGTTGATAAATGAAGCTGTTTGGACAATGGGGAGGCAGAATAAGGTTAGGCGGGACATTCTAACTGGAGAGGTAGAGGAGAAGAAAAGAGAGCCGAGGAGACGCTGCCAGCTGCCACCATGAGAAACAAGATGTAAAGTACCAGTAAGCCACAAGTCACATGGCAAAGTATAGATTTATAGAATGGGTTAATTTAAGATATAAGAACTAAATAACAAGTAGCCTGCCATGGCCGTAGTTTAAAAATAACATTAGCCTGTGTGTGTTTATTTGGGTCCGAGTGGCCACGGGACCAATGGGTGAGAGAGATTGGTCCTGACCACAGGCCAGGCAGGACACAGGAAAACTTTCAGCTACAAGTTTTCAACTGTGTCAGGTCTAACTCTCTTGTAGAACATTTTAAAATTTCCAGATACCTGGCCCTCTACTAATTAGTAAAGAATTCTAGAGTCCAGCTGAGTGTTGATACAAAAGCTAGCACTGAGTCAGCAGATAGGCCAGTGGGTAAAAACACCTTTGCCAAACTGACAACCTAAGTTTCCATCAAGGAACCCTCGTGGTGGGAGGAGGGCACTAGTTCATGTAAACTGACCTGACCTCCCCATGGCACATGCACACACAAGCATACATGCAGGTACATACATACGCACAAGCACACATGCACACAGCAGCACACACGCACACTGCAAGACACACATATGCATATATACATAACAATAAACAAAGTCATTTCTAAAATGCCAGATGTGATGTGTTACACCTATAAGTCCAACACTTAGGCTGAGACAGGAGGATTACTGTGAGTTTAAGACTAGATTGGGCTACATAGTAAATTCTAAGTTAGACTGGGCTGCAGTGTAAGATATTGTCTCAAAAAAGCAAGTAATTTATCAAAAGATACAACATATATATAACTCCTTATCATATACACCAAATTTTAAAAACAGTGCCTCGATCTGTCCCTACCCCCAAACATTATTCTAGAAATGGACTAGATTATAACTTAAGATGCAAAATAAATTAAAATTTAAAAAATTGTAACAGTAGCTTATCTTTACATTCATTATTCTAATAATTATACTAATATCTTATAATTGTCATTATGTATTTCTACAGTGTAAAAAGTTACAATGATTATCGCAGTTAGTGATGGTCTCACCTCCTTCACGTGTGCATCGTCAAAAAACACCCACTTGGAGCTCTTGGTGTGAAAAGCAAAGGCACAATAGTGTCGGCTGGTGTAGCAGATCATACCCACAAGGTGAAGTTCACTGTCTATGGCATTTTCATCAGTAACCCTATAAAAAAGCTATTTAAAAATATTAATGTATATTTACTACTGTCCCTTTAAACAGAGAAATAATGAATCACATATCTGAATTACTATGAGAATATTTCAAACAGGTTGGCCTTAACCCAGCATTATTGCTGAAGGCAGCACTGGGAACAGAGCACTTTTAGGTAGTTCACAGCACCTTAAAGTCCCACAAGTTGAATTCACCATGCATTAGTGCAGTAACAGTGTCTCTCTCAAAACACAAATGACACTTTACCTATACCCCAGAGGGAGATGAATCACACATTCATGACTACATAACACATGTGAAGGAACATTCAAGTATTACCTAAAGTTTAATGTTTTAAAATTTTAATTGAAGCCATAACAAACTCAAAGTACATTTAGAAAGTAGCAATCGTTTTAAAAAGCAAGCATGTCTCAGGGAGATCAATACACAGATTAGTTTTGAACCTTAAGCCCTGCCTAGATTAGTGTTTATCACATCCACGTCCAGTGACATCAATCATCATTCCATGGAGGAAGAGCATGAGATGGCTTAGTCTGTAACTGAAAGTTATTTCTAGTCTATGGAAAAAGGTATTGCACTTAGTCTGACTAAAGCTATCTGCATCAGAACACATCTGGATATCAGTATTTCCTTTAAAAGATTTAGGTTCTATGAAGAAAACTAAGTATGTCACGATATATGAAACATTTGAAAGGAATTTAAAAGAAACAGTGAAAGGAATGAAGAGTTGTGATACCCCAGGAAGGTAGAGATGTGTGGCTAGACTTCGAACAACATCTTCTGTTAAGTCAGAGTGCTCAGAATCCCAGACTAATCCAATTGTAACAATCTCTGGGCAGTTCATTAAAACACGGCGAATTTTTATCTTTTGGCCACAGTTACTCTAGAGAAAGACAAATACAAAGGGTAAGTTTTTAAACACAAAGGTGCTAAACTTTAAAAAGTAGTAAATATACCAATTACTATATTTAGCTTATATTATATAATGAAAATCAAAGTATATCTGAAATATATTTTTTTAGTTTTCTAGAAATTGACCTGTGACCAGCTATTTGTCTTTACTGATTAAGCAAGAAGTTAATTTTAACCCATTTTGTATGTATAGATGTGTTAAAACAAATATTCATCCTGAAAAGAGCAACAAAAAGCAGGAAGAAAACCCTCAAGGTTGTTAGCAGCTAGATGTGGTGTTAGGGAGGCTGAGCCAGGCTGCACTATGGTATTATGCTCTGTCTAAAAACACTGAAGTCATTAACAATATTATGCAAGAAAAAAATCATTTGTCACATTTACTCAAAGTAACAACAACAAAAGTGATTCCTCTGTAGTCAGGTGATAAATTTCAGAACTTTGAAAGAACTCAATCAACACATACTATTTTAAATTTTTAACGAAGAGAGGTAGGCAAATCTCTGTGAGTTTGAGGCAGCCTGGTCTACTTAGTGAGGTCCAAGCCAGCCAGGGACAAGACTCTGTCTCAAAACAAACAAACGAACATTGGGGGTGGGGGTGCTGGAGAGTTGGATCAGTCATTAAGAAGCACTTGTTGTTCAAACAGAGGACCTGAGTTCAACACTCCACACCCATACGGTGGTTCACAACTATCTGTAACTCCAGTCCCCAAGGATCCAATGCCCTCTTTTGATCTCAGTGGGCACCAGGTGTACATGTGGTAAATATACATACATGCAGACAAAACATACATCTAAAATAATGGTTAAAAAATTGACAAAGCTAAGAAGTCTTTGCTTTGTCTTTATGGTGGTTCTCCTACATTGCCCAGGATGGTCCCAGACCTGTGACCACAAGTGATCTTGCCTCAATCTCCCAAGAAGCTGGGACTACAGATGTGGACACAGTTAAATAGATTTAAAGGAACAGTACTAAGATAAATAGCTCATGTGATGTAAAGCCATCTCCAGTATCACTAAATAAAATGAAGTTTTACAAATGTACAATCAGTATTTACACAAAATCTCTGAAGGCCTATTTTCAAGTTTGCAAACGTAGGAGCACACTAATATTCCCCAGCTACACTCACAGGACACTTCCGATAGTCATCGGCCGTATTTGCTGCTTGCAGCAATTCCGCAAACATCTCTGGTTTACAGCGTTCATGCCTTTCCATCATTCTTTCAACTTCATTGCTACAAAAAAAGAGAAAAAGAAAAATAGCAGGAGTCTTAATCTAGCCTGCCCTGTGAACTTTAAACACATTATATATATAATATGTGAAAAATAAGTATTAATATATACTGATAGGTATGTATTACTTTTCTGTCTAAAAACTTAACCATAGAGTGAAAAAAATTACTACATTTGGAAGGTATATGAAATATTAAGACAAATATAGAATCCTATGAGATTATCCCTTTTACTTTCTGATTTATTTACTTTTTAAGATGTCATTCTCTCTAGCCCAGGCTGGCCTAACTTACTGACATTCTCCCACCTAAGTTTCCCGAACACTTGGATTACAGGTAAATGTCAACATATCCAATTATGCTTTTGTTTAGGACTTCCTAGATGAGGATAAAAGGTTTTATGTGGAAGTAGTTCTAATATAAATATTTTGTTTACTCTACTAATTAATACGTAGGAATTTGAATTTAAATTCCACCCTAACAAGCACAAAATTGAAGAAGTTTCTCTCTTTGGCCCAAAGTTCCCAGAGGCAAAGCTAACCAACCATTTCAGCGAGGAGATGCTAAGTCTAACTCCACCAGCTAAGTCTGAAGCGCTACTCTTGTGCCTTTCGCTTCTACTGTGAATACTAACAGCGTTGTTAGGGCTGGCACAGACATTTTCCTGCATTACTGGGTAACTACCCCTCACCTTTGAGAACATCAAGGCATGTGATACCTTAAAACAACTCTTTAAGCATTTTCAAAAGGAACTGTTAAAGGTCAAATACCATCACTACTTTCCATCCTAGATGCTCTAGTTCTACTCGATGGTAAAGTAACTACCTTGTATATACCTCAGAGTTCCAGTCTTTGGTAACCAAAAGTCCTCCTCTAACACACTGTACAAGTACACTAGACAGCACTCAGAGTCTGATAAGCATTCCAACTGCATGTGGAGGATTTACAGAATGGACAGTATCAGAGTAACCATTCTGCCATCAGATAGATGTGGGTTTCAATCTTACTCCATCTTCCGACCAGATAGATTTACCAAATTAACCTCCTTACATTGATAAAGGATTTCTAAGTAACTCTGACTGATGTTACATAAAGTCTAGGATAGATTTTGCATCTTATCTTGCTGTTTCATAGAGAAGGAGGGAAAAGGTGCTGGCAGACAGGCAGGCAGTAAGCACAGCATAATTTTAAGGTAACTGTTGAGGTTTCAAATACAAGGACCTACATAAGGATTATGTTCATGTTTTCCTTTCTTTTTACATTATCCTAGCTTTTACCACCATAAAGGAGACAATGAAGGTGGTGGGAAACAGGGCCAATACACATCGTCATAAAGATGAAGATATCATGTGCAGTTCATTTTTACCAATGAGTGTCTCATTTCAAGCTCATTTTCACAGTTCCAAAAATCTACTATATATAAAAGGTACAAATTCTGTACATTTTATTAAATGATGCATTTAGTGTGAAATGCTTCAAAATCTGAAATTTTCTGAGTGCTGAAATCATGTCATAAATGGTAAATTCTAAACCTAAGTTTACGTAATGGGTCAAGCTTAGGATGCAGACTCTCTATAAATACTATATAAAATTCCTATCAGATTATATATAAGGTATATATTAAACAAATGAATTGTAGTGATATATTATGTAACCTAATAAACTTGCCTAGGGATTGGAGGACAGACCAGCCACTAGATGAGAGACAGAGGCCAGGCAGTGATGGCACACACACCCTTATTCCTGTCACTCAGAGGCAGAGAGCTGTCTGGATCTCTGTGAGTTCAAGACCACACTGGAAACAGAGCCAGGAAGTGGTGGCACACGCCTTTAATCCCAGTACTGGGAAACACACACGCCTTTAAGCCCAGAAAGTGATGTCTGGGCAGAGAAAGGTATATGAGGCGCGAGGAAACAGGAACTAAAGCAGTTCAGCTGAGACCCTTTCAGATGAAGACTGAGAGGCTTTCAGTCTGAGGAAACAAGATCCGCTGAGGAGTTGGCGAGGTGAGGTTGACTGTGGCTCTCTGGTTCTCTGATCTCTCAGCATTCACCCCAATACCTGGTTCTGGGTTTTTTATTATAAGACCATCTAAGATTTGAACAACAGTGAATTCCATCTTCAGACTTGAGTTCCACCCCCAAGATACTATATTACATATATGCAAATACTCCAAACCACAATTTGAAACTTTAGTCAAGCACTTCAGGCAACCTAGGCTGAGCCTCCAGCTGAGAAAGCCAGCTCTTAGGCTCTCTTGGGAAAGCATATTTGATAGCATCAGAAGGGGAAAGCCATACTGTTCTAATTTTACAGAATAAATGTCCCTCCGTTTAAATGTATTCTTAGACTCTTTGTTAAATATGCTCTGAGAGGTCTTACCACAGGGCTGTTGTAGAAATGTAGCGCACGAATTCCGTAAAGGGTAGAGGGTCCGAGGATGCTCCACAGCTGCGGCACACACACTACAGACGAAAACATATGCTTTCTTTATCAATCCTGAGACGGAAGTCTAGTATCTCCTCAGAAAAGGAAGACATCTCACCTGCTCATACAGAGTCATGGCAAACTTCTGATGAGTGACACAAGACTTGGAGGTGCACATGTCTGCATCCCTGCTTGGCACCAGGTGAAAATGGATCCTCTCCAATATGTTCTCCTAATTAAAAAATTAAAAAACACAAACGAGTTAAATTGCTGATCTTTCAGAGACCACTTTAATATATAACTACTTTTAATTGAACATATTCCATGTGTAAATGCAGTAATGTCATCAATGCTAGCTTTCAATTTTCCTTTATAATCACTTCGAATGTTCAAGTATTTATCTCCTACAGTACTAGCTTAAAAATTAATGAAAAAAAAAAAACCATTTAAAGCCTTATTTTAAATCCCAATCACAGTGGTTGATATATAGAATTTAGTATCAGAAACATTCCCTACATTCTGAGCATTCTCATATTAAGTAAAATCAGATTAACTTAAAAAAAAGTATGTATATTCGTGTGTGTGTGTGTGTGTGTGTGTGTGTGTGTGTGTGTGTGTGTGTGTGTGTAGGCCAGAAGACAACTTCAAGTGTCATCCTTAGGAACACACCCACAACATCCTTTGAGACAATATTTCTCACTGGCCTGGAGCTTACCTATGAAGCTAAGGTGCTAGCCAATGAGCCCCAGGGATTCTCCTGTCTCTGCCTCCTTAGCTCTGGGATTGCAAGAGTGTGTGAGCATGGTGAGCAATTTTACATAGAACTAAGAATCAAACTCAGGTCCACAAGCTTGTTAGGTAAGCCACCTCGGCTATATTCTCAACCCTGATTACCTTTTTATATTCCTACTTGGACCAACTAGTCTATATAACTTACGTGAGTCAATGCCTTTACTTTTACCATAATTCAATCTATGAAATTTCAAATTTTGTATCATGAATCAGTATATGGCAAATTTTTAAAGAATAAATCTTTTTTACTTGCTGCACCCCTTGCTACACCCCTCCTCTTCAGGCAGAGAGCCCCAACTTGTACTATTCTTATCTACTCACTCTGAGATCTCTTGACCCATGCCTAGTCAGACAGACTAGATTCCCCACTATACTCAACTCCACCTACTTGGACCAGCTTTACCTCCACTGTAAATGCATGGTCCCTTCTCTAGGCAGACACCAGGCTCCTGCAGCCAACTCCACCCTTCCCTCTCTCCCGGGAACTAGACTCAAAGCAGCAATGCCACCCACCCCTGAAGCTTGCCAGAGGACCATCTATCCAGCCCTCTCCTTCCAGACCTCCGCTCTTTGCCTTCCTCTTCATAAAGGGATCCCAGACAACTATCACCAATTCCACCAGCACCCACTTCCTGAAGAAAAGCCCTGAGCATCTTCCCCAGACTCCTGAAGACTGGGAACATCTTCTAACTGTACAGAAGTTCTGCTGCTAGGTAGGAAATACACTTGAACTCATTAGCACAGTAAAAGACATTATAAACAGAACATCAATATCATAGGCATTAAGACCAACAATTAGCAAATAGACCTTATGAAACTAAAATGTTTCTGCACAGCAAAGGGCACCATCACCTGAATCAAAAGGCAGTCTACAGAATGGTAAAAAAATCTTTGCTAGCTATGTATCTGACAAAGAGTTAGTATCTAGAGTATGTAAAGAACTCAAATCAAGAAAGCAAACAACCCAACTTAAAAATTGGGCACAGAACAAAACAGTTCTCAAAAGACAAAAAACAAATGGCTAAGAAACACTTTTTTAAAATGTTCAATGTTCCTAAGCTACCAGGGAAATACAAATTAAAAACGACTTTGTGATTTCATCTCTCCCCAGTCAGAGAGGCAAAAATAAATAAATAGATAAATGCTGCCCTGGATGTGGTGAAAGACAAACACCTACTCACTGTTGGAAGTGCAAACTGATACACTCAATGCAAATCAGTGTGAGGATGTACATCAACTGATGAAGGATACTGAAAATGTGATCATTTAACAATGGAATATTATTGAGAAAATGATATTATATAGTGAGATAATGAGTGAGATAGTGATAGATATAGATAGAGATATAGATAGATAGACAATGAGATAATATAGTGAGAAAAATGAAAGTAGGAGGTAAATGACCGAACTAGAAATACTCCTTCTGAGTAAGGTAATACATTCTTCTCACATCATATATTTGAGTCATAAAATATGACAAAACCAAAATAGTATGAACCTGAAAGCTTCATCCCTACCAGTAAGCTAGCTTTCAGTGCTGGTAGGTGCTATGCAAGCTAACTAAGGAGAAAAGTCAGCATCCCTTATATATAGCTGGCTGTAAGTTCTGTAAGTTACATTAATGACTGGCCTAGCAAGACATGCCCTGGTGCAACAGTGATAAGAATTAAGGGAGTACCCAACCACTTTTTGATTGGATTTAAGACCTGCTCCACAAGATACAACCATACCTGGCACCATTATCAGGCCAAGAACCAATGGCTAGAGAGGTCACAGGCTATAGGGGAGAACTTAATACTATTCATTATGCTGTAGTGACAGAAATACACAATTGGCCAGAGTACAGAGAGTGAGAGACTACAAAAAGCTCATCCTAAGGCTCATGGATCACCGATAAGGTGTCAAGGCTGTAAGAGCCACAGCTACAAGGAAGTTACATTAATGACAATATTTTTGTCTTTTGGACACAGCTGAGCAGCTGCACATCTGACTGATATATAAGTTACATATAATATAAAAGAATTATATGTATGTTTTTATAAACTAACATGCAGTAAAATCAGTAAATAGTCAAAACCCAATATACAACCTAAAACACAGAATGATTTAAATTCAGTCTTGAAGGATGAACAGCATATACAGAGGCACTAACCAGTTCTGACGTTTTTTACTTTATAATTTTTTATTTGTCTTCAAATTTGCATCATATCAGGGATTAAAACTATTTCTCTAACCTCTGAATGTTTGTCAGCGATACTTACAAAGCATTCGGCAGCATCATCCATGAGGCCAAGCTGAAATCTCTGCTCATCTTTGAAGCTTTCTGCAAGAGCATGCCTTATGTTATCTGAGGGAAGGGCTTTTTCGCGACTGTGTTGAAACTGTGCAAATATTGTCTAGAAATCAAAAGTACATCAGTAGGTCTAATGCCAACAACTTTACAAACATTAATAATTTCACAACAGAGAGACATTCAAAACAGTATAACCATGCCCAGAAAAGAATACAGAACAGCTGGTCCTGAAATTCCACACAAAGTTAATCACTCAGGAACTAAGGAGATGGCTCAAAAGGCCAAGCACCCGCTTGGGGGACTGGAATCTGAGAGTCTGCACCCCCAGAAACCACACAAAAAGCTGGGTGGGCACAGAAGGCCTGCAAACCATCCCAGTGTGCAGAAGGCAGAGACAGGGAGCCCCTGGAGCAAACTGGCTAGTCTGACTCCCCCAAACAGAGCTCTATGTTCAACTAGAGACCCCACTTTAAAACAATATGGAAAGTGAGGAAAACACACGCCACCCAGAGTCATCCTCTGCACCTCCAACTCCCAGCTGGGGGATGGGTCAATTCAAGTCCTGCCTGCCTGCACAACAAACAGCCATCCTCCCCTCCTCTGCCACAGACCCCCCTCACCCCCAGGTCCATCTCTTTCACTCTCAATGCTTCTGCTGCCCAGACTTCTTTAGTGCTCACTGAGCAACAGTTTGAAGTTGTTTCTATGTCTGCCTAGAAGGTTCTTCTCCCACAAGGCCCTTTACTGAACTCCATCACCTCTTCTAGATCTCAAGTCACATGTCAGCCTCTTGGTGAGGTTGTTCTGGCTCCTTAATACTTCTAGTTCTTTCTCTGGTTAGTATTTTCTCCTTGGCCATTCACGTCCTTTTTATCACCTAACATACTCTACATTTGGCGTACACATTGTCTCCTACTCCACAAAAGGCTTTATAGGCTCCATGAGAATGGGGTTTTGTTGTTGTTGTTTAGGTTAACAGGATCTAACTATGTAGCTCAGTGTGGCTTTGAACTTAAAACTTACCTGCTTCTACATCCCAAGGGTGGGAAGAAAATGATTACAAATTATGCTCACTGAATTAACCCAGGTGCTGCTCACTGCGTTAACCCAATAATGAGGAGTACTTCGAACTCAGTAATTGCCAAAAACACATTCATTAAAATGATTAAACAGTAACTACAAAGCAAAGAAAAATATTCTCAACCATTTCATATTACTTAAAACATTAATTTTTAATTAAATTATCTAACACAATACTAGAAGACAAAATCCTGTCATATTTTAAGCATTCATCTTTAAAACTGTAAGTCATTTGACTATAAACTTCAGTCACAACCAAACTAAGCAGCCATCAAAATTAAAATTTTGAAGTAACAGCAGTAATTATTAAATAGTTACCTTCAATGCACAAAATATACAGGCATCTCCCTGACAAACATGTCCAGTCAGAACTCTCAAGCTTCTTCGGAATATATCTAATTGCCATAAAACCTAAAAAACAGATTTGAATGAAAAACAGAATGAGATTGCTCTCACTATGAAAAAAGGCATATTTTGACATTTTAAAGGCCGTAAGATAGTAAATGACTCCTTTAATTCCTGTACATAAATGGACTTGCAGAAACAATGGGAAGCCCAACACTACATAGAAGAAATTCCTATTAATTCACATGAAAAACCACGGCGGGCACAGAGCACAAAAAAAAAAGTCTCAGTTAAGGATCTTGTCAGACAGGAAACATGGGACACTACGTGGAGAACTTGGCAGAGACTTGAAAGAGGAAGAGGTAATAATACTTAGAACCACCGGAAACCCAGGAAGGAAATAGAATTAGACTTTAAAGCTAGGAAGTACTCAACAGTGGTCTTGCCAAGAATGGGTGACTAGGTATGTGTGTGGTCACTCATACTAAATGGAAGAGCCTTGTAGTAATGGGGGACATGATAAAGTCAAGCAGTGATCTGAGCATATTTGCTGCAATTACTTTTTAGACACTTGCTAGTAGAGAAAGGCAGGCAGCCAAGTCTAAGGATTGAAATAAATCAGTCCACTATCTAAAACCCATTTTTGTAAACCTGAATTCTACATAGTAAAATAAGTAGTATTACTTGTCTTATACAGTTCCTGTGAAGATTAAATAGACAAGAAATAAAGGGATACAGCAAGGCCTGACACATAACTGGTATACAAGCAATTATAGCAAAAAGGTCATCAACGTTCCCTGTATCTAAAACATCTAAATTCTCTCGACTAAAAACAAGATATTAGTAAAAAGTTAATAAAAACGAGTGTTTTGCAAAATATTTGGTAGAATTTAACTTTTTTACATTATCTCTTAGCATATCATTAAAATACAAGATTGATATCCATTTTCAAAGGGCTCAACAAAGACAATGAAGATTAATGACAGAAAAATGTCTAGTAACACAATCTCTGAAGGCAGATGGCCTGGGTTCCAGCTCCAACTCTTCAGTTGAGCAGCTCTTGAACTGACAGACAAAATGTCTACTGTAGCATCTATCTCTTAGCATTGTAAAAGTTAAATGAAACAGTATATGTAATAGTCAGTGAGGATCTAATACACAGTAAGTGCACAGCAAATGTTAGCTATTAAATATAACTTTGCTTCTAACTCAAAGACTTTACCAGCACACTAACAGGCCAAACGTGTTTTAACTATGTTTTCTTGTCATATGAAAATTTTATTCAGTTAATAGGACACCCTCTAGACTCTGTTCATAAGACCAATAATGTCTTTCAAGTTATCTTTTTAAGAATTTAAACAGAAGTACCCTCCATAGGTGGGCTCCAATCTCAGTGCCAAGCATGGATGTCTCCCTTACACCGACTAGTCAGGGAGTCCCTAGAGGCACCCCCAAAACACATAGGCATAATATTATCATTGCTGTTGGTTGCCCACCATAATGAGATGATAAGAAATTAACTGCTGAAGACACCACTCACTTCCATTGTAGGACACAGAGAAATCACCATGACAGACTAGGAAACCCTCTCCCTCCTGGCTAGCTAGCTTCACAGTGCTAGAAGGTACTATGCAGACTAACAAGGGGAGGAAAGACATCTTCAGTCTTACTGGACCCTTCTAGTTAACAATACTGATCTGCCTGGCACATTGAGTGCACTAGTGCAATAATGGCATGACAGCTATTAGAGTAACCAAGTGTTTTCTGATTGGATACAAGGTCTGCTCCATTTCATGCTTGATTCTGTAAACTTGTCAAAAGGCCATGACTAGGGATATCATAGGCCCTACGGTAAGGAAAACTTATATTAAATGGTTATGTTGTCAAATTAACTTCTTTCCCCAAATTTATTTATTTATTACACATACAGTGTTTCTGCCTGCATGTATGCCTGCAGACCAGAAGAGGGCTCCAGATCTCATTACAGGTGGTTGTGAGCCACCATGTGGTTGCTGGGAATTGAACTCAGGACCTCTGGAAGAACAGCCAGTGCTCTTAAACATTGAGCCATCTCTCCATCCCCGTCAAATTAACTTCTAATATCTAAGTCTGTACCCACAGATTAGTGTTGCTCTCAGGGAAATTTCTTTTTGCAGTGGGTAACAACTAATGCAGAGACTCACTATCTTCTGGTCAATGTACCAAGGGTAAATAATAGTCAGTACTAAGCTGCCTGATGAGGAAGAGAACTCTGAAATGCAGACTTCTAGATATGACATGGTTTTTGCAAATGTCATCTCACAGTACCTGTGGTAATCTGCAAAGAATACCTATAAGATCAAGCTAGTAAAACTTCTGGCATGGACAGGGAAGGAGATACTGGAGTCACCCCCCACCCCAAGCAAAGAAGCTATTGACAACTGATGGTTGCTGAGGAAGAGTCACTTTTGGGGGTGGGGGGAGAAGTGGTCTCTGGTAGGTTGCTCATGCCACAGTGAATGGACTGAACCCATGTATATATGGTCAGTATGGACTAAGGAAGAGATGAAGAAAATGATGTCATGAAACTGGGAGGGTAATGAGCTGGGGAGTCCCAGAGAAACTGGAGGAAGGTAGTGGGGGATGGATATGTTAAGAATATATTGTATATATGAAATTTTAAAAAAATATTTTTTTTTCTATATTCAACACAGTAGTATAAAGCCTTAAATTCCTTATCACCAAATTATTTAAATTATAATTTACTCTTATCCTCTTTCACAAAAATATATCCTATTACCTGTTACAAAATAAGTCTCAGCTAATTGTTTTTAGCGATATATACTCCTTTTAAATCTCTTGCCTATAGTTATTTAACATAAATCCTAAAAAAAAAAATGTATGCAGTTTCTTACATTTATATAAAACAGCCCAAGTAAGCCCCCCAATCCATGCTTATAATCATATAAGTTTAACAAAGGAATATAAACTTTGATCACATTCCTCACTTTATTTATTTATTATTTTTTTGAGACAGGGTTTCTCTGTGTAGCTTTGCGCCTTTCCTGGAACTCACTCTGTAGCCCAGGCTGGCCTCAAACTCACAGAGACCTGCCTGGCTCTGCCTTCCGAGTGAGTGTTGGGATTAAAGGCATGCGCCACCACCACCCAGCCTCACTTTAAAACACTCTAAAAATATAATGAAAACTGAGAAATGCTGTATAAACTCATTTTTTCTGCCTTACACTGGACCCAGACCTTTTCATAGCTGCATTTGAAATTGGTATGGCCTCACAAGATGTATTCCTCAATTTATTTCTGAGCAAGCTTTAAAAATAGCCATGAAATTGATTATTAACAAGACGTTTTCTGACAGAAAGTCTACTTGAGGAGCTGTGTTGTCAGTGAGAACCGGCTTTGCAAAATGGCCTGCAGCAAGAGCTGAGCACTGGAGTCTGCCAGAGCACGCAGGGCAGAGTGATGCTGTGTCCTCACCAGGGGCTACACAGGCACCCTCCACTATTCCGGTAAGTACAACGGGGAAGTCCCAGAAAACAAAACACCCAAACTAGATGAAATCACGCTCGGAGCTCATGGGGGACCAGGATGAGACCCATTCACCAACACCTATCCATCTATCCACCAAACAGTCAAGGTAGAAAACTTACGTTCACAGAGCACTGGCTGAAGAAACAAAGTGTCTGGAAAGAAATAGTAGATAAAACTCTCCCTGTCCAAGAAATCTGAACACCAAAATGATCAGACTGATTTCAACAAAATTAATCTTGCCCCAGAATAAAGTTCAAAATTATCTTTAGGAATCCTGACATATCTATAACCCTACAAGGTGAAACTTCTGTGACATCCAAAATAAAAATTATTATAAAAATTACTGAGCATCAACGCAAAACAAAACAAAACAAAACAAAAAAGGGGGGACCCATCCCCCACTACACAAACAAAACAAAACACAGAACTCCAAAATTTTATAGAAAGGGCCAATTAGTAGACAAGCACAGGAAAAAAATTCACAGACTAGAGGTTAAGACTGAACACATGAGGCTGAGACACGAAGACATCTATCAAATGTTTACTAACGAAAATCAATGTCTGAGATAGAAATACAGTACGACAAACGGATTAGACATCGCAAAGACAAAGGACTTCAAGATACAGAAAGAGAAGCACACAGAATGATCCAGAGGGCAAAGACTAAGAAAGTGAAGGGTGAATGCGTGAGCTGAGGGTCACTCGAAACAGCCATGCACGGAACTGGAGCCCTCCAAAGGAGGGACAGATAGGACAACTGCCTGAACCAAGAATAGAAAATGATTCCAAATTTGATTAAAATGACAAATTGGCAGCTCCAAGACTCAACAGACTCAACTACGGATGACACTAGGAAAACTGTAGACACAATGTTTTAAACCAGGGACAAGGACAAAGCTTAAGAGCTGCCCAAGGAAAGGGCACATGACACACAGAAAAGCAAAGATCATAACAACCTGTTTTCATAGAAACAATGAGCATACAGAAAGAAAATGACAGGAGGCAGACACTGGGAGGCTGTCTTGTGATTCACTTAAGGCTGGTCTTGGAAGTCCTGATCTTCCTGTCTCCACCTCCAAAGAACTGAAATTAAAGGCACACACCACCACACTCAGCTTTAATCCATTAATCCTTCAAACAGGAAAGAAACATTTTTTTCAAACATACAAAAATTAGAATAATACATTACTAATAGACCAGCACTATAAAAAAAAGTTAGTAAAGGTCCTTCAAGCAGAAAAAAAGGTGGTTTCTACATTGAAAGGTGGTTCCATTTAATGTAGCAGGAAGTACCATAAACAAACACGTACAGAAAAATAGTCTTTATGGCAAAGCTCCATGGAATGTCCATTTAAAAAGAAAATACGTTACCAAGAGAATATTCTTACTTTCTTGACTACGAGCATTTCCATACTTGGAATTTGTTGTTATAACATGCTTTTGTCTCCCTAAACATACACACACACACACACACACACACACACACACACACACACACACACACACACACACTGTGGGAACTAAAGAAAAGGAAAACTGTAAAGTAGAAAACAGGAAAAGACCTGAATTGAATTGGCAGTCGGACCCAATGGAAGCATGTGGTGCTTGGGTCTCCTCACACCCAGCGTCATTCAGTAAGTATTCCCTTTTCTCTTAACAAGACCAGCGGAATATCTGAGCTAAGTGGAGCACTGCTGTTTAAGGTGCAAAGTGAACTAGAATCAATGTTCTTAACACCTCTGGTTCCCTTTCCTGGTTGAGTTAAAGAACTTTCAGGGTAGACATCTGTTCCAGGTGGAAGGCAACTAAGAACAAGACGATTCAGAGGTTGGAGCGTGTGGCACATCACAGATGTGTATATTCATTAAACAAACTGGATATGGCTCTATTTACCATTAGTGTTCAGAAGAAAACATCTGGAACTGATAAAAAAGTAAAACATATTATACACAAGAAAGATTATTTAAAATAGCAAATTTTACACATTTTTTGAAATAATTTTAAAAAGGTATGAAATAATTTTTAGCTAATCTAATCTAAAACAGTGATACTCAAATTATAATTCCAGAGGCAATTTAAGGGTCATTGTGAGGTGAAGGGAGCTGAATTACAGAAGTAAAATAAATCTGCATTACTTCAACCTCAACGGCTCATTTCTTTTCATCCCATCTACTGGGATCTACACTAGACTTATTTTTACAAGAAGATGCAGGAGAGTGTTAGATAATTAAAGCAAAAATGTTCATTTAAAATATTCTTAATTTAGTAAGCATTATGAATAAAAATGCTCTTTACATTAGAGCAAATGTATCATACTGTAGAGAAACATCATTTCCAATTACTATAAACTAACTCCGAATGTTCAGCGAGATTATCTTGTGTGTCATTAAGGTACATGACGGTATTCCAAGGCTGAGCAGAAGGGTCAGTTTGTGAAGTGCTTGTCATACATGCCCGAGGACCTGAGTTTGGACCCCTGGACCCATGCGAGAACCAGCTCTGGTGAAAGAGGAGAGACAGACAGTTCCCTGAAGCTCAATCAATGGGAATGATTGGATTCTAGCTGAATGGATGAGCTGCAGGTCCAGTGGGCGGCCATGCTTCAGAACCTGTGGTGGAGAGCAGCTGAGGAATGAGACCTGATTAATGTATGACCTCCATGCATGTGCACACATGTATACCTGCATGCTCATGGATATAAAAACAGATACATACACTCCCAACACACACAGAGAAGGCATCCCAGTCAATGAAGAGTTAAAAGAACCATTAAACAAGAGTCCCTTAGATACACTGTAGTTAACATTCTCACCTGCACAGCACTATTAAGAAAGCAGCTGTTTTGTCCGGGTTCATTTAACAGGCCTACAGTAGGGGCTAGGGACAACAAACTTCCAGCCTGATAGGCTTTTCCAAGATTACCAGTAGGTTTCCGTAAGAATTTTACCCAGGCCATTTTCAAGCAGCTTCTTTTGCATTAAAGCTAAGTAATAAGCTCATGTGGTATTTTGGACAACAAAATGAGTGATGTCTTGAGTTGTCCACTTAAATCCACTGCAATCCACGACAAAACTGGATGCTTCCAAGTCCATATCTTTCCTGATAGTCTACATTTCTGAGGACTGTGATAAGAAAAAGTAAATGCTGAAGTTTTGAGTGCTAAAAAGCAAGCTGTTTTAAACAAAGCCTTACAGGTTTTATAACTCTTAAATTTTATAAGTTGTACATATTGATGAAAACTAATTTTAACTGCTAAAAATAATATGATGAATGGATCAATTTCTTTAATGTGTAAGTCATTAGTCCTGATGGGCTAAAACTATACAGAGAAGATCCAAGGTGCAGAGCTGGTATCTGCAGGGTTCCTCTGGTCATCTGCTTCTTGATGTTTCTCTAATAACGCAGCTTCTCTCTGATCCAGGTGAATTTATCAAAGGTGACTCCAGATTTCGTTGGTGTAACCTCAAAGAAGGTCTACAAAAAAAAAAAAAAAAAAAGGAAGAAATGTTTAAATAAAAGCTGATCAAAACTTTCTCACTTACTATTTCACATAATCACTGAATAAAGAATTACAACTCATCATCAGAAGGATTGGAATAGCATTCTGAAATATGAAAATGAAAACATATCATTTAGATTTTTTCTTAAGTTGATAGGACATTAATCACTACCTATCCCAAGACTGCAATGTACAGAGGAAGGTCTCATAAGAAAAATATTCTCTAAAAAAAAATTAAGTTAGATCTGAGGTGGTGTTCTGCATTTGCCAACAATAAATTATTGTATTAAATACATATTTAGTCTATAAACAGACCATTTTTCTAAGAAAGTTAGAGTTTATGTAAATTGATATAAATGACAAACCAGAGTAGATAAAAACCTCTAGTGAAGTACTCCAACAAATGTGTGCTCCTGTTTTAATGGACTTTAAAGATTCAACTCAGAATTAAAAACCAAGTCCTCGCTATCAACACTTCCTTTAATCAACTGAATTTCCTTCTTGCACTCCTTCATTTAACAAACACTTACCAGTCATGTGCTGTACTGAGCACTGAACTAACGCAGTGAAGAAGCTCAGTCAATGAAGCTTCACGCAATGACAACGCACTCAACTACAGAGTGCCCTGGAAGAGCCGTGTGTTAAGCGTTAATTGCGGAGGGTAAGGAAGCAGGATGGGATGTGCACCTCACATTTTAAGCAAGACAATGAGAAACGACTCACTAAGAAGCTTATATCTACTTCAAGATTTAAAGAAGGGAAAGCCACCTGAGGGGAAGAACCCCAGTTAGCGTGGACAGCAACTTCAGGTACTGAGCCTGGATCCTATCTGGTATGGTAGAGGAACACGAAGAAGCCCAGTGCAGCAGGGGAAGTGCTGAGGAGGAAAGCATGTGTAAAGGGACCACAGGAAAGAGACCACACACACAGGGTCTTAACAGCTGCCGGGTTGTTACAACTCTGTTACAACAACTCTGGTGACAGTCACTGAAGTCCTCCTTCACAGCACACAAAAGATGAGAGATGAGGTCAGTCTGCTATCACTGATCAAATACCCACTCAGGTAACAAACAGGGGAGAAGGAAGAAGAAAGCCACCAGTCTCTAAAGAATCAGTCAACAGATCTTGTTTCCAGGACAGTCTATCAGCTGCCTGGTCTCAGGTACACTCCTCCCATCCCAGAGTCAATGCTTACTCACCTCGTAAATGTACTAACAGTAACTCACCTGCCTAATAGGACTAAATAGTTTTAAAATTACAAAGTATGTTGGGCTTTTCCTCTATTTAACTCTATAGTTTGCAACCTCCTCTTAAAGAGATCTAAATTAATTCTGAAACACATCACATCTACTGCTTTTAATAAACTCAGCCATGTTTTTACAGCATTAAAGGAGCTCGTTATTGGTAGCTGTGGTAACTGAATGAGGATGCCCCCACAGACTCACAAGTTTGAATACTTGGTCCCCAGTTGGTAGAACTTTTTCCAGTTGGGAAGAAGTAAGAGGTGTGGATTTATTGGAAGAGATATGTCACTGAGGGTGGGCTTTGAGGTTTCAAATGCCCATATCATCCCCACTTAGCTTTCTCTGCCTCCTGTAGTGATCAAGATGTGATGGCTCTCAGCTGCTGCACCATGCCTGCTGTTCACTACCACGTCCCCATCATGACAGTGATGTGGTCCTATCCCTCTGAAACTGTAAGCACAATAAACCCTGCCTTCCGTAGGCCGCACTGGATATGGTATTTTATCACAGCTATACAAAGTAATTAGTACAGAAGCAAGTTTCTATTTTTATTTTAAATTTTTGTGTGTGTGTCTGGTCTTGGTCTGTGCTTTCTGCCTTGCTCAAGACAGTCCTGCTATTGTTTTTCTGCTATGTAGGCCAGACTAGCTGGCCTGTGAGGTTCTGGGAATTCCCCTGTCTCTGCCTCTCAGCTCTCTGTAGGAGTATGAGGATTCAACACTTGTGCTACATGTTTAACTCTTATGTGGGGTCTGGAGATTGAAACGTAGGTGTACACATTTGTACAGAAAGCATTTTTATCACTAAGCCATAAATTTCTATTTTTAATGGAAAATCCTTTTAGAATTCTATTCTTTCACCAAAACTTTGCCACCAATTCTATACTATGAAGTAAGATATGTGAAACAATTTAGGAACTCAGGTTTGTGAAGGGCACAGACACAGATACTTTAAAAATGCTGTGCCTTCCATTCCTATGAAAGATGTCAAACGTGTATGTATTCCAGTCTTTCCTCTGACTCAGTGGTTTTCAACCTGTGGGTTATGACCCCTTTGAGAGTCAAATGACCCTTTTACATTGGTCACCTAAGACATTTGGAAAATACAAAAATTTACACTATGATTTTTAACAGTAGCAAAATTAGAGTTATGAAGTAGCAGTTAAATAATTTTATGGTTAGGGGTCAGCACAACATGAGGAACTGTATTAAAGGGTCGCAGCATTAGGAAGGTTGAGAATCACTGCTCTAACCTATCCCTAAAGATTAGACAAATGTTAGTCAGTTTAATGAAAAACAGGGAGAAAGGCTGGGAATACCAAAAGTGACTGGCTCCTATAGGAGAAAGCGGCTAAGAGGTGGAGAGAGCCAAATACTACAGACCATGAAGATACTTCTAGTTGTAACCTTCCTATTCCGGAGAACTCTGAACCCACACAATTCAAAGACAGGAAAGTAAAGTGACCCAGTGCCATCCGGGGGTAAGGGAGATTTTCCATCAAGACTGTATTACAGCAAAACCTGTTTGTGAAGTGGTAACTAGAACAGGCAAAGCCCCTTTGTACTCTGTCCTGCCCCTACTGTAGAGATTTTATTCTACACTACCATTCCTGTAAGTGGGCAACAAGGAGCTCCTTGGGAATAAATTCCCAGACTTCATCACCGAAGTCCCTCCATCTCCTCTCTACACCCTGATATCAGCCTACACACATATTAGAGCCTTGTCACCTTGCTTCACCACAACAAACAGGACTAACTTATGACTTGGTCCTCCTCAAGTAAATAGAACTGGACTCTTAGAAAATGTGAACACAGCAGATGCAGGCCAGTAAGAGGAGCAGTGGTTAAAGGTGCTTGCCAACAAGTCTGACAACCTGAGTCTGACCCCTGGAATACACACGGGAGAAAGAATGAACCACTTCCCTTAAGTTGTCCTCACTGCCATATGTGTACATGTGTGCTGAGATGGTCATATACAGGAAATCTCTCTCTCTCAATAAATAAAGAAATAAATATGTTAAAAAAAAAAAAAAAAGCAAATAACAAAACCCAAAAAGGTAGGGAACTGAATCCTCTATAATGTAAGTGTGAGAGTTTTAATGCAATTGCCCCCTCCTACCCCCCAAGCTCATAGAGAGCATCACTCTCAGGAGGTATGGCCTTGTTGGAGGACTATGTCAGTGTGGGGGCTAGCTTTGAGGCCTCTTTTGCTCAAGGTTGGCTCAATGTTGAGTCAGTGCACTTCCTGTCATATTTAGAGTGTCATATTTAGGACTCTCAGCTCCCCCTCCAGCACCATGTCTGCCTGCACACTACTATGTCCCACCATGACGATAATGGACTAAACCTCTGAACTGTAAGCCACCTGAATAAATGTTCTCCTTTATAAGAGTTGCTGTGGTTATGGTGTCTCTTCACAGCAATAGAAACCCTAACTAAGACAACAGAAAATGAAAGAAGAGTTAAGACAATCAATATAGTATCAGCTAGTTGACAATAACATATAAATTAAAAACAAAAATAAAAAATTGAAAGGATGGCTTACCAGAAGAAATGGAAGAGAAGAAAATATTTGTGAGCAATAATTTCAGGTTATATCCATAGATTGATTCAAATCTCAACCCCCATCAGAGAAGCTTCTGTTTGTAGTAGATGGGATTAACACTGAGGTCCACAACTGGCCAAGGTGCAGAGAATAAGGGACCAAAATGCTCAGCCCTAAATGGAATAGACATACTGCACCCCCTCCAAAGGCTTAGGGATCACTGTGGAAGAGGAGGAAGAAAGTGTGTAAGGACCAGATGTGGTCTGTGACTTGAAGCAAACAGTATCTTCTGGACAGTGCAGGGAAACTACACATATGAATGCACAGAAATTGAGACAGTCCACACAGACCTCTGCAAGCTCAAACTATGTCAAATCCACAATGGAGAGGAAGGTGGGCAGGAAGTCCCACCCTTAGCTCAGGAGCTACTGACAACTGACAGCTTCTAGGAGAGGGAGAGTCAGCTTTTTCTAAGAATGTAGCCCCTAATAAGCAGATCACACTCCAAAGGAAGGCGACACAAGAATATTTAAGCAACACAAATTGGTCTTGATGGGTTTAAAAACAACAACAATACAAAGTTGGATGGGTGGGGAAGGAGGTGGATCTAGGAAGAGTTGAGATAGTATAGTATAAAACCCTAAGAACTACAAGAAATATTTTTAAGTTCATACAAAGCACTAAAAAGCAATGCAAAATACACATAGAGAGCAGGATTTAAAAGTCAAGAAGCATGAGTGTACTCAAATTCTATAATAATTCCTAGAAAGAAAAAGCAAACCAGGCAGCGGTGGAGCACGCCTTTAATCCCAGCATTCAGGAGGCAGAGCTAGGCGGATCTTTGTGAGTTCAAGGCCAGCCTGGTCTACAGAGTGAGATCCAGGACAGGCACCAAAACTACACAGAAAAATCTTGTCTCAAAAAACCAAAAAAGAAAAAAAAAAGTAAATACTTCTAGAAAGAGGTAAGAATTTAGAGTTCAACTTGAGAGTTTGGAACAAGCAAAATGGATAACTTAAAGTCAAAATATAACATGAAGAAAAACAGAAGTAGAACAAAAATTGTCAGAGAATGAATACAACTATGTTTCTGCAAAAACTACTATATTAGACAAATCTTCACAAGGCTGATTAAAGAAAAGGGAGATATAAAACCAAATGACTTGATGAAGGAGAAAAGACCATAGATATGTAAGCAGTGAAAACATTGTAAAAGAACTTCTAAAATAACTCTAAAAATTTAAAGGTCCAGATAACTGCATAGGAAAATATAGCCCTAAAATTATTTCAAGGAAGAGTATAAAACAAAAAGACTAAGTAGTTGAAGAAAAAAACCGAAGAGATAGAATTCTCCCACTGACAGTGGCCCCAGAATCAGACTCAAAGTTAAATGTTACCTAATTTATAAAGAACCATTACTTCTCAATACTAAATTATCACAGGCCACAAGGAAAATAAACTACATTTTGAAATAGCCCTTCATATCCAAACATGGTAAGCTTCAGACTAATTGACAGAGACTGTAGCTGCTGGAAATTTATAAATAAAAATGTGTCAAAAGAATGAAAGGTAGAGTTTACTCCAAATGGCAGTCTATATCTATGCCTAAGTAAATATTGGGGAGGCTATGCAGAAGAGAAGTAACACACTCTTCATAATAGCTGAAAAGTGGAAATATCCAAATTCCACCAACTGATGGGCAAATGGATAAACAAAACTTGGTGTGGTCATACAATGGAATATTAATCACAATAAAAAGGAATGAAATACTGGTAACATACTACAAGGATGAAAACTGGATACAAGCTGTGAAAATACCAAACACAAACCCACACAGTGTGATTCCCTTCACACAGCACATCGGAGGTTGCTTAGAACTGGAGAGGTAAGCAGAGAATGTTGGGTCTGGGAAGGGAGTGACAGCTAAGGGGGACAAGGTTGTTTTTCTGTTTTCTAGGAGGTGATAAAGTGTTCTTTCTAAGATCACAGTGATGGCGTACACTTGAGTGAATAGTTAAGGACTACTGGCATGTTTGAATAGGGAAGTATACTGCACATGAACTGTATTTCAAAACAAAACCTAAGACGGCAGGTCTGGCTTACCCTGGTCTGCTTGGAAAGAGGCTGGCCTCTGACAACTCTGAGGCTTCTTACCTCCTGACTTACAAGAGTGAAACTGTACTAACTACAGACAACACGACTGATCTCAAACTTCTGTTTTCCTTCTGGAAGGCTAGAATTCTGGTATATTCTCAGTAGAGAATGACTCTGTAGACATCCACCAACATAAAACACAGTCTCCAGTGGCTTCCTGGGAGACAGTTTATGCAACCCTCTAGTCACTGCTGGAGGAAGGAGTGTCCTGCATAAGCTCACAAGCAGGAGGTCCTAGAGACTTTACCTTATGTGTGCTTACTCTGCTTTATATCCTTCCAGTGGAACAAGACCTACAATGAATAAGACTACACACTCAGTCCTGAATCCTGCTCTGGAATAGCTGAGAAAGTATTCTCCAGTTTCTCCAGTTCAGAGACAATATCATGTAGTATTAAGAGCTACCAACCTGGCAAAGAACTTAAAAGTAAGTTTTGTTGGTGGAATAAGAGAAACGGTACTTTTATTGTTGATTAGTTAAAAATACACACACACACACACACACACACACACACACACACACACACACACACCCCTACTATCATGTCCTCTGGCAATAAATCTACCAGCCAACAAACATTAAAATTGAACATGTAAAACATACTTCAGGCCTGGAGAGATGGCCTAGCAGTTAAGACACTTGCTACTCTTTCAGAGGACCAGAGTTCTGTCGCCAGCATCCAGCCACGCAGTTCATAACCACCTATAACAGCAGCTCCATGGTACCTAACTCCCTCTTTTGGCCTCCACAGGCAGCAGCACACACACGTGACACATACATACAACACATGCACCCCACACAACAACAAAAACTTCACTCCCCTGCTGCAAAACATCCAACACTAAGAGTTGAACACTGCAGGATAAAAGCATTACTTTGTCCGTGTGAGCTGGGTAGCAGCAGCAAATCAGGAAGGAAACCAAGGCATGCACCAGCAGCAGAAACACACTAGCCTAACAATGCACTTGCAGAGACTCTGCATCCAGTCTCAATGTGAGTGGCCCTTCTTCTATGAGAGGTGGGGCTCCTTTAACCCTCCACAGCTCTAATTCACTAACCTCCTCCCACTTACCAGTGTGGTAGATACAGGTCCTTATCTGTCCTATATATTTGCTTCCTGCTGACTAGTTTCTTATGGGGTGGCTAGATCCAATGCACTTCACCTGCTCAAGTCTCACACTCTGAAAAGACTGCGCAGCTAAGTGGCATGTCTGTCTCACAGCTGCAGTGTATGTAACTCTATGGAACGTGTAGCAGGCTGCTCCAAACACTGGACAGACTCTGGGGAATACACCACTACATACACAGCATCCTGGACCCCACTCAAGGTTTGAACCCACAGGTCCTCCCTTCCTGTTTCTCACCCACTAGTGGGGGTGTGTCCTTAGGGGTACCTCTCCTTCCTACTGGCCTGGCCCTCTCTTGGGTCTGAAAGTGATAAACTGCTTCCGTTGTTCCATGTGTTTTAGAGATGCCTCCTCTGTCTAAACACACTCAAACTGACTGCCTTCCCCTTAGAGCTCTAGGGTAACCTAAACTGGGTTGAGCAAGAACCACAAGGGTATCTGCCATAAGTAACTTCCAAGTGAGATAATCACCTGGGAACACACAGGTTCTGGATGCTGAGGCACTAGGCTATACTCCAGAACAAAAATACCATGAGAAATACATAAGAACCCCTGACCCAAATCGCCTAAAGTGCTTTCAGGGTAAGGCCTGTTTACAGCCACTCTCCAGAGAAACCTTGGGACCAAATTAAAGGGAAAAAAAAAAAAAAAAAGCAACAGTGCTTTTATGTAACAACGAGCCCATTTGGTAAAGCAATGAAGTGTGGGAACCTGTATGTTTTATGTGAATGAACATCCAAGCAATTTCATTTGTATTTGAAATGGGACTGCTCAACCAATAGGGAAAAGGAAGGAAAACACCAAAAATAACTGATGTGTAGGCTAGGCACATTTATATAATTCATAAAGTTATCTATGTATAAACATGTTCACAAATGCAAAAAGACAAACTAAATATAAAGAAATTTAATGCAACAATGTTAGAATCATGCAAAATTAAAGGGACTCTCAATCATTTCAATACCAAATTGCCATGGAGAGTGTTGTAGGAATGAGAAGTAAACAACAAACCAACACTTTAAATAACAAAATGTGAGGTAAATATATAGAACTCAATTACAAAGCAATACACACCAAGCTTAAACGTTGCTAAAATTTCAAGTTCTAAATGCAACAGAAAACAAAAGACCGATTACAAATCACAACAATTCCAAGGACTAAAAAAAAAAAAAAAGAAAAAGAAAAAAAGAAAAAAAAAGAAAACAATCATTCTCTCCAAAAAGAGATGAGACAAGTTTGCAATAACTACAACCAACAGAACTCGCAACGAACTGCTGAAGGCTGAAAACAAGTTACACATGTGGGAAATAGGTGAGAAGACTAAATGGCTACACACTTCAACTCTGGACCATCACCAACTCAAACACAATACTATACACCCATCAAACTGGCAAACTTCATACCAGGTCTGGGAGGCTACTTTAGTACAGGACTGTTTATAATAGATGGGTGTTTTGTGACAGACTAATGATAGGTAAGCAAATGAGTAAGTGCATAAGAGCAGGAAATCAGGGGCTGGGGAGATGGCTCAGAGGTTAAGAGCACTGGCTACTCTTCCAGAGGTCCTGAGTTCAATTCCCAGCAACCACATGGTGGCTCACAACCATCTATAATTTGATCTGGTGCCCTCTTCTGGCATGTAGGCAGAACACTATACACATAATAAATAAGTGAATAAATAAATATCTAGATAGATAGATGAATAAAAAAGACTCTTCCAAAAAGTCTAAAAAAAAGAGCAGGAAAAGAAGGCCTAAGGCTGGGCTGGCTGTTGACTCTTGCTTTGTATTAATCCCAATCTTTTTACACACACTACTATAGTTTTCTTACTCTTTTCTTTTTTTCTTCTGCTTATACTATGATCAGTTTTGTATTCAATAAGATAAAAATTAAACAGTTTGGATGACACTAGTATCAATTTATTTCAACTATTAGTAATTTTATATCTAGGATTTAAAAACTAGCCTGCTATTCTGAGTCATGGTTAGTCAGTAAAATTCATTCCTCTAATGTACAGCTGAGTGAGTTTTGACATGTAATCACTACCACGGCCAACTGTTTCCAATCCTCTGAAAGCTCTCTCAAGCCTCTTCACAGCCACAACCTTTGCCAGTGTGGCGGGCAGAAGTAAAATAATGTGCACACACACACGTACATACATGAACTCACCCTACTCTCCAAAACATGAAGACAGGTGAGAGCAATCCACTGATGGTATCTATGTTTTATAATACAGATGATAACAGCAGATTTTTTTTCGGTTGGGCCAATCTAACGATAGGAGCCCTTCAAAGCAAAAAGGGCACTCTTTAGCTTGTGGGGAGTGGGGAGAAGGTGGACAGATTTTATTCCTGCAGGGTAACAAGGGTGTGGAGCCCACATGAGGAGTGTGGGGAGGCTTCAGGACCAAAGAACTGAGATTTTAGTCCTACAAGGCAAAGAATCTGCCTGCTAGCAGATTCTTCCTGAGGCTCTGCCAGCCAGAAGCCTACCCTGCTTGATACTCTGACCTCCGCCTTGGGAAATCAAGGACAGAGACCCTGTTGAACCCATCTGGACTGGCTCACCTAAAAACTGTAAAAGAATTCATAGGAATTATTTTAAATTGCCGAATTGTGGTAATTTGTTACACCATAATAGAGAGCTATGACATCCAGCTGAAGTAAACATGCATCTGCTTTTTGTTCCCATAATTTTAATTCTCTAGAATTTCACACAAATGAAATTGTATAATGTTCATTTCTATTGGACAAATTATGAGTTTCATCAATTTACTGCACAATTCAGCAAATGGTTCACTCCTTTTTATGATTAAGTAGTGTTGTTGTGAATTAATATACCAAAATTTATATTTTTGGATTGTTTCCATCTTATAGTTATTATAAATAATCATGGACACTTGAGTACAAGTCTTTTATAGGCTGTTTTTTGTTGTCCTTTCCACATTTCTCTTGAGAATATATAGACTGGGATTACTGGGATGTATACCTGTTTATGTTTCACTTCATTAAAGAAAAAAATCACCAAAGTGCATTGCAAACTTTCAAATACTAGTTTTAAATTCCTGACACTTGCATTGGAGGGATGCATCTACACTAGGTCTTCACCAACAATAGTTACCTCAATGTCTCTTATTTAAGATATACTGTGGTTTGTATTGTTACAATGTGTCTGGCACACACATTTCTAAGACTAGTGACACTGAGCAACTTTTCACACTACATGCCTTCATACTTCTTGGAAAAAATTATGTTCAATCTTCTACTCATGATCTTACTGGGTTGTGTGCCTTACTGACCTTTAAGAATTCTTTAATTTTGAAGTTTTAAATTTTGATGAAGTCTAACTTATCAAGCTTTAAGATTTTATGCCTTTTGTTTTTTGGTTGCTTTGGCTGCTATAACAAAATACCTTTGTTTAGATATAATAAATAATACAAACCTGTCTTTCACAGTTTTGAAGGCTGGGCATACCAAGGTAACAGTGACTAGTGAAGGCTGACTTTCTTCTTCATCCACACATGGGAGAAGAGTTGAGCAAGGTTACTCTAACCTCTTCGTTCATGAAAGCTTTGCTTTCCTGACCTAATGACCTCACCTGTTAACACTACTGTATTGGGATTAGGTATCAACTTAGGTATTTTAAGGGTTCACAAACATTTACACTACAGCAACTCTATTAATACACCTACACCCCACCTCTAACCTCACTTCTAGCTACCTGACCTTCAGCTTTTTTCCATTCCAGCAGACTGGCTCCCTGTCACTCTCAAACAGGTATCAAGCAAACTCCCACTCTCAAGAGCCTGGCAGTGGTATCGCTGCCTGGAATTACTAGTGTTTCTCCGGACCCCCATGGATCCACCTTCCCTCCTTTCTAAAGCCTTGTCTTCTAAATGCAGGCTGCAGTTATTTAAAGTTGCAAACTACCATGACTTCTACCTTACCTTCCTAACTCCCCAGCTCCATTTTTCTCTACCTTGGCACTTTTTACCTTCTAAAGCATTATATAATGGACCTACTATGTGTCTTTTTTACTGTCTCCTCTTAGGTCTCTGAAAATGCAAAGCAAATCCCAAGCATCTTCAGTACTTATTGGATGAATCTGAGGGGGGAATGGAGAAGTCCTAAGTAACAAGGCCTCACAAAAGCATTCCTAACAAAGATCACCTATCAGTGTCTTGCCTTTTGACACTGAAATATGATGCTATCATCTACAAACATGTCCAGTCACACTCATAGCTAGGCTGGGCCTAGACTGCCCATGGGCTGCAAGACAGACAAGCCTGATACAGGCACTGCAGATACAGAACAATCTCCTAACCTCTGGCAGTGTTGGTACCATGCCCCCAAGGACCATGCCTATATGGCGGCACTATATAGGAGGGGAGATCTTGTAGGCTCAAGCAATTATCTAAGTTTGGGGAAGTTATTAGGAGAGAAAGGCTTCAATATGCAGATTAGAGAGTTCAGAAAAAGCCTAAGCATGAAGTACTGATGGGCAAGAATGTCCAGACCGACTGACTCTTGACACAGATGGAATCCATGTTCCTATACTTACCTCATAAAATAACATGAAGATGCACCTTTGCTATGGCCTGAAATGCTCCCCAGTTCACCTTATCATCTCTTGTCTGCTCAGTCGTCTTAATCTTAAGATGATGGCTCACAGAGCCTCATGTTCCCTTAGATATTTTGTCTGTGTGCTGTGGCAACACTGTGCTCTCCAAATGTAACTCAAAGATGCAAGAGCCTACCACCCTCGGTCAAATCAGAATCTGCTTCAGCAGTGTGCTGGGGCTGGAAGTTGAAAGAACAGGAAGAGAAGCAGAATCTGGCAGAAGAGAAAAAAGCTAGCCCAGCACCCTTTCGACTTTGGAAACTCACTCCGGGGAGGAGGGCATGGCTAGCCAGAAATGAGACCGAGGGGAGGAAGGATTCAGGCTGGGGTGGGTGCTCACGCCTACTAACTAGCACAGCACCCAGGAGGGTAAAGCCTCCTGGGTCTGAGGCCGCTTAGGCTACATGGTGAATTCCAGAACACACTATACAACAAGACCTTGCCTCAAAAAGCACCCCCCTCCCACAAAAAAAAAAAAAGATAAGGAAAAATTCTGACTTACGATTACTTAACATTTCATTAATATTTGAATCTCTAGTACCTAGTACACAGAGTATGTTAGAAAAGGTTTATTGAGAAAAACCAGAAAAACTCAAAAGCGAAGGTAGAAACAGTATTTCTTGAGGCTGGAGAGATGGTTAGCAGTTAACAGTGGTTGCTTTCCCAGCACCCACATGGCAGCTCAGAACTGTCCCTAACTCCAGCTTCTGACCTCTGTGGGTAACAGGAACACAGATGGTGCAGAGGCATGCATACAGGCAAAAGCACCCGTACACACAACAACAACAACAACAATAACAACCACCCAATGTTTCCTAAACCTTCTGCTACCTTTAATTATCTTTTACTGTTCAACATGGTAAAACTTGATGTTATCAAAAGGACACCATTTTATTTACTGCAATAGTTAAGATGGACTGAAGCTGTAGAAGCTCTGCTGTCATTGCACCAGCCTACCATGAGGATCTGGTTCACCAAACACAACTGCACACACACATGCACACACACGCGCTACAATAGTGAAGGTTTACATAAAATTTTATTCCCCAGATTACAAATATGAACACATGAGGCAATTTGAGCCCTGTGGACACTTCTAGTGGCCTAATACAGCCGCCTCTGATAACATCTTTTTGAAAGAATAAGGTACATTAAAAAAAAAAATCAAAGTCACACAGAAAGCCAATTATATTAAAATTCAATCCTAAGCCTTACATAGTGGTGCATATGTATCATGTCAGCACTTGGGAAGCTGAAGGAGGAGGACTGTAAATTTGAGGTTAGCCTAGGCTACAAAGGAAGACAAACAAATAAATAAATAATTTAATTATAGGCAAACACTACATCTGTGATCATGGACCACATAAAGAATTGGTAGAGAACATGAATTAACTTGGAAAGGAATAGTACAAATGTGTTTGCCTATCCTATCTATATATGTAGTATATATAATATTCCTGTTATTAAAAAAGAACAATAACTTGCAAAGGTTAGGGTGTTATATACACTTCCTTAAAGTTTCAAAAACTTGTAAGGATTTTTTACATAGAGCAGTTATACTCACTTCTTGTTTCTATGATATACATACATTATAAACAAACACTTCAAAAATCACTTTAATACAAACTTAATAATCTACCATACCACTACTACATTTGTAATATCACTAATTTCTGCTTCTCCAAGATGACACATGTCCTTCCTTAACACAAGATCTCATGAAGAGCTTCAGACCTTGGCAGACTGTGTTCACACATGCAACAGACAAGCTACCAAGCTTTCTACAGATTGTCATTAGGGTCTATAATTAGGACATACCTTATAGTTAAACCTGTGAAATGACAAGTCTGCTAAGTATCATAGGAACTCAACACCTTTGCCAGTTAACGTAAATGACCACTGAAGGAGAGAAAATGTATTTTCCGAAAGTTGTTGAGTCGAGCAACATTCAGTCCTTCTACAACTAGAGTTCCAGCAAGTCTCATAACGGAGAACTGACTTTAGCATCCAAAAGTGCACTATCACCCCTTAAAATAGATTAAGTTTTTGTTTTCATTTTTTAACTTTGTCCAAGCCACAGGACACCAAAACTGCATTTCTTGACACTAGCGAAAATATAGTTTTGACAGTAAATAATATAAAAAGTATCTCGAATCAGACAGAGTTCATTCTGAAACTGGAAGGGCATTGTGGGTTTTCTTTTTAAAGGACAAGAATAAGTAGAAAATGTGTCCCAGCACTAAAATGACAAACTTTTTATTAAAAAAAAAAAAAAAAAAGACGTGACATCTGCATCTTTTAGAGAAAATAGCAATGAACAGTCAGTGTCAAGTACCACGAGTTGGATAGAACCTACAACTTTATGAATTAAAAAAAAAAAAAAATTCCTAAGGAAAAGGCCTCCTTGAGGGTCTCTTGTTTTTCTAACCCGGTGGGAAAGAAATATGTAACTACCATTGGCTTGGTTTACAATCTAAATAAACCGCTTTCATAAAGTGTATAGTCAGTAATCATGAACCTAGACAAGTTATCCAAAGGAGCTCATTTTAAAAGCCTCTAAAAGATAAGGTGAAAACCTTATTTTTCATGCTACAGCTCCCACCCACGGTAAGTCTATTTGAAATTCTTCTGACAATAGCAGATAAATCACACATTATTTTTGTTTTCTTCATTTTTTCCCTATTAATTTTTCCCTAACAGGATGAAGGATCGTCATCACAGACTTGAAAACAAGAGAAAACTGACAAGTTATCAATTTAACCAATTCTTTCCATCATAACTGTGTCAGCACTTGTTACACCTTTTAAATGTGAAAATTAGCATGCATTTTTTCCAAAGCTTCAGATGCTAGTAACAAAGAACTTAGGTTGACAGTCAATGTACCTCAAAAGTAGCCTTGAAAATATCGTTTGGGGGGGTGGTGTGGGCGGGGGAGACTATATTTCCAGATATGGAAGACTGCAAACAGATTAAGACGTGCGGTTACGTTTTGCAAGCACTGGTCAAGCAAACCTCTGGAGAACAACAAAACCTCCAAACAGGCTCCGACTGCAGGCTTTCCCAGTTACACCTGTGCAGGCACTTCCTGTTCTCCCGCGCCGCTGACGACTAGTTTGGGTAATTGTACCGTAAAGCGCCGTTTAGAAGCTAAACAGTGACTTTGTACATCTCTGTCCAGCTACTGAGAAACCACCGACCCAAGATGCTAGCACACCCTATCCAGTCTGCTCCCCCAGGATCATGCTGGAGCCCCGGGCAAGGCTGAGCGCCCCGGCGGCAGCGGAGCTGCACCGCGAGGGACAGGAGCTCCGACAGCACATCCAGACCCAGCTGGATCCCGCCCTCAGCCCGCGGCCACCCGGGTCAGCGCGCCCGAGCGCGGCCAGGCCGAGGGGGCGCGGGTTCTCCGCCCAGCTGGGGCTCCCGAGACTCACCCCCAGCTCTACCTCCGGAGCGCCGCAGCCTTCCAGTCCCGCTGGCCCCCGGCTCCGCCTCACGCCGACACCCACAACGTCGTGACTGCCGAAGCGACACGCACAGCCAGACAGCTCCAGCCGTTTGCAGCCGCCCGACCCCGGAGAGCATGCGCGCACACCCAAGACCCGGGGGCCGGTCTGGGCAGTGACACCTGCGATCAACAGGTCTGGGGACCCCGCCCTCCCTCGCGTCAGGACGCTCCGCCCCCTGGCGCCGGCCCCGCCTTCTCGTCGCGCCCCGCCCCCGCTCGTGAATTCCCAGCTTTCCTGCGGGTGATGCTCCATAACCGCGGCGCGAGATCCCGCGAGAACAGGACTTCCGGGCTTTTTTTTTTTTTTTTTTTCCTCTCCGACGCGGGGGTGGCATGCGGGCGGGCTGTGAGGACAGACGTGGCGGTCCCTGGAGCCGCCTTGTGGGCTTGGGGCCGGGACTGTTTCCACCGCAGGCGCGGTGGTTCTGCTGATCCCCGCCTTGGTTTGCCGTTTTGTAACCCGAGTGCGGGTCCACCAGGAACTGAGCCGAGGTTCCGAGGGTCCGGCCATTGCTGGGTCGGCACCCCAGGTTTCTCATGGCTTGCTGGACTCGGTACGGTCTATTTGCAGTTGAGTGGTTTCCATTGGCGTGACTGTATTCTCCCTAGCTGGTGGTTTCGTGACCATTCATAAAATGAAAGTCTTAATGTGTTGACCCGGTTAATATTTGTCAGAAAATCTGGCAGTTTCGTTTCCGTGTTTGAGAACAGGTTTTAAGTTGCAAGCGGCTATTGAGAACTAGGCTTGCCTTTGTTTGAAAAACTTTTTCGTAGGGATAATGGGTAAAGGAAAAACAAAACAACAAAAACCTGCCCGGCCATCTCGCTATCAAAACCAGTCAAAGGTAGATGTAGTTTTGCGAGATCTTTCCAAAGCTGGTGTGCGTAGACCATAGTGTTAAAAACAGACTTAGGTAAACGCATAGATGACTCTTGTTATCTGAAGGAATAGGATGAGGAAACCTTGGAAGTTGGTGGGTGACATTCGGCGAGTTTATTGTGCTTGAGATTGGATCACTGAGAATTTATTGAGCATTTACCACATAAGAGAAGTAAATGAAGCTTCAGACGCCGTCCTCTGCATTAAAATTTGGAGTGGAGAGGCGGGAGAGAAACCAGCTCTTAAGAATTTAAAGTAAGTGGCACCATGCCATCGCCTCCTGGTTCTGCAGCTACCCCTCTGATGTACTTTATAAACTCTTTTCCTCCTTTGTGGATCCTTTATTCACAGCACTCCATTTTGTGGTGGTGTTTGATATTAAATCTTAGGTCACCTCTTCCCTGTCACGGACTTAACCTATCAGCTGTGTTATATACAAAGCACTCCCAGATGGGTATCCTTATGTTGGCTCCTTTGTAGTGTCTATTTGGGTTTCACATGAGTGCCTTAAATATGTCCTAAAATAGACTTGGATGTCTTTCTCTTACCCTGATAGATAGCCGGTTTCTCCCCACTCATCTGTACTCTTTCTGTTCTGTTCTTCAAATAATGTCACCCCACGGCCCCTGTGGCTATGCCATATGGACTCACCTCCCTAAGTATCTCTCATACCCACCTGTTGTACTTCTAACTCACCCTTCAAATGATGGTTTTGTCTCCTAACTCATTCCCACTCCAACCTCTCTAGCGTGAAAATGACCACAATAACCCCGTTAGGAACTTTCCAGACACCTTCCATCATCTGCATTGCCCTTCATGATCTTACCCCAATATTGGTAACCTCACCTGACATTTCCCCATTTTCTGCATGCTCACTATTCTAAAATCCCCACTGTTCTGCCATCCTACCAGGCCCTCATGATCACCTCAGTCTCAACTGAATACTTCCCCTCTTTCTTAGATCTTTTCATAGCTTCCTGAGACAAACATGTCCCCCCATTTACCCTTTTTGGACATACTTCTTCTTTTTGTGTGTGTGTGTGTGTGTGTGGAGCTGAGGACTGAACCCAAGGCCTTGCCCTTGCTAGGCAAATGCTCTACCACTGAGCTAAATCCCCAGCCGGACATACTTTTTAAATTTTCTTTCTTTTTGGTGTTTCGAGACAGGGTTTCTCTGTGTAGCCCTGGTTGTCCTTGGAACTCACTCCAGAGCAGACTGACCTCAAACTCACAGAGATTGGCCTGCCTCTGCCCCCCAAGTTCTGGGCTTAAAGGTGTGTGCCATCACTGCCCAGCTAACATATTTCTATGAAAGCAGTTATTTTTCTGATTCTCTTAAGAATTAACTGGAAGAACAACTGTGACGGTCATTTTTGAGAAGTATATGAGTTGTGGAGAGCAAGCAGTCTACCTCTGTTTTTAATTTAGAGATTACAGAATGTTCCTCAGTTTGCACTGCTCAAGAATTTGACTAAATCCTGACTGTACACGTTTTGTCATACAGTCTCAAATGTACAAATTTTAGTATACCTAAGTATTTGAGAAGTGTGTGTGTGTGTGTGTGTGTGTGTGTGTGTGTGTGTGTGTGTGTTGGGAGTTAGATTCAAATAGTCCCTGAGTGAGCAGACCTACATTATGAAAAACAATCCTTGCCTCATTGGTTAAGGGATCATAAAAGGGAGTAGCTTTTTAGTGATCTACTATCCTAGATCTTTCAGGTGAAGTCCACATGAACTGCACAGTACAGTGTAACTATTATTATGGGTTGATTATAACTCAGACTGAGGAATGCACTACCCTGTGGCTAGATTCCTGCCTCTGTTGACTTGGAGGAGTAGCAACATTCTGTCCTGAGGAGCTGGGATCCAGTAGTTCCTGGAAGTCTTTAATAGTTATAGGTGTGGTAAGTCTTGACAGAACTGGGTGGAGTAGCGTGGAATGTGGCATCGAAAAATAACAGCTAAAAGAATGACTCAAAATTAGTTACTAGACAAAATCCTTTTTTTCCTCTAAATGCATTCATGATGAGGTCTGACACGTAATTATATATTAATTAAGCCCTAGAGAGTAGGAACTATAATATTCTTTCACTGTAGCTTTAGGGCATAACTAAGTACTTGGCCCCAGTGTTTGGCAAATGTACATTTAGTGAATGGAATGAAGAGTTTTAGTTGATTTTGTTTCTCAGAACAGAGACAGCTGTTTGGACAAAAATTAGATCTACTTGAAGTAAGAGATGTGCCTGTTCAGAAAGCCAAGTTCTAGAAACAAAGTCAGGCAAGTGTGGGGTTGATATAATGGGAAGCCTTTGTAAGTTCTTGAATGGTATGATTAGTTTGTAGTATGACTAAAAATTATCGGGGAAACTAAAGTAAAAAGAAAAATTTCAGAACACGACTTAGGGATGAGCCTCGTAGAGAAATAGTCAAAACCATTTCCTCCACACACATCACAATGTTTGTGATATAATCCTTTCCTAGATTTCCTCCTACTTCATCAGCTTTTCTTGCTCACTTTACAAGGCTTTAAAACAATTACTTCCAATTATGTTTGCATATGTATGTGCACATGCTATATCATGTGTGTGGAGGGCAGAGGGCGACTTATGGAAGTCAGTTTTCTCCTTCCATCATGTGGATCCCAGGAATCGAACTTGAGTCATCTGTCTTGGCAGCAAGTGCCTTTACCTGCTCTCTCTTGCTGCCCTCTCTCAATCTGCTTTAAAAAAATGATATGCCTTAGTGTATGATCATCAGCTCTCATTTATTCTCATGGTTTTAAATCCATTTTCACATAAGCCATCAAACTAGTCTATTTAATAGAGTGTATTCATGTTCCCAAGTTAAAATTGTTCAATGATTTATCATTTATATGAAATAAAATACAAAATTCTTGCCAATGCCTACAGACCCCTGATCTCTTTACTTCCCTAACAATATCTTGGTATCTCCTATTAGCCAATACTTTCATTCTTTATTTCCTGTGTACATCTCAACTGTGATATTTGACTTTATTTCCTATGTCCTTCTCTCCTATGGGACATTTAGCAATAGCGAGAACAGTTTCGGTTATGATGGAGTCAAGGATGCTACTAAACAACATAGGACAAATAATCATCCAACCCTAAATAAAAATTTCCTGCTTTTAGTAAAGATTCTTTCTACTTAATCACAGGATGGGCATAACCCTAGGCAGGATATTTTTACCCCTTTCTGTTAGGCAATTAGTGGGCCAGTGATTCTGCATCCTTGCCAGCAGTTTTCATAAAATTTGCAGGAAAGAGTCTTTTCTTCTCTGACTGCAAAGCAATATAGACATACACTGGAAGCTCCTGCAGCAATGTCCCTTGGTATTTGGTTGTCACTAGCCTAAAAGAATAAGGTGAGAAAGAGCCCCTGAAAGTTATCTTTCCCCTTTCAAAGAAGTCAAGGGTTAGATATTCACTGGATGCCCAAACTCTGAGGCATGATGTTTTGATAAACACAAGGTCAAATTCAGTATCCCTGGCATCTTACAAAGCCTTCTTTGGTTTAAACACCATTGGCTCTACACCCAGTTTCTCCAAAGATCTGCTATTCCAAGAAAACTGGCTGATAAGACACCAAGTGATTTAAACTGTGGCCTCCTTAAGTTTTGCTGGTTAGTTAGCTTAGCCAATGTCATACTCTTGTTATTCTACTGTGAAACATTCTGATTTTCTTATCTGTAAAAACTGGGATGAGAAATAAAACACATGATGTCATGCTCTAGATAAAAGCAACTATTTAGGACTATGCTGTATTGTGACCATTAGTGCTGTCGTTTGATTACCAATACTGTGTTGCCTGATAGTGTAATACTACAAGAAGTCAGGTGCTATTTTCCAGCAGTATGCCCTCGGTCCAGACTCTCATTCATGTAAGGATCTGTTCCCTTCTAATTGAGAGAAGGGAACCCATTATTTCCTTTTTATGACTTTCTAACTCTTTAGATGTATCTATCACAATGAGTTGAAATCCACCTCCCAGTAATTTGCACCTACTGCTCTTATTTTCGCCCTTTACAGCAATGGAATTTTAGCTTCAGTTTCTCTTAAGACTCTACTTCATGTTGAAAATACCTCTTGTGCTCTCAAGCTAAATATAATCTCTCAGTTTTTGAAGGCCTAGTGAATATTAAACTAATCCACTTTTTTTATTTGTTACGTTTAACCTTATTCTGCAGAATACTTGAAGTGAATTCTAGCAGAGCATATAAAATAGTGGTCAAATGTAAACAAAGGAAAAGAAGGAAATACTATGAGTACAATGTAAAGTATGAAACCGTAACACAGAAGTATGCATTAGCTGGGACCTCAACCTTCAGTTTGACTTTGAAGACAAAAAGGAATAAGATATTTAAATGATAAATAATAGGAAAACAGTTTAGTTTTCTGTCTTTATTTAAAATGCACCTCCCCCCTGAAGTGGATCTTCATCTCAGGAGGCTTGTGTATTATAAGGCTCTTATCGATATTTACTAACAGTCACCTTATTAACATGTTCCTGATTTTTTAAATCAGAATAACTCAACTAGGGTTGTTTTAAAATATTTTGTAACTGCTGTGTTATCCATTATAAGTTTATATTCAAAATAATCCATGTTTTATTTGATTTCTTAAATGAATTTATATGACCTAAGTTTCTCAGGTCATAGTACCCTCAGGTTCTTCATAGAATGTGTTATATAGACTCAGAACAACATCCTATTAGGTTTTCAAGTTTTAATCCATAACATATAAAAAGGATTCTCTATTCTTTCTAGATTTTGCTATAGGGTGTTTATTTGTAGACATGGTTGTATGTGGATTACTGTCCTCCAAGCTACATAGCTAATGATGGGCTTGAACTCTTGATCCTGCTGCCTCCACTTTCCAGATGCTGGGGCTACAGGGGTGCATCCCCATGGCGAACTTCTTCCTAGATTTTTGTATTACCAAAATTAGTACTATGTTACTTATCTCCAGCAGTGTCAAGGAGGAGAACGCTGCTGAAGGTCTTGAGACTCCAAAGATTCTAGCTGGATCTGACCTAGAAGCCCTCCTTCCTAAGCGCTAGCTTTCCTAATACCTGAAGATGCTCTGCAAGCTGCCCAGGGAGGAAGCAACCAGCAGTCTACCTAGCTGACTCCTCTGAACCACAACACTGCCACATGGGTGGCAAGCTGTCCCTGATGATGCCCTAGAGACACTTATGTCTTGGCAATACTAAGAGCGGTGGGTCTAATGGAACTTAAGGTCCATTCATCAAGAGGGAACTCATGCTGGTAATGGAAACTTAGCCAACTACATGGAGCTGTTGACGTCATGAATCATAGAGGAGACCTTCTGCTGCTAGTTTACTAGACCAGCGTAATTCCTAACTGCATTCTAAATACTTATCCGTATACCCATAGATAAGTGTATTCTCTTACCCCTCATTAAAGAAGCTTCCCTATGTAGCAGACAGAGAGCGTTACAGAAACACACAATTGGTCAAAATATAGACATCAACTGATCATGAGTGCTCGGGCTTAAATGAAGCATCTACATCACAATTCCTTTGCCTGGGCTCAGAGGACATCAAGGAAGAGTGGGCAGAGCCTTTAATCCCAGCTCTTGGGAGGCAGAGCCAGGAGGATCTCTGTGAGTTCGAGGCCAGCCTGGGCTACCAAGTGAGTTCCAGGAAAGGTACAAAGCTACACAGAGAAGCCCTGTCTCAAAAAACCAAAAAAAAAAAAAAAAAGAGTGGGCAGAGCCAGAGGATCAGGGAATCTGCTATGGGATTGTATCTCCTAGAAATGACTGAGAAGCTGCATTCATGATACCTCAGCACTATGGCTGCCTAAACAAGATCTGAACAAGGGTACCACCATCAGAGAGAAGAAGTCTGACAGGACTCCACTGCTAGACAAAGAACTATGGACAACTAATGACTGCTGAGAGGAGAGGGGGAGTCAGTTTTTCCCAGGATGAGCTCCCTACTTGGTGTTCTATACAAAGTGGTCAGAACTAAAATCATCTCTACCAAGCAATACTAACCAATAATAAAGGAAAAGAGGTTATCAGTTTGAGAGGGAGTGAGGGGACATGGGGAGAATGGTAAGAGAAGAGGGTAAATGATGTAATTATGTTTTAGTTGAATTTTGTAATTTATGAAAATAAAGTTAAAAAACATTTAATTTAAAATACCATGATCTTTGGAGATCTGCCAAACATCTTCCCACCCCTTGGTAACCTATAAAAGCCACATGGAAGCCTCAGTGTCAAACACAGATAGAGGTACATGCATGTGCATAGGTGGGTGCACACACATGCACGTGAATGTGTGCACATCATGGGCTGACTTATTTTTATAGAAAATTCTTAAAGGCTACAATAGAAAAGTAGCATTGTGTCCTTTGCTTGGGGCACATTGGCTGAAATACAAAGGAAGTTGTCCCAGAGAATGAGGTTCTTCATACAGATGACAAAAGTATTCAGGACACCACTGTTTCCAAGTTGAACTTCCTTGTTGAAATTCACTCCACAGGACAAAAAAAAAAAAAAAAAGAAGAGGGAAATTCTTAAAGTAATAAAATTGTTGGAAAAGATTCTGTAATCGATATTTCAGAGAATTATAAATATTTCTAATGGCAGAAATTTACTAGAGGGCTAAATTTATCATGAGTTATTTTGTTTCTGGTTTTGGGGGTTTTGTTTTTGTTTTTGAGACAGGGTCTCTCTCCTGGAACTCACTAAGTAGACTAGGGTGGCCTCAGACACAGGAGATCTGCCTTGAGCTTCCTGAGATTAAAGGCGTGCACTACTGCAGTCAGCTATCTCTAAATCTTAGCTGCTTGTGTCCTTGAATCTCTTGTCTTCCTGTGAAACAAGCCCTAAACCTGAGGGTTTATACTGAGGAGAAGCACTGGCCAGCTCCTCACAAGTAATGTGCCTGGATATGTTGTACATTTCAAAATCAAAATTTTCTGGTTAGATAGTTCTCTAGATTTTTCTTCTGCTAATATTTCAAATTACTTTTTAGTAGCTCTGGGTCAAATTCCTTTATGTTACTATCAAATTAGAATGACTATAATGAAATAGACACTATTGAAGTTCATAAAAAACAAAATTGGCATCTAAAATTCAAAGAGCTATGTCTTAGTCAGGCTCTCTATTGCTGTGAAGAGACACCATGACCACAGCGACTCTTGTAAAGGAAAACAGTTCAGAGGTTTATTCCATTTTCATCATGGTGGAAAGCATGGCAGCACATACCCAGACATGTTGCTAGAAAAGGAACTGAAAGACCTACATGAAGATCTGCAGGAAGCAGGAGAGAGAGTGACACTGGGCCTGGCTTAGCATCTGAGACCTCAAAGCCCAGGCCTAGTGACACAATTCCCCCAAGGCCACACCTACTCCAACAAGGCCACGCCTCCTAATAATGCCACTCCCTATGGACCTATGGGGGCCATTTTCATTCAGACCACCACAAGCTACTAGCAGATTTCAGACATTTTCACTACACTCTAGAGTATGCAGAGTGCTGTATTTGTGACTCTTAGACACAAATATTCTTAAAAATGAGTCTAGAATTTCATGGACTAATGTGTTGATATATTGTTTCCCCCAATATATTGTGCATCCTAATAAACTTACCTAGGGATCAGAGCCAGAGCCAGCCATAGATTAGACGTAGAGGCCAGACAGTGGTGGCACACACCTTTAATCCTATCACTTAGGAGGCAGAGATCTGTCTGGATCTCTGCATTCACGGCCACTCTGGGAACAGAGCCAGATATGGTGGCACACACCTTTAATACCAACACTTGAGATCTCATGCCTTTGCTTCGGAAGAACACATGCCTTTAATCCCAGGAAGTGATGGCAGGAAGCAGAAAAGGACCTGGAACTAGAGGCTTTTAAGCAGTTCAACTGAGACCCTCAGGGGTGAGGAGTCAGGCTTTCAGTCTGAGTATTCATGGAAACAGGATCGCCTGAGGAGTTGGGGAGGTGAGGTTGGCTGTGGCTTGTTCTGTTTCTCTGATCTTTCAGCTTTCACCCCAATATCTGGCTCTGGGTTTTTTTTAAATCAGACCTTTTAAGATTCGTGTTACAACTAATATTTTTGACTATTAGAGATTTATTCTAATAGTTATTCTTTTTCATTTTACAAGCTGTGATCATAACCAACCAAATTAAGATCTAGACTCCTTTACAAAATATAATAGTTTGAAAGACATGGATTAACCAATTCCCTTATTAACCAAAGCAATATTAACTCTTTTTTATGATACAGAATAGAAATTTATTCCTATCCATTTAGAAAAATATTCATTGTTGTTCATGTATTAATCCATTGTCTATTTGTATAACAATATTTGAGGTTAGGTACTTTATAGGGCAGAAATGTTTATCTTACAGTCTAGGGAGGCAAAGGTAAAATGAGTCTGTTCCCTCCATTCATCCTCTGGGTTGTGTCATAGTAATTTTGGGAGCAGGTTCAGAAGAGATCGCATGACCAGAAGCTGTAAGATTTAGGCCTCAGGCTTGCTCTTCTGGTATAGTATGTTTTCTCTGGCCCTGAGATCTTATGAAAACTATATTATCCCTTTTCAAGGAGGAACTCTTAAAGTCCTTATCACCCTCTGCTTGGCATCATCTCTCAAAGGGTCTACTTCCTTAACACTGACACAGTGGGGACCAGAATTCCAGCATTTGAGTCTATGTGCAGCACACAAAAACCACATCCAAACCATAGAAGTTTGATATTATCATGTTACTGATTTTACTGATAAAATTTAAAACTTCCTAGTGTTATAAAAATGGACTTTAACCTCTGGCTCTATATTTTACTAACATTAAATTTTTGGCCTTATTTCTCTGTGGTCCATCAATTCGAAGTGCTGAGTGTATAAGCCGATACCTGTTTCAGTACTTACAGTCATTAGCAGTATGTCAGCAGAAGACATGGATTGTAACTGTGATAACTGTGTCCACTGGTGAGATAGGAAAGAGTAAAAGAGCGGAAAGAATACTATTCAGAAATTGGCATGCTTGGGTCCTAATCTTAGACCCATGAACAGTTTCCTAACTAATCTTGTTTGCATTCTAGACATGAGACAGTTTTAAGCTATTTCAAGGTAACCTAATTCGAGAGTTCCACGATTCTAAGCAAACAGCTATTAAACCAGGAGTGTTCCAACACTATGATTATACTTGGTAAAATAACAGCCTGGTTGTTACTGCTGTGACAAAGTACTTGATACAAGAGACTGAAGTTAGTTTCGTTCATTTGAGTCACATTTTCCACCAATCAGGATCCAGGGAGAGGAGACTTTCCTAGGAACATTTCTTCATGGTACATATCCTGTTCTCATTGGTTGGTTTATTCAACTCTGGCTGCCTGGCTTGCCCCACATTCATGACATCTCAACTTGTCAACCAGGATGTCATTCCACAGGGAGGTCTTGGGAACTATTTTGACTCCTATTCAAGATTGAAGTTTTACTCAAAATGGTTTCAGTTGGGTTCCTTCTTACAATGTCCAGGACAAATTTCCCTCTAGTGTTTCTGGCAGTTACTTTACTACAGCAGCAGAAAAGGTGGTGGCAGCAAGGACAAAAGAATCCTGACACAAAAGTTTTCATGTTTTCAAGTATTTAGGTGCAACTGACTTGAGAATCCACATTAACACTTGCTGTGTGTACTGTCTTTTTCCTATCCCCATTGAAATCTCCTTTCTTAAATCTATGTGAAAACTTCATAGCAAAAGAGCTGCTTTGAAAGTGTTTTTCATGAATTGGAGAGGAAGCTTTTTGCAATCAGTTGGTGCTATGTTCCTATCTTTCTACATATGAAGAGTAAAGAATATAACTACGGTCCATCCTCGCATTTGGCTTTATGTTCTAAGTTGGTATCAAACCTGAGCACTGCTCCCTATCAAGGATGGACTTAGGCAGTGCATAAGGCCGTTTGTTTCTGGTTAACACAAACCCTCTCTACATTTTCCTGGGTGTTGCTGAAGTTTCAGGCAGTGTGGGAAATCTGTGAACGTCCACTACAGTTCTGCTGGGTTTTGGGGGTTTTCTTGGCTCAATCCCCGTTTTTTGACATGTAAACATTTTTCCTAAGAAAATTACATTGCGTTTGATCCCATCTTGGCAACAGCTTCTGAAGGATCTAGACAAACACATTCTGTTAGTGAGCAACAAGCCCAGTAAAAAGAAAAGAAGAGGAAGGAGCAAAAAGTTAACGTGTGTTGTTCAACAAGTGTGGTCAGGAATGGTCTGAGGAGCAGGTATCATTTAAGCCATATAGTTTGAGAAAATGATGATTTACACAGTAAAATATATTGCTTCACCGATTTGTGATAGATCAGCATGTAAACTTCTTACTCTAAATATGACAGTTTTAAGTACAACTGCTTGTATGTGTTATTTGTGAGTGCTAAAAAGAATATAATGAGAGTATTTGTTATTTGGCTTTTCCCATCAATCTAATGTGTACATGGAGTATGGTTATATCAAAAAGAGTGAGTGAAAAGCTCCAGATGCCATAAGGTAGCAGGAATTGCTGTTTACAGCTGAAATTGCATTTCTTTTCATTCTACTTCATTGTGGTGCAATCTTCCACTTCTTCCCTGATTAATTTACTAGTGAGGGAGTAGTTTCTATGCTAATTCTTCAATCAGTAATTTTATAGTGTTGAATGAGGCCAGTTATGGAGATGGTTCAGCAGGGACCTGAGTCACTCCTCAGAACACACGATAGAAGGAGAGAACTGATTCCCAAGAGTTGTCCTCTGACATAGTGTGTGTAGACACACACACACACACACACACACACACACACACACACACATATACACACACATATACACACACACACACACACACACACACAATTTTAAAATATAGAATGACATTGAATTTTTCTTTCTCCTGACTTTTCCAGTGCTATTTCCTAGAACATTTGCCCAGTTACTATTGAAATGGTCTTGGAATTGAAACTACAGCATGATCCTCATTGTCTTGTTTGGATTTGAGCTATGAACTCATTTGTTTGTCTGTTGTTTACTGAAAGAGGGTCTCCAGTAGCTCAAGTTCACTGTAGCGAAAGGTAACCTTGAACTTCTGATCCTCTTGCTTCAACCTCTTCAGTGCTAGGATTACAAGTGCAAGCCACCATTCCAGCTGAATAAACTCCTCACAGTAGTTTCTCATTGCTCTTTGTCCCCGTGTACTAAATTTTCCTTTTAAAATTATATTGCATTGAGAAGTCAGGATCAATTTCTATCTCACTTAGCTTAAGAATCCAAGCAGCAATACATGCTTCTAAAAACTTTACACAATTTTAGTTTTTAATTTAGTTTTAAAAGAATTCTTCTGAGTACTTATAAAGTGTGTTGGGTCACTTAGCATGGAATGGATTCCCTTTGCTTGTATTGCCAGAAGCCTGCGTTCCACCTCTCAAAGAAAGCAAACTGCCTTTTTGTCCTGACAAAAGAAGGACAACTACCCACAAAAGCAGTTTTCATAAGAAAAAAGTTATTCAAAGCCATGCTTTCCCAAGCTAAAGAAAGAGGAGTCACAGCTGAAGAACTGCAATGATGTCATGTAATTTTGGTCTCACATAAGCAGCAGAGTGAAGAAATTCCAGAATGAATAAGTCTGCTGGTAGAGCTAAGCCCTGGGCTGGAAAGTTCAAGATGTTCTTTGCATATTCAAGACTGGGCATTGTGCTCACTTTGGACTTTGGTTTTGTTTTGTTTTGTTTTTTTTTTTTTTTTGGTTTTTCGAGACAGGGTTTCTCTGTGTAGCTTTGTGCCTTTCCTGGAACTCACTTCGTAACCCAGGCTGGCCTCCGAACTCACAAGAGATCCGCCTGGCTCTGCCTTCCCAGTGAGTGCTGGGATTAGAGGTGGGCACCACCACCGCCCGGCCACTTTGGACTTCTAATAGGCTCCCTCTGTTTCCAGGCTACTCAAATACTTATAAATAGATCTAGATAGAAAGTGTAAAATCTTAACTGGATGCAGTAAGTGGTTATTTTGACTAACACGGTTGATTGCTAAGTCTTTTCACATGTTGATTTTGGAGTTGGAAAGAACTAACATCCTGAGGGCTGGTGGGAATGCAAACGGGAACGCTATGGAAATGAGTGTGGAGGTTTCTCAAAGAGCTGGAAACAGATCTGCAAGAGCCGGCTGTACCACTCTTGGTTATAAAGGACTTTACTACAGAGATACTTGCTCATTCATATTCAGAGCTAATCTGTTCATAAGAGCCAGGAAATGGAAACTGCCTAGATGTACATCAGCTGAAAATGTGGTATTTTCATGCAATAGATTATCATTCAGCTGTTAAGAAAAAGGAAATTTGCCGGGCAGTGGTGGTACACGCCTTTAGTCCCGGCACCCGGGAGGCAGAGGCAGGAGGATCTCTGTGAGTTCGAGTCCAGCCTGGTCTCCAAAGCGAATTCCAGGAAAGGTGCAAAGCTACACAGAGAAACCCTGTCTCGGGGAAAAAAAAAAAAAGAAAAAAGAAAAAGGAAATTTAAAGGCAAATGGATATAACTATAAACAATCATCCTGAGTATGGTAACCATGACCCAGAAATACAAACATCAGCTATTTTCTCTCATATGTGGATATTAGCTTTTTAACTTTAGATAAGCAGTTTTCGTTTGTAATACCCACAGAGACTGGGAAACTAGTAAGGGCTATGGGGGAAGCGTGAATATTCCAAAGAAGGGGACATAGACTATAGTAATATAAAGAGGGAAGGAAAGGAAATGATATAAAATGGGTAGGTGATATGAGGGTGGGGTAGAGGAGGGATAATTAATACTAAGGGCCTTTTTGAAAAAGCCATATGGAAATCTATTTTAGATATGTGGAGTTTAAATGTAGCTACCTTATATTGGGGGGACAGTATGCCAGCTAGACACTATATATTATGAAATAATCCCCTATCCCAAAATGGGTCACCTTGTGGTGGTATTGTGTTCCCCGAAATATTGTGTGTTCCCCGAAATAAACTTATCTGGAGTCAGAGAACAGGATGGCCACAACATTAAACATGAGGATAGGCAGTGGTAGCACACGCCTTTAATCCCAGCACTCGGAAGGCAGAGCCAGGTGGGTCTCTGTGAGTTCATGGCCACATTGGAAACAGCCAGGCTAGGTGACTCACACCTTTAATCCCAGAAAGTGAGCCTTTAATCCCAGGGAGTAGGGGCAGAAAGAGAAAGGTTGTATAAGGCATGAAGACCAGAAACTAGAAGCATTTGGCTAGTTAAGCATTTGGCTGGTTAAGCATTCAGGCTTTCAAGCAGCAGTTCAGCTGAGAGCCATTGGGATGAGGATACAGAAGCTTCCAGTCTGAGGAAACAAGACCAGCTGAGGAACTGGCTAGGTGAGGTAGCTGTGGCTTGTTCTGCTTCTCTGTTCTTCCAGCATTCACCCCAACAACTGGCCTCAGGTTTGATTTTATTAATAAGACTTTTAAGATTCATGCTACATCACCTCTTTCTGAATTTTGTACCAATGGACCCCCATAAATCCCCCAATCATGACAGGTCATTGCCAATGCTTTTGGTTACACTCCAAACTTGTCATTAAGATCATATTGTTGAAGATACCACATACTTGAATCATGGAATATGAAGAAATCTAGCTGGTACTCAACTGGAAGCCTCATCCCTACTGGCTAGCTTTCATAGTGACAAAAGTTGCTATGTATGCTGCTAGAGAAAAGTAATCAGTGATATCACCCAGCTGTGAAGCTTGGAAGCTATAATAACAACCTGCCTGGTAAGATGTGCCCACAAGTGCAATGGAGGCACAGTTGTTAGGAGAGTAACCAACCACTTTTCCTTTGGCTTTAAGGTTCGTTCAAAGAGATGGAACCCATATCTGACACTGCCAATGGAATCAAGTACCTGTGGCTTGATAAGGTATACGCTCTAGGGGGAAACCTACTTTTATCATCTGCTTAAGGACAGCATTAAAGTGATTCTTAATGACTTATTGCTATGACCATAGATCAGTACACTGATCAACTCTCATTAGAGAAGTTTCTTCTTGTAGTAGATGGCAATTAACATGGAAAACCACAATTGGTCAATGTGAAGAGAATAAAAGACTTCAGATTGCTCAGCCTTACATGGTGCATATCTATCTATCTATCATCTATCTATCTATCTATCTATCCATCCATCTAGATACAGATATCTCACAACCCTCTGTTGTGGAATAGTCCTTTACACTGTGTGAAGATGTGTCACTATGATTAGTTTTTAAAAGACCTGAATGGCCAATAGCTAGGCAGGAAGAGGTTAGGCAGGACTTCTGGGGACAGAGAAGACAGGGAGAAGAATAAAGGTGGGATGGCCAGCCAGACATGGAGAAAGCAGTATGGAGAGATGAGGCAATAAGCCACATGACAGGCCATAGATTAAAATAAACGGGTTAATTTAAGTTATAAGAGCTAGTGGGATAAGCGTAAGCAAAGGCCCAGTAATAATAAGTTTCTGTGATATTACTGGGAGCTGGAAGTGCAGAGAAAGGCTTGCTACAACATTCCTCACAAAGAATCATTGTGGATGAGGTAATGAAAGGACTGTAACAGACAGAGGTGGTGGATGGCTTCAAGGAAGCAGTGTTTGCCAGACATAGCAGGGCAGAGACACATATGAACTCAGAAATCATGACAGTATGTACAAGACCTGAGCAAGCTCACACTAGACAAAATGCCAGCATGGGAGAGGGGAGGTGGGCATGAGGTCCCAACCCTAGCTGAGGAGCTCTTGGCATTTGATTGCCACTAAGAGAGAAAAAGTCAGTTTTTTTTAGCGATGTGACACCCAGTCAACCACACTCCAGGGCAGTCCACATACCCAGAGATTTGGTCAACACAAACTGGAATAGATAGATAGAAAGATAGATAGATAGATAGATAGATAGATAGATAGATAGATGATTGATAGATAGGCAGATAGATGATAGATATATAGGTAGATGGATAGATAGATGATAGATAGGTAGGTAGGTAGACAGACAGATTGATTGATTGATAGGTTGGGAAGGAGTAGGAAGAGAGAGAGGGACAGAAAGAGAACATGAAATTGTGTGGATAGGAAGGTGGCGGAGGATCTGGGAAGATGAATATAAGCGAAGTACATATATGAAATTCTCAAAGAATTAAGAAAAACATTTAAATAAGAAAATACTAAGAAAAATGATTAGTTATGTTCTAAGAACTGGTGGCTAGCTGATCAGTTCTACAATGGAAAGGAAACTGGCAAATAAAATAAGAGGTGTAATTCATAACACCAAATCCAGTTGAACAATGCAAATTTGAACAAAATAAAATTGAAAGAGTTTCATCTAAATGTTGTGTTTTGAAAGACTAACTCTGGTGCATTGCTACAATAGATGACTTCTAGCCTATTTCACATTTCTTTCCTCATTCATTCTTCTTTCCTTTAGAGTAGAATGAAAGGGAGAGCGTGCAGACCCACACTGGACAGAGATGAGCAGGTTTGTCCTAGGAAACCTTGTGGGTTTTCTATTTCAAACTTAATAAGCATGCTGCCTGTTTTACTAGTTCACTTTTCAGCACAGTCTGGAAGTTCAGCTGCTTATAGTATGTCTTTGGACACACAATGTACTCATCCTACCAGCATAATAGACCAAAATAAGATAATGGAGGGTTTAAAAAATACTTATCTAAATGAAGTGATATAAAATTATTTGAACATCCTATTTGTCTAAATACAATGAAACAATAAAGATGAAATATTATTTCCTCAACTCTAACAAAACATAATTATTTGTCTAGAGATAATAAAATAGATTCCTTTTTCTCTGAAAGAAGTGACAACCATGTGTTCTTAGTCTGTGTTTTAGGGCTAGAGGAACCCAATTCTATCCCTTATGCCTTAGACTCATTAAGAGATCGTATTAGCTACCCAAGGATGTTTCTTTTAGAAAGTTGAGATCATGTATAGTACCTGCCACACAGGATAGTTACTAAAACACATAATTACCTTTATGAAGCAATAGATACAGCCTCATATCCAGTGGTTCTTCAATGAAAGTTATTTTTATCCTTTTGCTTTTTCTTCTGTTTTTTTTTTTTCTTTTATGTTTACAAATTTTGTGGAAAAATACCAAAGTTTTTCTGCTCTTCTAAAGAGACCATTATTTTTCTCTGGACTCTGAAAGATTTAGCTGTTTTTCAGGTCAATGAGAACCACATTTAAAATTCCTTTTGAATTTTAAACTGCATAGCAACCAGAGTGAGATTTTGGCATTTCTGACGGTGTCAGCTGAGCATGAATTCATAGACATTTCCAGGAATGGAAGAAGCATAATAGTGAATAGAGGGTTATTTCTTCATTTTCTACATAATCTTAAGAAATTATCTAATATTCTCCAGTTTCAAAGACTTTATGATATTAGGGAATACTGTTTTATAACTGACACATTTAATTGCTGTACTTCCAGGGGTGGACAGGAAAATGTCTATGATCATATAAATTAGAAACTGAGACATAATAGAGTAATGTGATAAAATTTCAATGTCATTAAAATATTGATTCAATATGATAATAAAACACAAAATATGTAAGAGAACGTGACTCAGTTTTTTAGATTAAGCTGAACAATTTATGGTATAGTAGAAGCCTGGTAATGTATCACAGATGCCAATGTAGTTATTTCAAAATAAGTAAATATCAAAGCTTAGAAATAAAATTAATAATCATAAAATATAACTTCTAAAGATATATTTAAATTATTCATAATCTCTACAGTGATTATATGTGAAACACAATATTTTGGTAATACTTCTAGGGAGTATATTTTTATTAACATTTAAATTCTCACTGGGTATGTTGATGCACACCTTAATCACAGCATTTGGGAGGCAGAGGCAGGTAGGTCTCTTGAGTCTGAGGACATTGTTACATAGTGAAACAAAATTTTTTCTTTTTCTCTGTGCATGCAGAAGATGATTAAATCCTACCAATTCCTACACTAACTGCACACGGGGGCTATTGTAAATATGTATAATAATTTTGCTGCTTGATGTTTTCATTATTATTTCTCTATCTTCCCATCTAAATTTTATATGGTAGAATTTTCTACTGGTGAGCTGTTCCTTGTTTGCTGTGAGGTATTTTACTATACTTCCTCAGCCTGAAATTACAGATATGAGCACCCATACCCAGCAATGTTCCCCAAATTAATGAATATTATTATTATTATATGAACATTATTATTATTACTATTTTTCGGTGGTTGGGCTTAAACTCAGCACCTCACACATGTGAGTCAAGTGTTCTATATCCCCATCACTCATAAACATCTTAAATGAATTAAAATGGGAAGAGATTGGTGTCACCAAGTTCCACATTGAACACTTTCCCGTGCATATTTTAAGACATATACTTTAACTTACATAAGTTTTTTAATTACATATTTTCAGATAGCTTATGGTGGATGTGTACTACTTTGCTTTGAGAACCTTTGTACTCTTTAACTTTATTTTATTGTCTGTAATTCACTGGTACTTGATTTGGATTTGACTAGAAATTGAATATTTGGCTAATTCAAAAGAAAGTTGCTAATTCAAATTTTATACAATTGCTCATATATTTATTGTCTGTTATTACTCTTCTAAAATTTATATGTAAATATACATCTAATCAATACATTGTGTTGTGTTGTGGGATAATCTTTTTGTACACTGTGAAGATGTGTCTCTGATAAAGCACCTTCTGATTGGTTTAATAAAGAGCTGAACAGCCAATAGTTAGGCAGCAGAGGATAGGCAGGACTTCCAGGAAGAGATAGGAACTCTGGGAAAAAGAGAGGCAGACTTCACCAGCCAGACAGGAGGAAGTCGGATGCACAGTACTGAGCAGAGGTAACGAGCCACATGGCAGAACATAGATTAATATAAATGGGTTAATTTAAGTTATAAGAGCTAGTTGGGAACAAGCCTAAGCTAAGGGCAAGCTTTCATAATTAATTAATAATTATTTGGGAGCTGGCAGTACAAAGAAAGTCAAAGAGTAGTATTGGGACTAGGGGAACTTGAATTCTAAGAACACATTTGTCATCAAAACTGCGGTAGTATTAGGTTCTGTTCCCTGAATCTCCATCTCCTAGTCTTCTTAACAATACTAGATGACTTCAATAGCCCATTCTCACTCAAGAATATTAATAATTTAAAACAAGTAAAAAATACATAGGCATTTATAATTCTAACAGTTAAAGAGAAGACATATCCAGGTGTGCTATGCTGCCATGGTACCAGACAGGAAGTACCTAACCCTTGTATTTAGCAAAAACATCTGTTGATCATCTCATATAACTCTCACCCCTCAAATAAAATTCTGAATGACCCCATGTCTTACTTTATGCTTCGACTCTAGAGTTGATGTAAGTTTTCTGGAATAACTCACTGAGACAAAGAAAATGTCTTTCAGCTACTCTTTCATCTGAACCCTCACAGTGAAAAGGCTAGATTATTTAAAACAGAAAGCTAAGTTTGGTAATAAAGTTATGAATGAATACAAATGACTTACGTTTTTTTAAATAAGAATTTAATTGTTCAATTCAAATTAAATGCCATGAAATGAAATGTACTTAACTGCGATTAAATGATTATAGTAATGGAGAACTTAAATAGCTTTGCCAGTGTGTAGGATAGCAGCAGCTTTTATTTGCAGAGATTTCTGTGGCATGCCCAGCCTCCTTGTCACAGGTCATCTGATTCTGGCACAGTGGTGTCTTCTGTAGGCTCAGTAGTTATTACTACAGGAATATTATCTGAGATCCATCCCTTTGGAGTCCTGTTAAAGGACCGTCTGCCTGAAAGAGGATTGGCAAAGGCCATGAACCTGGGATCTGTTAGCAGTAGTAGTTCAAAATCTGGAACTTTGAATTTAACCATTTTTGATGCTTTCTCAAAACCACCAAATGGAGTGGCAACTCTGTGGGAATCAAAAGAAAAGCAAATAATAATTAATATTCAATTTTGTTATAAAATACAAACAATCTCATAATTTTATGGACCTGTAATTATGGTCTTCAACTGATATTTTTCAGTTTGGGGCCTTGGGATCAAGAGATTTCATTGAAGATCCATGTGTTGATAGTAAACAGATCAGTAACAAATTATCATGGAGCCCCTTTGGAAGTACTCTTAGTTTTGGATAAATCTGCTCCCTGAATTCTTGCCTCTGCTTTTGCTGTCTGTTGTATTTGATGCCTGTGGCATTTCAGTTCTGTCTTCTCTCCAACTACCCCAGCCCACACTTCCTTCATAAGATTCCTGTGGTCGGGATTGTCTCTATTAACCGAGTGGCACTGGGGGTATGGTAATCTGTATTGTTCGTGTATGTTTTAGAGATCATCATTTGTTTAGGGTGGATTCCAAACTCTTTGAAGGTAAGAGATATGTCTTGTGTATGTTTTAATCTACACCTTAAAATCTTTAAAATTTGCAAAAAGAGGCCATGAATTTGAAGGAGAGCAGGGAGGGGTATATGGGAGAGTTTGGGGGGAGGAAAGGGAAGGGAGAAATGTTGTAATTAAAACATAATCCCAAAATAAACAAAATTTCAAAATTCCCCCACTTAATTCTAAATAAAAATCTAACCTCTACCATTGCATGCAGGATCTCACATAAATTTCTGCCTTGTTTTATGTTCGGCATTTGCTCAGGAATTTCCAGGCACAGTTCTGAACGAACAGTGCAGATAATACAGCTTCAGAACCCACAGGGTGAAGGAGACATAACATACAAACAAACACGAGAAAACATCGACAGGGGTGAGCTATCAGCAAATTTAAGTAGGATGATGCTGCAAATAACTGAGTGTTTAGTTTCTTTAGACTGAATCATCCACACATAGTTCTCTGGGGGTGGGGTGACATTTAAACTACCTCTGAAAAGGAGAGGTTAGCCATTAGAATTTGGCTAACGCACAACAGCATGTCCATTACAGAGAACAGTCAAAGGCAAAGTTTTGGAAAGTTCAGGAAAAGGAAGAAGACCTATCCGTCTAGATTTGCAGAGGGAGGCAAGAGAGGCACACAGGCTGATGTGTGGGATTTTGTTTAAGGAGGAATTATGTCTAAGGAAGAGATGGCTCAGTGGTTAAGAGTGCTTACTCTTCCTTCAGACCAGAGTTTGGTTCCCAGCACCTGTAGTACACAACCACTTGTAACACCAGCTCCAAGAGATAGGATACCCTCTCCTGGCTTCTGTGCACACACACACACACACACACACACACACACACACACACACACACACACCTGAATCTTTTTTAAAAGCAGATTTCCTGTGAGTATGAAGGGAAACTGTTGTGGGGGAGCAATATGACCTAGTTAAACTTTGTAATGAGAATTCTAATTGCTATGTGAATAGATTATCAGAGGTCAAGAGTGGCAACCTGTGAGAAGTTATGGTTTGTATTCCAGGTGTTATCTGTGAAGATGGGAGACCAAGTGGTTCCCAAGTCTGGAGACAGATTGTCAGCATTTTCTCATACATCAGATGAAAATATAGGAGGAATGGGAACATCATGGACAACTCACAGGTTCAGAGTTTTAGCAACTAGCAGGTGCAAGGTTGAGAGTTTTTGACTAGTGTGCAGGTGGGAACGTGACTTGAGAGGACAGTCACACTGTGTTGGCCCTGTTCACTTTCATGTACACTTTGTTTTTGCCAAGTAGGAAGCTGATTTTCCTTCCTGCTTATGCTAACCATCATGTTGCCTCTACTGACCTCCTTTTTTCTTTGTTTGAAATTCTCTTGTTCTAATACATTCTAAACACTCCTTAAACTTCAATTCATAACTTCTTGAAGATTCCCTTGCCTTGAAACCATGTTTTCACAGACTCTGCCTTCTACCTTTCATATTTTTTTTGGTATTGGTTTATCTGTTATTTATTACCTTACTGAACTCCAGAAGGGCTGGAATTCTCTCTGCTGTGTGTTGTAACTTATTACAATATGCTTGCATAGTGCATTCTACTAGAAGATTCCACACAGACGTCCAGACAATAGGAGTGGGCAAAACTTATGTTTTCCAGTGTAATGGGGAACACTTTAGAAAGACATGGATAGGATCTAATTTTCTTTACATGTCTATAACTCTGCTCTCTTTCTTGAATACCTTAAGTAAGTCTATTTGCCTTCTTTTAAAGAAATAATAGAGCATTAGTATGTACAATGGGCACTACCAACTTTTGAATCATCAGTTTTGAGTTGTTTGATTGTTCTAGTCTGCTGGAAGGAAAGTTCTCTTCAGTGCCCTTCCCATCTTCTCAGTCCATGCACTGTGGTGCCCACGAAGCTTCTCCATCGTGAGCTGATGTTGGACATCCGTCACTCTTCTAACTTCACAGGATCTCTTTTTCCACCAAGTCGGCCATTTAGATTTGCATTCATTTAGTTAGAAAAACCGTGTAAAGGGCACTCAGCTGCAGAAAGTGTGCAACCAACAGCATTTCAAGCTTCAGTCACGACAGCTTTAACTAATTTGGTGGTTACTGTTAATACAGCCTCAGGAGTTGAAAGAGTTTAATGGGCTCAAAATATCTTTAATGGTATGAGAAGATTTTTATTTTGTTTATGTTTTTTGGAGGGGGGATTGGGTTTGAATCCAAGGTCACACACAAATGCTTCACAAAAATACATACAGCCACTCAGACATATGCCAGACTCAGAAATATTTTGTTGCTTTTAACTTTCCGTATAATTTGTCATAGTCTTTTAAAAATGATTACATGAAGTAGAGAAAATAATTCTAAAACTATTTTAAAACTGTGTTAGTTCAGAAACACTTGAAATTTTATAGACTGACTTGAAAATTTTGTCAACTTTGAAAACAAAATCTTGTTTTAAAACATTCACTGGACACTGTGTTCACCATGGGTTTTTTTTTTTACTCTGTAGTATTTGTTGTTTTGTAATTATATAATAACAATAAGTTCCTAAAATTGAGCCTGTATCAATTAAGTTGAACCCTAATTTATTAATTTTTATTCACATATGTGACACGGATTTCTCCTTATGTGTTGGATTCAAAGGTTTCTGTTTATTTTGTTGTACTCAGGGTCAAACTCAGGACGTTGTGCAATCTGGCAAGCACCTTACCCCTGAACTACGTTCCCATCACTGGCTTCTTGTTTGCCAAGTATTTAATATATGTATATTCCTAGAAATAGCCTCATTGTTCCACTTTGTTAGTACTCTGCTATATTTTTTCTAGAAAGACCACATGCCTCCATTACCACATTTTATCCTAACCCATCTAAGAATACTAAATAGCAATTCTGAAAACCCATTGTTTCTCAGCATGTGCTAGAAGAATGTGAGGAGAAACCAAAGGCATGCTGTCAAAGACATTGGAATCCTTTAGAAGTTAGTCAGCTCGTTTTCCTGGGATAAAGGCATACTATACTGAATTGTGTTGGGAAAGTCTTCCGGAATGGATAGGAAGCAGACAATACGACAAATAAAACAAGCGAGCGTTGATAGTGAGGATAATCAAGCTTCCAGCAGAATAAAAGAGTGCACTGAGATCACAATCAGAGCCAACGATTGACAGATTATAACTTTCCTGAAAGAAGGGAGAAGATGCTATAAGCCAAAAAGAATCATTGAAAAGGCTTATGGATGAGTCAGCTTGCCTAGGGGAGGAGCAGGGAGGGGGTTGTGACCCACATGTTGAGAACCGATATTCTAAGATAAATTGGCTAACATTCAAGGATTCCCAAACATTATATAAGACCAATTCATTATTCAACATAGATGTTTAATGAATGCCTACTAGGTTCCAGGTGCCATTATAAATGCTAAAGTCATGGTTAAAATAGGACATAGTGGTACAACTTTTCACTGGTGTCTGTGTTATAGAGAGGGACATTCATGGAAAGAGAATGGATTGACTCTATAGGAGGTAATGAGAAGTGCCATGGTACTTATAGCATTGTGGATTTAAGTCCAAGAGGAAGAACACCATTTAAATTCACTAATCAGGAAGTCTTGGTAAGATAACACAGAGTCCTCTGTACCAATTTATTATTTTAGATTGGAGATAGAGCTGAGTAGCAGAGTCCATGCCTAGCATTTGGCAATGGCCTGGGGTCAGTTTCCCAGAGTAAGAACACAGAGAGGAAAAAGAAGGGGAGAGGGAGAGGGGGAAAAACAGGAGGAGGGAGGGAGGGAGGGAGGGAGGGAGAGAGAGAGAGAGAGAGAGAGAGAGAGAGAGAGAGAGAGAGAGAGAATTTCAAGATAAGAACAATAGAGCCACTGAATCAAACATGGCTGTTTTACACAGGTCCCTGTGTCCCTGCACAGAACACTCTTTACTGGGTTTTAGGAATGGTTACACACATTACATAAGAGGCTGCAGTTGAACATTTCTGAAGTAAGCAGAATTTGGTCAAGTGATTTTATAGTTATTCCAGAAATAAAATGTACTTGTTTTAAAATGCATTTTCTGAATTAAATCTCAAAGGGAGAGCTCTCCACCTCTCAACCCACTGCTTAGGTTTGGCATTCAGTGTACTGCCTTCCTTGTTTTGAGCCAATGCAGGTTATTTTTTTCCAAAGAAACTATGACTAGTTTTCTTGCCTTGTAAAGGACAATATTCCCTCTGTTCCATCATCCATCTCTTAGCTCCCACTGCAGGTCCAGTGGAGGTTGCTGTTAGGAAAACAGTTTTCTTTTCTTTTCTTTGGCACCTCTGAGACAACATCCTGTTGATTTGGGCTCCGTTACCCTTTCCACAGACATGAAGGAGAATCCAGCATCCAGAGTGGGAGACTGTCTGTAAGGTGTTTCAGGTCCATGGAAATACTTGCAAGCTTCATTCCAAATTAGTGGATCACAAATTTCCGGTGGAAAGTCTCCAAGTCTTCGTTTAAAATGGAATTGTATCTCTGTAACTTCCATAATACTAACTCTTCAGAAATAGATCTGAGTTAAAAAGGTTTTCATATTATGTCATCTATGTAGTGAATAGCAAGCCTGTATCGGTCAGATTCACAGATTGATGCTTTCTTATTCACTCTGATGTCCATTTGTAAAATTAAACAGCACTGGATGTGTAATATATTCATGATAATTGTTAATTTTTTTCTGCAAGGTAAAACGTTTGCATAGAAATTTAAAAAAGTAATTATTCTACCAAATAGCAAATAAGTGTGCCATATTTAAAGGCTCTTTAATCATAAAATATATTCTAAGGATGAGAAAATTAAGTTGAATGTTGCACCTAAGCTCATACTGCAATTTGAAGCAAAGCCAGGATTTCCTCTCTCTCAGCTTATTTCTCTTGTGCTCCATGGGCTTGAATGTAGCATGAAGTTTGAATACATACAAAAGGAATATAAGAACAAAAAGTTGTATTCAGATCCTGGTCATTTTGAGATTGTAATTATCTTTGGGAGTCAGTTCTCTTTGGATCATTATCACCACTGAGTGTTATCAGCCTTCACCTTACCCTTTGTTAATATCCAATGATTATGCCTAACAACATGGGGGCACTAAACTGTAGTGGTTTACTTCTTGCAAGGACTTTTATCCTTGCAAGGATATGTGGAACATCTCTCTCTCTCTCTCTCTCTCTCTCTCTCTCTCTCTCTCTCTCTCTCTCTCTCTCTCTCTCTCTCTGTCTCTCTCTCTCTCCCTCTCTCTCTCTCTGTGTGTGTGTGTGTCTTTACCATTTGTTTTACAAAAATGAAAACATTACATCAGAATAAAGTCTCAGTGTAGTAACACATTGGATAATTTAGTAAATATAGGGAGAGAAACAATACTACTGCATTTTACTTTTGAAACATATGCATAATAGTTGAAGAACTAAATTCTTGGTCAAATTATATTCTTAAAATCATTAGAAGTTTGAGAAAATAAAATTGTGTTGACATACAATGTGGAAAAACCCCATTTTATACCTGCACATATGTCCCCTGCTTCCCTTGCTCTGTGAATTCATTTTTCTTTCCCCTGTGTTCAGCGGGAACATTGTCCCATGACATACATATCTCTAGCCATCTTGGAATTGCCACACATATTAGGAGCTACTGTAGAGCATTATATGCACCCTTGCTCAGTCACAAACCCCACTGCCCCTAGAAGCAGTCAATATTTTGAATTTTATAGTAATATGAACAACAAATAAATTTTAAACTGGAGGACATTATACTCAGCCAATCTAAAAAGACAAATATATATGATGTCACTTATAAGAAATAGAGTAGGAAAAATCGTAAGGACAGAAAGTAGAATGGCGGCTGTCAGAGACTAGGAATGTGCATAAAAATCATTGTCTAACAGATGAGGGAGTTGGGGTCTTACAAGAAAATGTGTCTTGGGGACAGTGGTAATAGTTACATATATTATAAGTGTAGTTATTGTATGATTAAAAGTGAGGGATTGGGAAGATGGCCCAGCAGTTAAGAGCATGCCCTGCTCTTGCAGGTTTCTAGATTCCCAGCACACAACCATCTGAAACTCCAGTTCCAGGAGGCCTTTCCTGACCTCCGTGGGCACCATGAACACATGTGGTCTTTTCAAAAGTGGTTAAAGTTGTCCAATTTATACTATGTGGTTTATCATAATAAAAGGTTGACAGAAACTTAACAATCATAAAGATGATCTGAGTCTAAAGTTGTATCATCCAGAAGGACTGGCTTTTGTCTCTGCAGCTACGTGACTGAGAGGAGGTAGTATTTGTCCATCTTGACACTGCTGATTGAAGCCACATGGAGTGTACTGAAGGATGGTCTACAGCTTGCCTTTACTCCAAATGGGTGTGTTAATGATTTCTACCTGAAAGCCTGGAGTAGATAGCAGGGCTTCTCTGGGAAAGATCCTAATCTCTTCCTGCTCATCACATACTCCAAACTGCTCAGTTTTGCTTACCCTCTCGGCCTTTTATGTTTTACCCGTGAACACCTCCCCCAGAAAAGTGACATCAAATATTACGTTTAGTATCTAAATTTTCGTTTTTTTCCCCTTGAGATTTTGGTCTTCAAGATTATTGACTGTCTTCATAGCTTTTAAATCATTTAAAAAAAAATGGTTGTGCCTAAAAGGCAGCTCATGGGGTGAAGGCCCTTGAAATTCTGCCTGATGACCTGAGTTCAATCCCTGGGTCTTACTTGGTAGAAACCAAGAACAGACCCCTGCAGGCTCTCATCTGGCCTCTGCATGTGCACTATGGCACATGCGTGGCCCTGTCACCACTCAAACAAAATGGAGCAATATAAATAAATAAATAATAAATAGCAAAATTTAAAATTTTCATTATTTTAATGAAATTCTTCATATAGACTCCAGTGAATTAACCAATTAAAACTGTTAGAGCATTAGTGCAAAAAATGAGTGTCCACTCAGACTTAGACACCTGTGTTTGTATTTAGATGATTTTCTTAAGATCAAAGCTGGTTTTCTACAGAGGATTCAATTCCCCGTAAGGCAGTGAGGTTGTCTGGGTTTCACACATCCACCTAGTCACGCTAGATAACTGAGTTACCTGTTAAAGCTCCTGTAATCAGGCAGTTCTGCCTTTCCTTCCGGCTTGAAAAGTTTCGGGTACAAAGCCTCCAGGAGCTCGGGGTCACTGCCAATGGCCTGCTCCCAGGGTGACTGGTAGTACTTGGGAACAGCTGTTGTGTTAAATCTTTCAGGAGGAATTTCCTTCAGTGGTCCAGAATATCCTTTGGAAACACAGCAAAAGTGAATAAACAGAGTGCCCTTCATTTACTAAATGCCACCTAACATCTTCCCGCATTTAGTGTTTCTTGCTGGGGTAAATTCAGGACAAACCCTTTCTATAAGTCACCAGAAAGCAGCAAACTGAAGTGAAGATGTTTAAAAACTCTTTTAAATGTAAGGACCTTAGAAAAGAAGACACTTATTATCATCTTCTTCATCATCATCATCATCATCATCATCATCAATTAACACTATTTCAGTGATTTGATTTTTCAAATCATGTTATTTTCCCTTGACTATAATTTAAATTTATTTAAGCAAAACTATTATTTTTAAATGTACTCTTTTGGTATTTTACATTAGACTCCAAAAAAAATTCATTTTAAAAGAAGAGCTGAGTACCCATTGTAGCCTTATTGTTATGAAGTTGTTCACACACAGACTAATTTTAGCTAGGCTGTGATGGGCCACACCTTTAATCCCACACTCAGGGAGCAGAGGCAGGTGGATCTCTGAGTTCGAGGCCAGCCTGGTCTACCGAGTAGGTCCAGGACAGCCAGGGTTATTACACAGAGAAATCTTGTCTCAAAACAAACAAACAAAAAACCCCAAAAACAAACAAGAAAAGAGAAAAAGAGAAAAAGAAAGAAAAATATTTAAGTATTAGCAATATTGCAAAAATGAGTGTACAAGCTACTAATAACTACTGACAAGAAGAATTAGCCTCTCCCAAAAATGAGCCCCCTATGTGTTTATCCAATACAAAGTAGTCATCCCTGAAACCATATATACACAAACAACAAAAATAGACTCAACAGATTGTATTTATGTATATGTATGTAATGATAACATACATATATGCACATATATAAATAATATATGTAATAATAATAATAATAAAGAGGCAATCAATTTGAGAGTGGAGAGAGATTGGAGGAAGGGGACATGGAGGGGATTGGAATGAGGAAAGGAAAGGAGGAAGTGATAATTATATTTTAATTGAAAATGTAAAATTAAATGAATAAATTTTAAAAATTAACCAAGTATTCATCATATCTAAAAGACTATGCTCATCACACTTAGTTCTCACCCCAACTTGTTTTCCTTATTTTAAAGATTTAAAAAAGTCAAACCAAAATAAATTAATTTTTTTGGCAGTGCAATGGTAAAATGAAAAGGAGCAGGTGGACAGATCATGGCATTGAACTTGGCCACTGTGAGCTGGAAGCTTGCTTTCTGCTGTAGCTTCTGTTTGGAACGACTGAAGAACTTTGTTACCATATTAACCTCAGAATACTGTGCAGTTGAATTGTGCTTCCTTGTTCTTCTGCAATGTTACTTTTGTATGTATATGGTTTTTCTCAATGTGATCAGTCAGAATGCTTCTAAATCATCTAAATTCAGCAGTGGCTGATATTCAACTTACTTTTCTTTAAAGATTAAATGTTAGTGAGTTGTCTCACCTATATTCAAAAATCATTTATTACCACTCTTTAAGGGAAACTTTTGAAATGCTTTTCCTAAATTGTTTATTCATTTTCTAGAACCCAAGAGATATTATTCATTTCACAGTTTAGTTCCATAAATTAAAAAAATTACTTTGCATATTACTCTTAAGGCAATATTTGAGTTTTTTTAAAAAAAAAACTTGCTATAGTTTACTTTGAAAAGTTACTAATTAATTAATATAATTTTTCCTAAAGTTATCTCTCAGCATGTAATAACATTTCTAAATGATACATATATAGGATTTATTTCAAAAACAAGCTAAAGACTATGTTCTTTTTTTGTTTGTGTGTTTTGTTGTTATTGTTGATATTGTTTGTTTCTTTTGAGACAGAGTTCAAGTAGCCCAGACTGGCCTGAATGTCATAAACCTCCTGCCTTAGCTCCAGAGTGCTAGGATTAAAGGAATGAGCCACCTACACCTAATGAAATCCGTGCTTTACAGACTGCATATAAATCCTTTCAGAGAACATAAACCAGTGAAAAACCTGACTACTGAAAGCTGTCTTCTGACCTTCACATGCCCTCTGCAGAGTCTCTCTCTCTCTCTCTCTCTCTCTCTCTCTCTCTCTCTCTCTCTCTCTCACACACACACACACACACACACACACACACACACACACACACACACACACACACACACACACACACACACACACTCATACATACACAAACCCCAAATAAATAAAAATTTAAAAAAGGAATACCATGGACTGTCTGAAAGAATATATAACTATTATAAATATTTTACGTGATTCTTTCAAACTTAAATTTTACTCTTGTCTTAAACTTATGAACAAAATACATTTAATGGAAAAGTTACATCATTTAAATGCCACTTAATGAAATGTCAATGCGTAGTATTTTTAAATATGTAGAAATTTTACTGTTCCATTTGAGGGTGCTGAGTTACCTGGTGCGATGTTCTCTGGATTTGGAGGGCTTCGTGGATCTGGGGTGTTGGGAGGAGTCGAGGGGGCTTGCTGCGAACCACTTTCCAGGTTGCTTCCATCAATTTTCCCATTCTGCATAGCAATATTATGCTGTATTTGTTTAAAAGTAAAATTAAACTATTAGGCACAGTAATAGCATATATAAGCCTCCATTTGTATATCAAGAAATTAAACATGATGCCACCATATTGTTCCTCAGGAGTGCAGTAATTTACATTGTAATAAAGTTGAGCAGTTCAATGAAAACTTTCATGTATGTCAGGCTATAATTCACTGGACAAAAATGAAAACCAAAATGTGTTGAGCATTACTGTGTGCATGACCTTGTAGGCTTCCCCTCAATTTATTTGATTTCTGTTCATAACATCTCTATGAGAAAGGTGTTCAATTTTAGAACCTTTACCAAGCTAATAAAAGACAGCATATGGCCTAACATTTGACCTAGAGATTCTTTTATAAAATAATGTCTTTATTAATTATTTGAGAATTCTATACAATGTATTTTGCTCATATTCATCTCCCTTCCCAAATTCCTCCAAGATCCTCCTCTATTTACCTGAACTTCATGTCTCTCCTTCCCCATCAAGTCCAGGATGTATTGGCCAACTACTCCTGAGTATGGGGCTTGACCAGGTCCACCAGGTGTCACACTCTTAAAGAACACTGACTTTTCCTCTCTCAGCATCAATTAAATAGCAAGAGCTCCTCTGCTAGGGTTGGAACCTCATGCCCATCTCCCCAATTGGGGGCTGGGGTTCTGTCTTGCTTGAGCTTGCTGTCACACGGTCACAGATGCTTTGGTTTATAGGTGCTTCTGTCCCCCAGTGTCTGGCAAATGCCATCCACTATCCCTGGCTGTTACAATCTTCCCACCCTCTTGTCCACAGATTCCTGAGAAGAGAGTTGTGATACAGATGTACCATTTAGGACTGAGCACTCTGAAGTCTGTTATTCTCTGCATGTTGACCAATTGGAGTCTCTATGTTAATTGCTATCTACTTCAAGAAGATGCTTCTCTGATCTGTGCACTGATCTGTGGCTGTAGCAATACATCATTAGGAATCGTTTTAAAGCTGTGTCTTTTAGCAGAATATACTAGTAGATTTTCCCCTAGGACCTGTGACCTTTGTAGCTACAAGTTCTTGGCTCTATTGACAGTGCCATACTTAAGTCCAATGAAAAAGTAGCTGATTACTCCTGTAAAATTTGTGCCCCCATTGCACCAGTGGGCGTGTCTTACTAGACCAGTCATTAATGCAATTTGCAAGGTTCACAGCTGGCCGTGATTGGCTTGCTTTTCTCTCATAGCAGGTGTAGCACCATTCTGCTCTATGAAAGCAGCCAGTAGGGATGAAGCTTCTTCCAGTTGACTACCAGCTACATTTCCTCATGTTCAATATAACTCAAGTATGGAGTGTCTTCAGCAATAAGATCTCACTGTCAAGCATGGAATAGCAAAGTATTGTATATTTGTATTTCCCCAATTTCTAACAATGTTGAACACTTTTAAAGATACTTCTTAGCATTTTTTATTTGTTCTTTAGAGAACTCTCCGTTCAGATCCATAGGCATTTAAAACCGGGCCATTTGATTCCTTGGCTCTGTTGTGAATTCTTTTTATATTCTTGGCAAAGATTTTCTTCCACTCTGTGGGTTTCCTCCCCATTCAATTGATCAATGTCTCCCAATTGATGAATGGATGTTGAAAACATGGCACATATAGACAATGGAATATTATTTAGTTGTAAAGAAAAATGAAATCATAAAATTTACAAGTAACAAAATACCATACTAAGTGAGGTAACCCTTAGTTTGTCCAGAAAGACAAACACCCTGTTGGTGTCCCTTATTGGTGGATCCTAGATGTGAATTTTTGGATGTGAGTGTATAACCTGGAGTAACCTCAGAAACCAGGAGGGGAGTAGGGGTGGTGTTCTAGAAGAGAACACAAGTGCTATGAAGGGGTACATGGGAAGAAGAGGGCAGGAACTTTAGCTGGGGAGAAGGCATTGTAATAGAGAGGAAGAAGGAGAGAAGAGGAACAGATAACACCAAGAATGTTTGGAAAGCCATAGGGAATAATATTATTTTATATTTACCTAAAAATTATGCCACCTCGGATGACAACACTTCTCCCCCAGATCACGAGTTCTTTATCAAAGCCTCCAGTGCCAGGCATGTGAAATGTCATTTCGAGTTGTCTGTCAGGAGAGTCCAAGAGTACCCCCAAACAATACAGGCCATTGATGTAACCCTTGGTTATCTCTCTGAAATTCAAGGGAAGGAACTAGCAGTGGTGAAAACACCACATACTTCAGACACAAGACGTGGAGGTTAAGAGCTGGATCTGACCTGGAAGTCTCCTCCCTGAGGACTAGCTCTGAAAGTTCCAGAAGGTGCTTCAGCCACAAACAGAGCTCTAGGTTCCTATGCCGCCATCTTCATGTGTACAACTGTATGCTTTGAATTTAATTGAATGCTTTTTTTTTTTTTAACAAAGCCTTATATCATGAAAGTATTCTATGAGTATTTGTTGAAATTTTAGTGACTAGATAATCAAATCGAGCTGGTTTCTTTTTGTCATAGCCTTCTTAAACATTGTCTTTCTTTTCCACTTTAGTCTGCATGTGTATATCTTCCTTGCTTTTTTTCTTTCAAAAATTACATGCATGTGTGTCTGTGCATGGGTAGTGTATGTGAATGTAGTTGCCTCAGAGGTCATGGGTTTTGAATCTTCTGGAGCTGGAGTTACGGGCAGTTGTGAGCTATGGGAACTAAATGTAGGTCCTCTGCAAGAGCAGCAAGTGCTCTTGACTACTGAATCCACCCACCTTCCTCATTCTTTATCATACAGATGTTACCTTCTGCTTACTTCCCATCATGCATTTCTCCTTTAGTCAGTTGGAACACTAATGCTTCTAGTATGACATAACTTCAACCTTTAGACATTCTTCCTTATTTCATGTTGAATATCATTCAAACTCATGTCCAGCCACTAAGATCTTGGATTTACCTTTTACATGTACCAGCACATTCCAAGATATAATCTCCCATATTCCCTGCTTTTTCCCGCTCATCAATTTACTATTGCTGCATCGTCTGCTTGGAATGACCTCCCTCTGCTCATTGTCAACCAGATCCTAATTCTCTGTGTCTATCTCCAATCTCCCTCTTCTTTCTAATGCAGCCAACCAGAAATGCTACCACATCTGTTCATCTCAACACTTCAACTACATCTGTACATTCTTTTATGACCTCCCTTACTTGTTCCGGTCAAACAGATATTTGTTACCACATTCAAGACACTGGGAGTTCCCCACTAGTTTATAGACTTTTTAAATCTAGTTAGGCAACATTATCCTTTTTCTATTGTTATACCTATGATGTTTTTATCTAGGCATGGTGGCACATGCCTTTAATCTCAGCACACACGAAGCAGATGAAGGTGGATCTCTGTGACTTTGAAGCCGGTATGCACCGTAAGTTCCAGGCCAGCCAGGACTACACAATGAAACACTGTCTCAAAAAAGTTTTAAAGGTTATTTTTAATAATTACTAAATATAAATATATATGTATGTGTGTGTGTGTGTGTGTGTGTGTGTGTGTGTGTATATATATATATATATATATATATATATATATGTTGATGTCTTATAGTTTGAATTTAACATCTACCTAAAGTGTTTTACTTAATTTACTATATTAGTAGTTTACCAACTTCAATTGTAAATTAAAAGACCATTGGGATGTATGTGGTAAGGTACAAAGCATAATGGATAAAAAAATCACCTTTTGTTAAGTTTCTAAAAGGTGTCTATGAAATGAATTTCTCCTATGGGGACAGGTATTCCTACCCACATTCATTTTAGGGCTCATGATTCCAGCCTGCTGGAAGCTTCTCCTGAGGCTTACAATGAACAGGAACATCACCTCTAGTTAGTCATTAGCAGGTAGGGCCCAAGACTTCTATTATCATAAGTTAGTGTACAAACAAAGCCTTATGACGCTCAGCTGATGACTGATTGTGATTGTGACATAAGCCTTAAATTAGTATGTCCATCATCTGTACTTCCTGTCAGAAAAGTTGAAAAGACAAACGAAAAATGTGATTTTTAGTTTAGTGACTTTAACCCTAAAGAAAACAAAACCAGAATAGAGCCTTGTAGGCTAAAGATATACAAGTTAAAAACAAATATGCAATACACGTTACATGATTTCTGCAGAAATAACATGAAAAATAGGGTTTGTTGCAAGCTTTACATCAAATATAAAGAAATTGTTTTTAAAGAAGTAATAATAAAGTTGTATTAAGTCTCTCAATATAGCTTAGTTATTCTTAGTTAAGAATTGTTTTTTATCAGAAGTTTTTATTTTGATATATTAGTGAATATATTTTGGAGAAAAATGGAATGCGGCAGTCTAAAATGACAAACTGAACTATTTGTGAGGGATTAAAGTGTCTCAGTACATATGCAAATGTGTACTTTTTAAAATTGTATATTTTATTTTTTGATATTATAATGTAATTACATCATTTCCCCTTCCCTTTCCTCCCTCCAAATTCATATATCCTTCCTGGTTCTCTTTCAAATTCATGGCTCCTTTTTTCATTAATTGTTGTTACATATATCATATATGTATACATTTATATGTATATATATTCCTAAATACATAAATACAACCTGCTCAGTCTATATAATGTTACTTGTATATGTTTTCAGGGCTGACCATTTGATATCAGGTAGCCAATTGACATGCTCTTCCCTGGCAGAATTGCCTTTTATAGTACACTTTCCTTTGGAGATTTTAGAGATTGCAAAGTGTTCAATATCCATTTTCAGAGACTTATAGAAGAGGATTATAATCATTAATACCTCTTACAGTTTTATTTCATCTTGAATACTGTGTATTTCACCAATTCCTTTATTTCTTTTCTTTTCTTTCTTCCTTTTGGTGTTTTTTCTAAGAAATAAATGATTTTATTAACCAGGACTCTAAAATTGGTTCAAATAGCAAGCAATGATTGTTTGAAGAATTCATCCATTTGTTGTTGTTATTGTTTATTTTACACAAAATATGTGAAACTTGAATTTGCCAGTGCCCCTTAGGAGTAGATTAAGCTCAAAACTGCATTTATATTTTTATTTTAGTGGTGCACACCTATAATCCCATTACTCAGGGATGGAGGCAAGAGAATCAGGAGTTCAAGGCCAGCCTTGAGTGCATAGTGGCTGAAGACCAGTCTGGGATACATGAGATTATCTCAAAACAAAAACAACAAACAAAAAATGAAGAAAATAAATAATGATACTTAATAGTAGAGATGATGGCATTGGTTATTGGGGATTTGATTCCTGATATATCTATATGAGATACTAAACATTATAATAAAATAGGAACTATATAGATAAGTAATTATTTTTAGGGTATCTCTAGCTCAATGGATAGGGAAAAGTAAAAGCACAATCCAGAAAATATAACCAATACTTAGACTAATGGCTCATGATGCATTAAAAGGGAACTCTGGCCTGGGAACCAGGCGCTGAGGGCTTGGTCTCGACTCTTCTGTCAACAATATGATTTACAGGTTTCTTTGCCTTTCTTACTCTCTTTTCTTATCTGTAACATATAGGGACTCAAATCCTCTCTAAGATGCCATCTGACTGTACAAGCTCTTTGTGACGGGATTTTAACTCTGAAATATACCTGAGGAGTATGAGGAAGGTGGTGTACACGATGCCACACTTACTCTGTAAGGGAATGATGACATCATCGCTACAGTTTGGAACATTGCTAACATGACAGGAATTTTTAAAAGAATGCATATTCCTGTCAATTAATTTATACCTTTAGCAACTATTTAAGGAGTGCTTATTGTGTTTTAGATACTGTTGGAATTTCAAAAGTTAATAAATGCATCCTTTGTGTAGAGATGATAAAAGCATGCAATATTAAAAGATAGAGTAATTACTACCTTTACAATTATTATTGGTATTTACTGCTCTGAGTTATTTATCCTCATTAAATTGCTTTAGTATGGCTGCTTAGGATTCTATTAATCATTTAGTGCCCAATTTTCTTGGAATAGTAAAAAATTCTCAAGTCATATCTTCATACATTTATTATAACTGAAAACAGATATGTAAAATTTTTGTCAACAACTTGGGATAGCCATGATGAGATAATATGTTATGTTCATAAGGACAGTGTTAATCCCATATATCAATGATTGTCAACATAGAGGTTGCAGCCCTTTTCGGGGGGGGGGGGGGTGTCAGATCATTGGAAAACACAGATATTTGCACCACAGTTCATAACAGTAGAAAAATTGCAGCTACGAGGTGGTAATGAAAGTAACTTATGGTTGGGGGTCACCACAACATGAGGACCTGTGCTAAAGGGTCACAGCACCAGGAAGGTTGAGAAGCACTGCTGTCTACCTTCTTCGGAGTGATATTTACACTGTTCGTGTTTGCCTCGTAAATGGGAGTCAGGAAAACAGACATTCATTTCCTGAGATGTCTGAACTTGCAGGTGATTCTGCAAGGCTTTCCTTAATCCACCTAGTTCACATTACTTCATAAAAGGTCTTTGTTGTTATTCTGTGATGAATGCAGTTACACAATAAGCCATCAGATAAGTGCAAATTATGTTCAGCTCATACTGTATTAGCCACAGATACTTTCTGAGAAGAGGGTAGCGTGTATAATAATAGGCTAAAATAACATATATTTACCCATGATTTCAAGCAAAAAACTATCCTTCACAAATGTAAATACTGTAGTTTTTATATGTTTATATGATTTTATATGTCTAACTGAATTCACAATTAAAACTAGAATTAAGCTATGGTTATTGATTGATTGTTTGTAGCTCTGGGGATTGAACATGGGGCCTTGAACAAGCCTGGCAAGGATTCAACCACTGCATTAAATCCTCAGCTCTCAAAATCTTAATTTAAGCCTAGCATGGTGGCACAGACCTTTAATTCCAGTCCTTGGGTAGAAGAGGTAGGCAGATCTTTGTGAGTTCAAGTTCAGCTTGGTATACACAGAACGTTTCAGGCCAGCCAGGGCTGTATAGTGAGACTCTATTTTAATTTTTCTTTCATCCAACTGTTAGTAAGTATAATAAGGAAATAAGCAATAAAAAATAAAGTCATACCTTAACTGGTTATTTGTCTTTTATGAACTAACTTCTCTACAATTTCTCTCAAAGACTGTTTAAATGAATATGATTCTAACACATGTAAAATCTAATTTTTGATCATTTGAGATAAGGTCTCACTATGTAGGCTTGGCTGGCTTGGAGCTCACTATATAGCCCAGGCTGGCCTTGGACTTGTGAGTGATCCTTCTACTTTGCCTTCAGTATGCTGGGATTACAGGTGTGCGACACCACACCCAGCTGTAAAATATAATTAAGATTTTAAGGTTTTGATGTTTATTGGCCGAAAGCATTAGGTCCACGCTGGCTTTGTCGTGACCATGTAGAATAAATACTTTGAGACGAGACTGATAGAATTTGCTGTTTTCAAGCATTTGCAGGGCCAGGATGTACTCAGCGAAAACAACACTTATCCTTGCTTTGTGGTCCTCTGTGTGCTTTGGGAGTGTTTCCACCACAAACATTTAACTGTTGGTAGGTGATAAGACTTGGAAACAGCTGGTACCACTTCTCTCCACTCACTCTCCATCCTCCTAGCACACCAGGCCAGTTCCTCAGGTCCCAATCTACAGCTCACAATGTCCCTAGTGAACAAATAAGCATTCTCATATCATACAGACTGCTTGCTTTATTTAACCATCCGAGCTATTCATCATCCTGAATAAAAGGGTCTCATAGAACCAACCGAAAGAAGGTATGTAGAGCAACTAGTTTGGGAGCCTGGTTACACACAGCCCCTTAGGCAAGGCATACTGTTAATTCAAGATACTCACGCTCCAGTTGTACCTACATTTATCTGTGCTTTCGATTCATACTGGAAATTTTCAAAGGTATATTTGTCAGATCTTCTTTGACGCATCTTAAAGAGTCTGGCACCACGATTACTGAAATGGGACAGTTCTTCTATCATGATGTCTCTGGGGATACTGACTTTTTTGCCCAGGTTCATGCCATCTACATCTGTAAAACGATATTTACATTCATGAAAATCCAAAAGGAAGCATTTCAGAACACATTGCAAAGTTCTACACTTTGTTTCCTGCCCTGCATTATAGTAAGTGATTGAGATGTGGCTTCATAGCCTGGCCTTGGGGTACATCCTGGACTCACTGCTCTGGCACTGCAGGATCACAGATATTGCTTATTTTGTCTAAACCTCCATGTCCCCATCTCTAATGTTCAGTTAATCATAGTGAGAATAATAATTATTGCAAAGCATTGGTATTAAATGTAATTAAATTATATTTAATTAAGTAAAATATTTCCTATAAACTAGCATGTTATCAGGCACAAAGAAAGAGAGAATAAAAGTTAGCTGTCATACTCTTAGCACAATTTAGGCTTTCCATTTAGCGACTTTGTAAACAGAACTGCTTCATGTTTCTAGTAATAAGCCTTGCTTTTCTCCCCACATTCCCGTTCATCAGCTTGAGTTCTGCCAAGCACAGAAGTGCACACGTGCTCCCTCCAACCCCTCCATCTAGTCTGTACCTGGCCCCAGGCAACCAGCATAACGGGAGGGGGCAGGTAAGAAAAATGGAGTGGACATCTTTCCCAACCAGCTCACATGTCACTTCTGTGAATCTCTGCACCAAAACCTGTGTATAATTACTAATGCTTCTGTTGTATCCAAGGCACTGGATCACAACTCTTTTATGGTTTGAATTTTCCTTTGGTTTTAATTTTTTATGCACCTTATATTGCAAATATAGGAGACATTTTGTAATGAGTATTATTTTTAGCTGAGAGTGTGGGTGCATGCCTGCAATCCCAGAGGCCAGAAGTGAATGGAGGACAATTGTGAGTTCATGATCACCTTGAGTTACACAGCGAGTTCGATGTCAGCCTGGGTTACATACCGATGTTCTGTCTCAAAACAAACAAATGAACAAAAAATCAAGACAGAAGATAGTTATTTTCTATCCCTAATACTAAAGAGCTTTCTCACAAGTCAAGAAAGATGAAATTCTTCTACTTTCTTCTTTTGTTTTGATTTTATTTTGAGACAGATTTGCAGCCCAGGCTAGCCTCCAACTCATGACGGTCCTGTGCCAGCCTTCTCCAGCTCTGAGCTTGTAGGTGTATTTAACCATGCCCAGCACCTCCAAGTGCTTTGAGAATTAGGAATATATTTCTGCATAATTTGCCACTGAGAAGTTTTGTTATGTACATAGGGAGAGAAACTGGACAATTAGGCAAATAACTTTATTTTGGCTGATGAGACAGAAGCTGTAGCTGATGTGACAAATTAACTACAATAATTAAGCTATGAGGAGTGTGTCCTGGAACACAACAGTCCTCAGTATGATGACTGGCAAAATGAGACAGAGCCAAGGGAGCTGATGCAGGAATTATGTCCTGGGTTGTGTAGAAGTCTCTGGACGAGGTCTCAGAGGCCATCTCTGATCTTTTCAGTTATGTAAACCACTAAATTCCCTTTAGTGTTTACCTAGCTGCTTTCTGTTATAGTCAATTAAACATGTGCTAATTCGTAAAGCTGTTTTCTCCACACATTCTTGCTAATATAAGAACAAAGTTTGTGTTAAACCTAGAATCACAGTCAAGGACGAGAGAAGCTGACCTAGAAGACCCATAATGAGGTCCTTGATAAGTAAGACATAGGGGAGATACTAGGAAAAAGCAAGTTTTTGCCCCTAGCTGTGGGCTCATTGGGTTCACAAGAAGTAGTTACTCTGTTTTAGCAACTCACTACAAGCTAACATAAGGAATAAATGTGCATGCACAGTTACCAGAATTTACCAGCCCTCACTGGCAGAGCATACAAAGAAATTATCAGCAGACACAATCCAGTGTTGCCTTTAAATTTATACCACAAGAACACAGACACAATAAACAAAAGAGAAAATACTTTACCCACTCTCAAGTGATCTGCATTGTCTCAATCCTAATTCTCTCCTTCCCGCTCCACAGCGGCTTTGACTGACTGAACATCTGCTGGGTGTTTAAGCTCAGAAGCATTGCACATAAGACAAAGTGTGTGCTGGAGCTCACACCAGTTCATAGACCAGACTAATCCATTTTCAGAAATTCTACAAGCCAGCAGTCACACAGTGGACACACCATTGTTCAAATGAAGTGATTAGTCAGGTGCAGTGATACATGCCTGTAATCCCAGCACTCTGGGAGTGTAAGCCAAGGATCAGGGATTCAAGATCAACTTAAGTTCAAGACCAGTTTAAACTACCTAAAACCTTGTGCATGCACACATGCTCATGTGCTCGAACACACACACACACACACACACACACACACACACACACACACACAAGGTATACAGGGTTATGGATGTAGCTCAGTGGCAGAACCCTTCCCTAACCTATGTGAGGCCCTGTTTCATTCCCAGCAATGAATAAAAAGAGTTTCTGGCTGTGCATAGTGGCAGGTCCCTGTTATCCTATGTTCAGCAGACAGAGGCAGGAGGATCTAAAATAGAAGGCCAGCCTAAGTTGCAACAGTGAGACCATGGCGGGGAAAAGTTCCATAAGTGTAATACTTGGACATGTCACAGTAAAACAGCAATAACTATTCAAAAAGTATCACTTTATAAGTTGCTGGATACTTTTGCTCTTATCTATATGGTCTTGAGGTTATTCCTGTGTATTGTAGCTACATGAGGAAATCTGAAAATACTATAATGCTTGCTATGACATTGCTTTGTGAGTTCCTATGTGTCATCGTACTGTCGCACATTTCTTCCCACACTTCATTCGGTGCCTCTGTGATGGAAGCCTAAAGTTGGTCATAGTGAGAGTATTTCCGACAGAAAACACGGGAAACGACCAAAGCATCACATCCCTCAGTGTCAGGAATACATTAGACAACATCCTTTGTATAAACAAACAACAAAAGACAAGCTGAAGTCTCACAGTTCCTTCTCCTCCCTTTTAAAGTTCCTTATGATGTCACAGAAGCAAAGGTTTCAGAATCATCTATGAGCTGAGGTCTGAGTTCACATGTCCCAGCACAAGGTTTTCATAGTGTTTTTGTTTTGTTTTGGTTTGGTTTGGTTTTTTGAGACAGGGTTTCTCTGTAGCTTTGGAGTCTGTCCTGGACTAGCTCTGTAGACCAGGCTGGCCTCGAACTCACAGAGATCCTCCTGCCTCTGCCTCCCAAGTGCTGGGATTACAGGCGTGCGCCACCACCGCCCGGCTTCATGGTGTTTTTGATCTCAGTGCCCGAGAAATGATACATACGCATCCTCATCCTCATGACTTAGGAGCTTGTCTTTGAGGCATTAGATCATCCATTGAAAATAAAATCACTAGGCATACTTTCCTACCACTGTCATGTGTAGTGATATAGAACTGTAGTCAGGTCCAAGAACCTAACCCACATACAAACAACCGTAGTAAGACTGAAGATCTTTGAAAACTTCTTCCTCATGATTGTCAGGCAAATGCAACCTTAAGAGAATGTATAAACCACGGGAGGAAAGAAGCGGAAGCTTATTTTACTTAGGGGGTCTTATTGATACACAGAGACTCTTTTCTTCACTTAGAAAGGACTCCCTCTACAGGTAACAGTTCATAAACTCTATCTTCTTATACACTGTAAGCCATATATCAGATAAAATAAACTATTGTAGTCCAGCCTGTGATCTTGAATAATGCTTGAAAATTTTCCAATTAATAAAATTTTACTGATAATTTTTCCTAAATGAAGATGAATTTGAAATCTATATGAGACTCTTTGTGTTCCTATTTCAGAATCTCTGTATCACTTTGAGGGTATTTTGTTGTTGTTGTTGTTTGGGTTTCTTATTTGTTTGCTTTTGAGACAGGGTCTTACTATATAGATCCAGCTAGCCTAGAACTTACTAGGTAGACCAGGGTGCCCTTGAACTCACAGATTCACCTGCCTCCTCTTCCCTAGTTTAATACTGCTTATAAAGCTTTCCATGAATGTGTGATTAGCTGTGAAGACCTGCAAATATTTAGGCAATTATATTCCCAGTGTTCTGAGTTACACAGCAAATCATTCATTGCTTCCTGTAGACTGCAGGAGAAGACAGAGCCTATCACAGAGAAAGGCATTGTAGAATCCAGGCTTGTGATCAGTGTGTGAAATAGGATTCAGCTTTCTGAAGGACCTTGGTAAGGTCAGGTGCTCTATTTTTTTCTTGAGATTATGATAGTGCTAATGTGAAAAGTTAAAGAATATCACAAACCCATACACTGAATGGTTCCCCCCCACCCCAATTTTGAACTACATTAGGCCTTTCTGGTGTTATCATTTTGATATTGAAATTTTGATTGACAGGGAAATTAAAAATCAATCCTCACATAATCCTTCATCTGAAATTCTAGACCTTGTGCTGTATAATTTTTCAAAGTCCTTGCAATTTCTGTCAATACTATTATTCTTTCTGAGAAACAGACATGGCCATTCCTGCCTTTGGGCAGCTCAATGGATGGAGACGTCGAATTTCTGAATTAGATGCACAGGTGAAGTCATATCCACACAGCTCTCCATTCAGAATTGGGGCTTTCTGATTTCAGACCACAAAGTTCAACTCTTTCCCTGAAATTGCAAAAAGTAACCAGTCTGCTTCTCTTCAGTGTGCCTGGGAAAGCTGTTCACCAGTGACAAAGTAACCAGTCTGCTTCTCTTCAGTGTGCCTGGGAAAGCTGTTCACCAGTGACAAAGAGAAAGCCAATCATTCCCCAAAGCACAGGACAACAAAGTCCTCCCACAGTGCAGGAGGAAAAGCTGGGGTGGGGTGGGGTGGGGGGGTGGTCAAGCAAGCTACCACAGCACTGTGGTCCCCTTTCCTGTTGTGAGGCTCTTACTCTGAGCTGCTAGTAACACCTGTGTTTACAGTTTAAGCGACATCACATTCCCAGCTCATCTTGTGGTTGTTTTAACTGCAGTTCCTTTCCCAACCTTACCCTAGAGTGCTTGTCCATAATCCTTCTGATGGCCCCATCTCTTCCTCTGTCGCTTGTTCCTATCCCTCTTGGTTTAGTATTCAGATTTGAAATGAGTTATGTGCTGTGGATATCGCTCTGTATGCTGTGAATGTGTTGCTTGAGCACGGGAAAAACCTTCAGCTACAGTTATGGAGTGAGCAAGGGTTACAGTTCATGCAGGAAACCTGTACGGATTCACGGGCAATTAATTGCACAGGGCTTGTGGGTAGGGAGGGAACTGTTAGGGACTGTCTTGTCTTGTCCTCACAACTAATCCATGTGTAGATGCAGACAAAAGATCTCTTCAGCCTTGCACTGTAGCACTTTTTTAGATGCTTGCTGCCATGGCTGCCATGCTGTGTGAAGCACTGGGGTTGGTGTTACAACAGTAACACAAGACCACTACCCCCCCTCCTCCTGCGTCCTCTCCTGCCATAGTGCTTTACCATGGTGAGGCCAATCTGGGTAGAGCGCCTGGGTAATAGGAAATACTTTTTTCTTTAACATTTCTCTCTCTCTCTCTCTCTTTCTCTCTCTCTCTCTCTCTCTCTCTCCCTCCCCCTCTCTCCCTCACTTTGTGTGTGTCTTTCTCTGCCTCTCTCTCCCTCCCCCTCTCTCCCTCACTTTGTGTGTGTCTTTCTCTGCCTCTCTCTCTCTCTCTGTCTCTCTCTCTGTCTGTCTCTGTCTCTCTCTGTCTCTGTCTCTGTCTCTCTCTCCCTCCCTCCTTCCCCCTCTCTCCCTCACTTTGTGTGTGTCTTTCTCTGCCTCCCTCTTTCTCTGTCTCTGTCTCTTTGTCTCTTTGTCTCTTTGTCTCTCTGCCTCTCTGTCTCTCTCTCTCTGTCTCTCTCTCTGTCTCTCTGTCTCTCTCTGTCTCTCTGTCTCTCTCTGTCTCTCTGTCTCTCTCTCTCTGTCTCTCTCTCTCTCTCTCTGTCTCTCTCTCTCTCTGTGTGTGTGTGTGTGTGTGTGTGTGTGTGTGTGTGTGTGTGTGTACTTCTATGAGTTTGTTATTGCCTTCCACCATGTAGACTCCAGAGATTGAATTCAGGTTCCAAGCTTGACCCCAAGAACCCTGCCTGCTGAGCGGTCTGGCAGGCCCTTGATACTTTTTATCAGCTTTTTGTTGGACATGTGATGTATTCACTCCTGGTACATTGTGTGACACCAAATTACAATGGGTCCACAAGGAGCAAGAACATGGGTGCAGCAAATGAAAACCAGGGATTTAAAAAAAACCATTCTATCCAGTTAACTCTGTAGTCTGTATGGGTAGAATTTTTTTAATTCTTTCAGGCAGGTTGTCCTTTTAATAGCCAGAGTGATCTAATGTGAAACTTTCCCTCTTACATTTCCCTACTCATCTTAAAGGGTCCCCAGCTGTGGTCTCAGCCCTACAGGGACTGCAGCTGGCTGAACCTTGTTCGTTACTACTGTTTTTTGGAGTATGATAATAATAACACATGAGTTATACCACTTAATGTTGTTCTTATGTACAGGGAGACTACTTAGTCTTAGACTACTGAGTCTTAAAATTAAGATTAGAACCCTAGCATATATCATCTTAAACTATCCAGACGTTTTACAGCTGCAATATGTTTTAAAATATAAAGACTCATCCCTACCATAAATGTTTTTCTGGAGTCCACATCTCATTTCTACATCCTTAGAAAAGGTGACATTCCCCAGCTGCAGTGTCCTCCACTCCCTGCAGCATACGAACAGTTAAGTTCCATGCAAGACTCCATCAGAAAGAAAAGAAAGAAATCAAGTATTTGTCCTGCTTCATAATATAGTTGTTTTATCTTGGATGAGTCTGATTATCCAACTTATCTAGAATATTGACCATCATAAAGTCAGAGCCTAGGGCTCCTCCCACCTGGGTTGGAGCTCATTCAGTGTTGGAGGGAAGGCCTTCACATGGCCAAGACTTCCTGGTGGGGAGGTTGTAGTGTTCCCCATTGATGTATAAGTGATTTCCTTTATATTTTCTAAAAATAAAGATTTCAATGGTTATATTTATAAAAATTATAAAGATATAATTTTACTCTCATATATAGGTATGCAAATCTTAGATATAGGTAAACAAATATAGAGTAGAATCTGACATATGACTTATAATGAGATTATATGAAATGGATTTACTTATGATTATGATATAATTAGATAGTGTCAGTTGTGTTCAAGGTAGTATGGCCTAAGACAATTATGATGATGATGTAATGGAAAGTAATTTATCCAAAGCCTAGTTTCACATCAATTTAGTCTCAAATTTAAGTTATCTGATTTTTACCAAATTGACTAGGAAAGCCACACAAACTATTTCAAGTAAATTACCCAGAGCAGGTTACCCAAAGATACATGCAAATTTAAAAGAAGCATGGGGTTCAAAACTTTGGATTGATACAGTCTGATAGCGAGGCCAGAATTATTCTCATTTTATTCTAAATGAATTTGGTATGAAACTAAAGCCTGAGAAGCAAGCAGAAGCCGGCACAATGATTTGATAGCAAAGATTAAAGGCGAGCTGTACCCTTTCAACATGACTGTGGTATGTGGCCGGTATGTAAAACACTTTGATTGGTAGTTCGGCTTGCTTGACGGAAAGGATGATGTGAAATACTACACTCATCCTGGTTTCCAGATGCCTCACCAGATTTCATGCTTCTAGATGTGAATATTTTCATGGTGCAATGCTCCATTTGTTGTCAGCTGAACGAAAATAAAGGGGCACCCTGCAAATACCACAAACATGTCTGCAATGGTTCAGATCAGCCCTAAAAGGACCTGTATATTAAACTCAAAATTTAACCTATGCTAATTTTTATTCATGAACAAAATGAATTTGCTTTTTAACAAGTAAATTTTTTTGGCATAAATATCTTACATCTATCATATATTAAAAATTAAGTTGCTTTGACATTAGAAAGACCCCAGTTTTTCAGAAAGCATAAGTAAAAGTAGATTTCACATGCAATATATGTTAGTAAATCAGTTATTAAATGTGAATACTGGTGTCAGGTTTAAACAATGAATACAAACTCCTATGCAACCAGTTGTTTTGCTTTGTTTTGAAAAATTTAAAAGGCTGATAGAACATATTTTGAATTTTATGATGCACTACAGAAGAAATCAACATAGAACAAAAAATATAGGGTCGTATGAAAGTTATCTGTAAACAAAACTCAGAAGCATCATGCTCACTGATACTGTGAGCGGCAAGCCGAGAGAATGCACATCAGCTGTCAGCCTGCCTCATTCCTCCTGCAGCAGTTGCTGATCTGAAAATAGCTTTCAAATCAGAAAGGATGACTGCAGAAGGATTCATTACCATAGGCTTTTCTATAGTACCCGAGAGCTTCACGTCTGTTATGGTGGATAGGAAGTATTTAAGGAAGTGAACTATAGGACATTAACATCAGAAAGGATCTACATTCATGCCATGCTATGTTACGACCATGAAGGGTGTTTAGTGATACCGTTTCCATGGATCTCCTTTGTGATGGCTGATGCTTGCTGTTTCTTTTGCTTCACCATGGCACTATGTGATAGCATGGTATTTTTATCCCCTGTTGAAAAGAAAGGGACACTATTGAGGCAGTGTGAGGAATTCCTTATGATCATCCTTTCTGCAAGAGAACATTTTTCTTATTAAGAACTTATTATTGCTTTTTACTGAAAGACCAACAGATACTGCTTGTCTGTCTATAGTGCACATTTTTCAACAGCAGCCCAGGTCTCCATGAACAGAGGACGACACAGTCTCAGACCCAATCTTTCTGTATGTTGACCATTATGCATTGAGAAACAATTCAAGTGCCAGCTTCCTTGCTCTTTCCTACAGTTTTTTTTTTTTTTTTTTCATCTGCCAATGCTTCTTTCCTGGCTGCCAGCACACCAGCATCAGAGGACATCACTTCCAGCAAACTCTAAGAGTGAGGAAGAGGCCAGACTCAGCCAGACCTCTTTGGTGGTAACATTTCAAGCCGGCATCCACAGCCTCCCTTTAAAGCAAAGAATGGTAATTTATGAGTCACAACTCTGAACCTCTAGGGACAACTGACTAATAAGACATTTTAGGAAACAATAGACTCACCTTGCTGTTAGACTGCACTTTTCAGCAGGGGTGAATCCCAATTGTAGAGGAAAAGGCTGAAGGTGGGATATGATGGCACTTGGGCCTGATGGGTTTTATCCTTGAACCTGGAACGGCATGGTCCCTAGCTCTGACTTAAACAGGGGACTGAGCCTTTCTGAAGAGACTGGCATCCAGCTGACATCAACTGACTATATATAGCACCAAATACTTTAGCTACTCATATCTTCCTGGCAAAAGGGAGGGACAGGGAGAGATTAGGTTCTCTCCATTGTGTTTCTGGGACTCTGAGATAGCTGAATGAAATACTCATTCATTGGACACGAACAACATTTTTATTGAACACCTTCTGTTGGAAGAGACCAAAGTCAAAACGGACTTTAAAACATTTTAAAGATGTAGTTCTTATTCTATACCTTAATTGAGGTGACAAGAGACATATATTAATTAGAGCAAAATGATGGAATATTCAAAATCAAAATGAACTATAGGAGCCCTGGAGAGAGGACTCTGGCTAAGAACAATTGCTTCTCTCGAAGAGGATGTAGGTTCAGATCCCAGTCACTCACATAGTGGCTCACAGCCCCCTGAACTCCTGTCTCAGAGGACCCGACACATTTTCTGACCTCTATGGGTCACACACACACACACAAAGAGAGAGACAGACAGAGACAGAGAGAGACAGAGACAGAGAAGGAGGAGGGAGAGGGGGAGAGTAGCAGGAATCTTAGATGATCTTATTAATAAGATCAAACATAAGGCCAGTTGTTGGGGTAAACATTGGAAGATCAGAGAAGCAGAACAAGCCACAGCTACCTCACCTCCCCAGTTCCTCAGCTGGTCTTATTTCCTCAGACTGGAAGCTTCTGAGTCCTCATCCACATGAATCTCAGCTGAACTGTGCTGCTCCAAAGCCTGAATGCTTAACCAGCCAAATGCTGCTAGTTTCTGGTCTTCGCGCCTTACATATCTTTCTCTTTCTGCTGTCACTCCCTGGGATTAAAGGCGTGTGTCGCCATGCTGGCTGTGTCCTTGAACACACAGAGATCCGCCTAGCTCTGCCTCCCAAGTGCTGGGATTAAAGGTGTGCACCACCACTGCCCAGCTTCTGCTCTGGCTTGCTCTGACCCCAAGGCAACTTTATTAATATACAAATAAAATCACATTTCAGTACAAATAAAATATCACCATAGGGGAGTGAGGAGGGAGAAGAAGGGGAGAGAGAAGAATAAAATAAACCTTTTAAAAAATGAACATTATGGACAATATCCATGGGACCTCGCTGAGAACAAAAGCTGTGAGGGAGTGGTCATCAGAGCCAGCCCACAATCAAAGATGAGAATTGTTGCATCTTTTAACAACAAGCAATATCTGAATGGTAATATGAAGAGAGTTTAACATTGACCAGTATGGGTTGAGCCATGAAGCTGAAGGCTTCTAACTGAGTCACACTTTGGAAGACATCCATAGAGATTATCCCTGCAAAGCTGCCCGGCCTCTTCCAGGCCTGGAGGGAAGGATTTCTGTCTCCAGGAACAACCAGAAATGTCCTCAGAGTCAGTCATCTTGGCACCTTGCTGGTCTGTGACCACAAAATCCTGTTCCCTTCTCCTGCACGGTATTTTTCTTTTACTCTTTCCCATTTCCGGGAACACACTTCCCTACTCTCCTGGCTCACTTCTTCACAGGTTCAGGGCTCAGCTTGAGTCTTAAGTCCTCATGATACCTTGCCCCAACCATCCTGCCTATATTAAACTGTACCGCTCTCTAATTCCTTACTCGGTTTTCTTAGTGTCTTGAAATTAGAGTAACATCACATGGGAGTGAGTGGTAGAATCACTCCCTACCCCCACCCCCACTGAACCAAACAGCCAACAATGAGATGGTCTTTTGTTGGTCCCCCAGGGAAACCTATTCCAGAGTGCGGAGCCTAGGGTGGGTCTAACTGTCCTAACTGACCTTGACTCCCTTCTTTTGGCTCCATTATCCCTACAATGCAGACCTCTGAGGTCCAAGTGGTTGTTCCAGCAGGCTTCTATCTTGGCCAGCATGAAAGAAAGAAAAGAACACTCCCTCTTCTTTAGAAGATGTCTGAGTATTGTTCACCTCTCTCCTGTTTACATCCATGGGGCAAAGGTTAGTCATACAGCTGCACACAAAATAAAAGAGTAATAGACTTTTTCAATAAAAGGAAGCAATGGTTTCAGGGTAACAGTTCTCAGGATCTCCCCCCAAGAACAAGACAGGATGGCTTTTATCTGCCTGTCATCATCTTATCATTGATTTACCTACTACATCTTTTTATTACTAAACTATGAACTCCAAAAGAATTCTGGCCTTACTGTATCTTTAGCACTCAGAACTGCACCTGTGAACTGGGGATGGAGCTCAACTAGTGGAGGGCTGTAGAATATTATTATGGTCCTGCCTTAATAATCTTCTTCCCAGGAGCTCAGGAGAGAAGCTATGAACAGCGCAAATTATTTTTGGGAAAAGAATCTAAGTACATCAAGCTCTTAGTCTGTCTACTCTATTCCTCTGGGATAAAATCTGATCTACACAGCCTCAGTTCTGTTCTCGTGCCTAGCTCCTTTCTTGCCTGGTTTCTCTCTACATTATCTGCTGTCCCCTCTAAGTTCTATCTTAATTCTCCCACCTTAGTTTTTTTTTTTTTTTCTTTTTAAGATTTATTTATTTATTATGTATACAGAAGAGGGTGCCAGATCTCATTACAGATAGTTGTGAGCTACCCACGGGAATTGAACTCAGAACCTCTGGAAGAGCAGTCGGTGCTCTTAACCTCTGTGCCATCTCTCCAGCCCTCTCATCTTAGTTTTGCCCTGTCTTGGTCTTTCTCATCTTGTTCTTCCCCATCTGACACTTCCTCATCTTCCATCACATTCTTCTAGTTCTCCATCTAGTTCTCCAGTCAAATCCTCTTCAGTCAAAATTCTTTCTAAGTCTCTGAGGTTTACAGTTATATACTCATGCAATAGTAGGGCTCTAGCTACTCTAGCTAAAGCAGGGTCACCAGGTTCAAATTCTTATAGGGTCATAAAGGCAGACAAGAGTTTTCCTCAGGCAGTGGCCTCAGACTTTCTTTTATAACCTAAAAGGGGAGTGGTAAAGGAGATCAACTAAGAGCTAAAATCCAGTTAATGTATCAGAAAAAGGGAATTTATGTGCTCAAACTATATTCCTAGAGGTGATTAAGTAAATGTTAGGAGTCCATAATGTTAGTATAAATACCACTAAGGCTGTATAAGAAAGCAGGGTCAGAGCTTAATTTACCTTAATTCAGGAGATCATTTGGCCTTGGATGCGTGATAGGTATTTCAGATATAAATACACAGTTAGCAGTTGGAAGCATATATAGCATATAAGGAAATCACTACAGGAATTGGCTAATTTATATGCAAAAGTTAAAATATCACCAAGACTTCTTAAGCCATGGCTTGACCTTTGGAACAGTCCTTGACCTTTCTAAGTAGTAGCTTTTGTGATAATAGCTGAATTCCATTACATTTTCCTGTAGCTTGTAGCAGAGGGCTATCCTACCTTGCATGAGGTCCCGGCTTTGATAACTAACACCACATAAATTGGGTGGGCATGTTGGCACATGCTTATAATCCTAGCATCAGAAGGTAGAGGCAGAAGGATGAGGGGCCAGGGTTCAAGTTCATGTTCAACTACATAGAGAGTTGGAGGCCAGCCTGGGCTACATGAGACCCTATCTCAAAAACAAAACAAAACAACAACAACAACAACAACAAAAACCCCACCGCTACCATCACCACCACCAAAACAACCCAAGCCAATTAAAAAACATGCATCTTGTAAATAAGTACTTAATTTCAATGTAATGAATTAGGGGTCTGGGGATTAGTTGTGAAATGCATCAAAAGCATAGCATGAATCTAGAGTTCTCTTGTGTTGAACACTTGGTAAGAAATGAAATTGTGGTAAGTAGCCAGTCATTTGAATACAAGATGGTAGCTGTTTTTGGTAGACCTTCTGCTGTGAGATTGAAAGAGACTTGGCGTGTCGCTCAATGACACAATGCACCAAATAAATTAAGTTAAAAGAGCATATGTCCAACTGAGATGAGAATGGACACCAAGAGAAATTGGAATAGACTGTGAACCTAGCCACAGTATTAAATTTTAGCGCTGCAGGTTGGCGTTCCTCTCTTGCAGTCGCTTCTAAACAAACATTTGCCCAGAAACAACGAACTCAGTGCCAATCAGAGATCATTCGGTTAAAGCCAACAAATTGACATGCATCTCAAGATCCTTCAACTGGCTGGTTGAATGGGGGTGCATGATTGCAATGTCAGCACCTATAAAGTGGGGGATGAGGAGTTCAAGCCATCAGCTGCATAGCAGGCAGCCTGGGCCCATGTAGACACTGTTTCAAAACATGAGTATCAGAGCCCAAACAACAATCTTTCAATTTGCCTTCATTTCTGACTCTAGCATTAGCTGTTAGATCTTTTAAACTAGTTTTCTTATCTGTAAAATGAAGATTACATGGGGCTGGAGAGATGGTTCAGAGGTTAAGAGCACTGACTGCTCTTCCAGAGGTCCTAAATTCAATTCCCAGCAACCACATGGTGGCTCATAACCACCTATATGAGGTCTGGTACCCTCTTCTGGCCTGCAGTCATACATGCTATATACATAATAAATAAATAAATCTTTAAAAAACTGAAGATTACAGTATTTATCATATACAGTCACAAACAATTTATCTAAAAAATTAGGAATTCCTTAAAGGTAGTGAAAGCTGAAAAAATGTTTGTTTCACTATTTTTTGTTCCTATAATATGAAAGGACTTAGAATAATCAATTGAATTATTTAGTAAAAATAAAGATAGATTAAGAAAATCCCAGTTTTCTATTTACTCATCTCGTTTCCAGTTTTACATTGGATATAGTTATAAGGTTGAAGTCAATATTTTTGAAAATCTAAAAAGTATTTTAGGATATTAATACCTTAAATGTTTCTGTTTAGTTTTCAAACATAGTTCAAACTATTTTGTTTAATTAGTGATGGTTTGACTGGTGTTTTGGTTTCTGAGTTACTTTTGTTTGGAAAGTCAAAAGTGAATCCATGGGAAAACACAAAGCAAATCCCTGGCATTGTAGTTTTTAAGGCAGAGTATGCTCCGCACACATTTCAGGACACAGTGGAGAGCATCACTTAGCGTCATTTGGGTGCTGAGGTGAGGCATGGCCAGGTGTTCCGTCCTTAAAGGCTCTTGATTTCAAACAAAGTCCTGGTTAATATGCATAGAATGTATCTACAGACAGATCTGACGCTGGACCAAATTGAGCCCCACTCCATGTCACTGTGATTACTCTCTGGTCATAGCTCCCACCATCCACTCCTACGGCCCAGGACTGGCCCTGCTTCTGCCCCACCCACAACACACTAAAAACTAGGAGAGTCTAGCCTCCTCTCCAGACACCTTTCTTGTCCTACTAAGTACCGTCTTCCTGGGAGAGTCTTCCAAGGAATGTTCAAACAAGGCAGGGCTTCTTTTCCCCTCAAGGTTTAAACTCTTAAGTAGTTTCCAATTAATGCTAAAGACCAAAAAGAAGATTGTTTTCCTTAACGAGCAGAACGATGGCATTCTAGTGGCTAAGCTCTGTCTTGGGAAGATAGAGAGTGGAACCTCTCCCTATGTTGTATACGTGATAAAGCTACAACACCTATGTAGCCTAACTGTTCCCATTATTGGGCTACATAGGAATGGTTGGGCTGCATTTCCAAGCTTACCATTTGCTAAAAGTGCAGAAAAGATTAAGTAAGGTGACTCTTCTCACCACATTACTACCCAACAAAAATCCACACCTTGAGATCCATGAAAGGCAAATTTATTCAACTGTGTGTAAACATGGGCATCTCAGCCAACTGGTAAACAAGGTCTGTCATGACTGCCTTTAACTGAGAGCTTATTCTGAAATTCTGTGTTTCTCCTTGTCCTGTTCCCAGTCTATTTTAGGTGGCTGTGGGAAATTACAGATTCAGGCAGGATTTGAAGGATGCAGGATGTGGGAGCCGACTGGTGGATGGGCAAATATCTCATTACTGTTACTGAGGCTTGGGTTCGGATTGGCACACACACAAACCCAAACAGGGCAGTAGCCTCAGCTGCACTTAGGGATGACTCGGACAGCAAGTTGTCAAGCTACCTGTATGGAATAAACAACAAAGTAAGCCTTAAAATAAGCCGGGAACGAATGGGAAGGAAGCAGAATCCAAAGACTAGCTCCTCAAGGACAAAGCTAAAGGAATAGGTCTAGAACTTGGAAACAAACTTCACAGTTGTGTGAACAACTCACCCGTGGAGAAGCTATTCAAGAAAAAATGGATTGTTGGTTTGTTCAAAGTGCCCTATTCTTTTCTTGATGCCCACTGGCCTGCTGAGTTGTACATGGTTCCGTTTTCCTATTCAGGAAAAGGCAGAACAACTGACCTCTTCCCTGGCCATAACGAAGGCTAAATACTAACTGCCCAGCCCAGCCAGGGTGGGACGATTCAAGAGAGACGGTGAGTTTGAAACAGATCTCACTACAGAAAAAGCCTAAAAGCAATGGGAATGGTGTAAGGCACAAGGACAGGCACTACTGAGGCTGTATTTGCTACCCCTGGGGTGCTTCAAAGACAGGGAACTGTGGTCTCAAGGAACTGAGACAATCTCCACAAGCTCATGCTTGTAAGTTACAGAGATGGAATTATGAATTGGTTTTGTCTGATCCAAAGGCTTTGCATTTTTATACTCTCATGGAAAGATCTCTATCTCCCTAATCTGTTCTGAACATCTCCATAAATAAAGAAAGAGAACAGAGAATGCTCTCAGAATAATTATAGCAACATGTTCCTTATAGATTCCCTTTGGAATCCCCAAACCCCAGGACTAGGTTTGTCTTGGTTGTTGTAATTTTATTTATAACCTGTGCAACTGTTTTCCTATTTGTGTTTTTTTCTGGTTTGCCGTCTTCTGGAGATCTTCTTGATATCCATTCTTGGTGTTCTTTCCTTTCCTTCAGCTGTGCAAATATTGAAGTTATTATAATGGGGAGTGTAAACAAATGAAAGCAAGAGTACTTTGTTTCTCAGCTCCTTCCTTCCCCTAGCCTGGGCAGCACAGTGTGGCACACACACCACCTTCTGCTGAGAACAAGCATCAAGTCCCGCCCCACCAAAGTGACCCAGTAAGGGAACACACACGCTTGTCTGTCTTCCTTTTCAAGTTGTTTTTGTTTTGTTTTCTTTCTCATACATTTCTTTAAATGCTCAAATTAAACCTCACAATAAGTCAGGAAGAGAAAAAAGGAGTGGTAAGCAGAATCCAGTGGCTGTCTCTTCACGGACGAGCACTGAAGTAATAGGGCTAAGAACCTGGAAATAAAGTTTTGTAGACAAGGATATTAAGAAACAAATTGCCAAAACAAACTTGCAACTCATCTCTCCTTTCTTGCTAAAGCCTGACATTTACAGAGCTTTGTTACATGTTCTTCCATAGTTCTAGCCAAAACACTGAGGCTCTTTTTTAAAATATAGTTTTCTCACCTATATAAGGAAAAGCAATCCATCTCTTACATATAGACCTCAACTGACCTGACTAAACATTCATTCAAGGAGTCAGATGTTGTGATGCATACCTGGAACCTCGGCCCCCAGGAGGCTCTGGCTGGAGGCTCATGAATTCAAGGCCAGTCTGGGCTGTGTAAGTAAGGCTGTCTAAAAAAACCTAAATTATGAAGCTTAGAAGATAGGTCAGAGGGTCAAACTCCTGCCATGAAAATGTGAGGCCCTACTTTGAATCCCCAGAACCACATAAAGGTAGTCATGGTAGTATGTGTCTTTTATCCCAGCTCTCCTACACCAAGATGGGAAGCAGCAACAGAGGAACCCCCAGAAGCTTGCAGGCCAACCAGCCTGCACACACAGCAGAGAAGCAGCAGCAAGACCCTTCCTTGAGGTGTAAGACAGTGATCTCTGACCTCTACACACATACCATAGTGCTGGGGGATGTCTTTCTGTATGTTGTGAATATATGTTGTTGCCATTGGTTAATAAATAAGCTGCTTTGGCTTATGGCAAGGCATCTTAGAGACAGGCGGGAAATCCAAGAAGAGGGAAGAGAAAGGCAGAGTTGAGGAAGATGCCAGCTGCTACCACTGAAGGAAAAGCAAGATGCCAGCAGACCAGTAATGCCACAGCAATGTGGCAAAACATAGATGAATAGAAATGGGTTAATTTAAGATGAAAGAGCTAGCTAGCAAGAAGCATGTCATAGGCCAAACAATTGGTAATTAATTCAAGCCTCTGTGTGTTTACTTGGGACCAAGCGGCTACAGGAGGCATGTGAGAGAGATTCATTCTGACTATAGGGCCGGCAGGACCAGAGAAACTTCCAGCTACACCATAGCATGCATGCTCCACTCTCTACAAATTTATTTTTATTTTTATAACCTCACAGTCAGGTGGCACATGTCAGAGTGTTTGTAGCATGGCTGTAAAACGGGGGTGTAAGAGTCTTAGCCATTTTATTAGCATCAAAAAGTTAGCATCTGGGGGGAGAAAGAAGGTGGAGGGGTGGGAGAAAAAACTGTGGTCAGGATGTAATATATGAGAGAAGATTTTTTTTTTTAAGTTAGCATCAACCTGTGGAAAGATATGTCATCTTAAACATTGGCTGAACCTTTTTGCAGATGAGGCATGGAGAGATTCATTCCTGTGTTAAAGTCTGCACATAGAGAAAAATAGTACAATGTTTCTTTAACTGAGCAAAAATAACTACAACTTAAGTTGTGATATTAATACATCTGGGATTGCAGAAAATGAAGCATCCAAAATGAATAGTGGAAGGCTGGTGTATTTGATAAGCATATGTGGGTGCCATTTATCACAGATTAAAAGTTAATATTAGTTTGAGGGGGGTTGCTCATCAAGATCAGAATGAGCTGATATAAAGTATAAGCAAATGGAAACCATGCTGCAGATGGCTCAGACACAGGAGGGTTAGAATATAGTTTTGTTTTTTTAACTTTAGGATAGAATACTAAATAGGATAAAAGAACTGTTTATGGCTTGAAGGAAAAAGCATTTCATTCCTAGAAAAAAAAAAGCAAGTTGCACATGTGTGTCATTATCTGGGCATGTTTTGGATGTAGAAACATGGACACATTTGAGCTAAAATAGAAATGATATGAAAAACAAAGTGTCTGGTAGTCTGAAATTTCGGGTAATTCAAATCTGAGGCTTGAACCATGGGGGAGAAGAGATGCCATAATATCTTATTCCCAAGTACATTATTATATGTATATAAAAAGTTTAAAGAACTGTAGCTTCAGTTTGGGAATCATGAGAGGAAAACCCTTGGCTAGGAAACAAGAGTGGGAAGGCTTGGAGAAGATTTAACATAAAGGGGTTGACATTGTTTTCCTTTTATTGAAAATAGATTTTTTTTCTCTCATAATATATCATGGTCGTGGTTTCCCATCCCTCTACTTCTTCTGGTTCCTCCCCTCCATCTGATCCAATCTCCAGAAGAGGTGTTGTTTTTGTTTTAAATCATTTAAAAAATATATCCCTTCAAGGATGACTCAAACGTTTGTGTAAAGAGGAAGCCTGGGCCAGGATAGAGGGAGTGACCTCGGTAGGGGCACAGCTCATTCCACAGCATGTTTCCAGAGGCTTAGATGAACCAGCGTGACCAGATGAGTGCCTGCTACCGGACTGAGAGAGCATGCAAGATGGTTTTAAAATGTCAGTTAGGGCTGAGCTGGGAGCACTCTTGAGTGATAAGGAATTGTCCTTTACTTTGTAGGCAATAAAAGCCATCGAAGACTATATGACAGGGATGTTTTATCTCGTAACCATGGCAGCGTATGGAGACTAAATGAAGGAGAGGCAGCGAGGCCAATCAGAGTTTACTGCAGTCGCTATGAAGATATACTTTAAGGGAATAGCTGAGGAAATGGGGGGGCAAGGGGGAGGGTTTAGGGATAAATCATTTGATTCCAAAATATTTTCTCTACTATTTTGCAGTACTAGCTGCTCTGGACTCAGTGAGAAGATAGATGTGTCTACCCCCTACCCCCACCCCAAATAAAGAGAACGAATTGTCCTTAAGAGTTACTGATTATAGAGCATCAGTGGAAAATTATTTCACCTCTAAGAAGCTCTTGTTTCTCATCTTTAGTCCATAGAGTTGTTGTGAGGATTAAATGATATAGTTTGGTCAGGCATTGAAAGTAACCTGGAGCATGATGAGTTAGGACAAAGGGAAATGTTGTTCTGTGCAGTTTTCTTTTAATGGCCAAAGCTTTGTTTCTTAGTTAGCACAGAGAATGCACCCTTTCTCTATGTATTTTGGTTCTTGAGTCAAAAGGCTAAACAAGGTAGAGCTTTTCATAGCAAATGTACCGGATATCCCAGTCAGGTCTTGGAAACTGATTGACAGTTCATCAGAAACACATGTGAAGATGAAGAGTAACCCTGTCGTGGTGTCTCAAGACCATGATTCCACTGCATTCATCTCTACCCTGAGGCAGTCTTGCTTCCGGCCAGACTCCATCAATTGATTTGGCTCTCCTGACTTGGTGGGAATGAAGACACTTTCCCCATTGACTGTTTTTAATATTTGCTTCCTGTTTCCTTCAGATCAAGAGCCAAAGTCAACCACTGAAAGGAAGTGGAAGCCTGGCCTATGGCATCCTTGTCTGCTTCTCACTTACTGGCAACTTACTGTTGGGGCCTTTTCTTGAGAATTCCAACAACAACAGACAGGCTTTCAAAGACCTCCTTAGATACAAGTGCTATGTGAGTGAATGGATTTAAGGATGTAGTTGACTGAGTTTCTTATGCCCCACCCTGACCTGAAATTGGAGCATGTCTACCTCTTCTTGTAGTAAAGATGCTACCTAACTCACCAGCCCCTCAGATTCTTATTCTTCTTAGAACTTACATTTTGTCTATTCTGTAGCACTTGCTATTCTAGATACATTTAATGTTTTTGTGTTTTAAATAAATATAGCACTCCTATGAGGTAGGTCTTTTTTTTTGGTTTTTCGTGACAGGGTTTTTCTGTGTTGCTTTGGTGCCTGTCCTGGATCTTGCTCTGTACACCAGGCTGGCCTTGAACTCATAGAGATCTGCCTGAGTCTGCCTCCCGAGTGCTGGGATTAAGGGCATGCACCACCACTGCCCGGCCCATGTAGGTCCTATTATTATATTCCACTTTATGGATCAAGAAACTGAGAAATAGATGACGTGATTCCCCCCCCCCCAAAAAAAAAAACCCAGTAGTATGACTTTAAAAAAATCCATGAGTTCTGGAGTCTGTTGGTTACTTTAAAAGAATGTGTAGCCTGGCATGGAGGTGCTCACCTGATTCCCAGCAATGCGGGAGGCTGAGGCAAAAGGGCCACTACATACTCAAGGCTAGTCTGAACTATATAATGAGGCATGGGCTATAGAATAAGATGCCGAGGGGCTCAGGAAATGGCTCAGTAGTAAGAGAGCTTGTTGTGCAAGCCTGGAGACCTCAGTTTAAAACCCTAGCCGTGGTCAGCCCTGAAAACAAGCCTACAAGTAATATTATAAAGACTAATCAGGCTGCATTTATGTATTTAGTAATGTATGTATGTGTATGTATATATGTATGTAATGACAATTAATGAAAAGAGAGGTCATGGATTTGAAAGAGATCAAGGAGGGATTTATGAAAGGGTTTAGAGGGAGGAAAGGGGGGGGAGAAATGATGTACTATGGTAGTTTAAATGTAATTGGCCCCCATAATCTCATAGGGAGTGGCACTATTAGGAGGTGTGGCTTTGTTGGAGTGTGTGTGGCCTTGTTAGAGGAAGTGTGTCACTGAGGGGGTGGGCTTTGAGGTTTCCTATGCTCAGGATACCACTCAGTGTCAGCCTATTTCCTGTTGCCTGTAAGATGTAGGACTTTCAGCTACCAGCATCACATCTGTGTGCATGCTGCCATGCTCCCTGTCATGATAATAATGGACTGAACCTCTGAAACTGTAAGTGAATCACCCCAATTAAATGTCTTCTTTGTAAGAGTTGCCCTGGTCGTGGTGTCTCTTCACAGAAATAAAAACTCTAAGACATGTACTTACACTATAATCTCAAAAAAAGAAGAAATAATTTAAAAAAAGTCCTAGAACCCATGTGAAAAAAGTAGGCATGGCCAGGCATGTCTGTACACAACCCTAGTGTAGGGAGGAGGGGATTGGGTGGGGACACAGGTACATCCTAGGAGCTCCCTGGCCAGCCAGCCCAGCTTCTTGTCTCAAGAGAATAAGGCAGACAATGATAGAGCAGGACACTTTACATCCTTCCCTGGGGTCCTCAGGCACGCACACGCACACACACACACACACACACACACACACACACACACACACACACACACCAAACTATAATAAAATGTACTACAATGATTAGACCTACAGGTATATTTAAAATAGTTTTTAGAATAATGAAAATAAATAATAATAAATGCTTAATTTCCATATCTTTAGTAAAGCATGCACAGTCTCCATCTGGAGAGGGAAGTAAAACAGAATGTGCAGCCTTAAGCAAGCTCCAATAGGGTAGCTGAGGCTGGCATGATTCCTACTCCTTCTGCCTCCACCTCCTTAATGCTTGGCACTCACCGTCACGCTTGACTCAAGGGTTACACTTTAAAAACTCCCTTGATACCTTCCATTGGATATTGATGACAACCTGTGAGCAAAACACAGGAAAAATATGTTATCATTTTTCTCCCCCACCTCTTTCTCTTCTTCCTCCTCTGTCCTTTCTCCCTCTCTCCATCCCTTCCTTCCTGTCTTCTGTTTGGTTTTTTGGTGAGACCATCCCACAGGTTGGCCTGGAGAACACTGTGTAGCACAGGCTAGCCTCAACCTTATAAGGAACATTTTGCCTCAGCCTCCCAAATCCTTGAAAGACAGACAGGAGCCATCACTCCTGCTTTGTCCCATTTCAACCAAGCAAAAGAGCGTCAACAAAACGAAATCACTTACTCAAGGTTGTGTGGTGAGGCTGGGGCAGAAATCTCTGTCCAGGATTTGTTCACTAAGCAGCTTCCTGCTTTCCCAGGCATTAACATCTCTGTGGGTTTGCAGGAGAGAAGTGAGGATAATCTAAGACATCCTCGTAAATGAATTTTGCTGACTCACAGAGAAGGGTCTTTTATGGTGAGCATCTTTTATTATGATATTCAATACCATGCCTGAATCCCTAGTGAAGAGTTGTTATATCATTTTATTTTATTGTTTATGGAAACTAAAAGATCCAGTGTTGCCACCCTAGTTTTAGAAACTGCACTCTTTAAAAAGGAAAGTGGTAATTACAGTACACTAGCCTTTTCATGGTCCATTACGTGTTGGAGACAGGGTCTCATTATGTGGTCCAGGCTGGCTTCACACTCTTCCAGCCCCAGCCTCCTGTGTGATAGGATCTGAGCTGCCATATCCAGCCCTGCTTGCCGGCTAAAAAGAGAAAAGCTTCCTGAATATTTAAATGTGTTTCTAAGAATACAAAATTGTGTTTGTTTTCATTTGAATGAATTTCCTACCATAAAAGTAGAACTACATATAAAAGTGGGAAAACATGCCTTCTAGTGTATATCATATGTATAATGAATATAGGCTTTAGTCTTAATAAATGGCTGAGATTTTGCATAGAAATAAGACAAGTTAAATTATTTTAAGACTCATAGTTATGATTATGTTCTTCATGAAAATTTTATGATTGATATTCATATTCAACTTAGATATGAAGAAGTGTACTAAGAAAGAGAAACATCATGCACTCTACAGTCAGAAAGTAACATATTTACTGGATATTTAATTTAAAATAAGAAAGTATATTTAAACAAAACATCAAGAGTAATAACAATTTGATATATGGATTAAATGAAGAATAGTAAAGACTAAATCTAAATCAACCTGTGTTCATAAATGTGGTTTCAGGGGTAATTGAGGTTGTATTGAGGATGTCAGCATGGTCAAATCAGATAGTTTTCCTGGCCAGACCACCTACTTTCTCAAGTCAGGATTTAGGAAAAGTGAACGCAGAGGGGTAAGGCTCAGGAGAACGGCCTTAGTATCATTGACCTTGGTTCTGTTTCTGTTCTGTGACACAGAAGTGCCACACACTCACAATATTCCATTGTTCATACTCTTTAATTCATATTTTCTCCACAGCATTTCTGCCTTGCTGAATGTTCAGATCTCACGCTATGCTTTGCCGTAAGGACCTGCATTTTGAGGTCTGCTTTGCTATCTTTCTGTTTGTTTTATTCTACTTCTCTCCATTGATTTGCTCTGGTGAATTCTACAACCTGTCTACTTAACACTGTTTCAGAATAACTGAAAAATTTAAGTACTATTTTCCATGTCTGAAATTATATACAAGTAAAGTATTTGGAATAAAAGTCCCACCTTCTCCAAAGAGAAGCAAAGTGCCGGTATATTTTCAATTTTACATGAGATGGATGATCTCAAGACTATAAGGGTCATCTTCCTAAGGAAATTGTTGCTAAACAAAAGTTGAAAAATAAATGAATAAACTTTTTCTAAGGTATTGTAGTCCCTGGGTCAAACTTATCCCCAATAATAAAAACCAGCTAATTATAGATTAGTCTGTAAATTTTTTTTTATTCATCTGATTTTTGTTGTTGCTGTTTTGGCATTGGGTCTCACTCTGTAGTCCAGACCAGCTTCAAACTCACAACAGTCCTCTAATCTAGCCTCCCAAGTGCCGACATTGTAGGCATGGGCCACCATGTCCATCTTACTACTTACATATTCATTTGTTGAATTAATCACTTATTTATTTTTAACATAGAGTCTCCTATAAGTCAAGCTCCCTGTTTTGAGGTCTTGGTTGTATGTTGGGGAATATTATTTTAAGGTATGTTTCTTTTGTTTATGTTACATTTGTTTAACTCTGTGTTAAACTGTGTTACTTTGCCTGTCTAAAACACCTGATGGTCTAATAAAGAACTGAATGGCCAATAGCAAGGCAGGAGAAAGGATAGGAGGGGTTGGCAGGCAGAGAGCATATATAGAAGGAGAAATCTGGGAGGAGAAAGAGCAAGAAAAGGAGAACTCCAGGAGCCAGTCACCCAGCTACACAGCTATCCATGGAGTAAGAAATAATGTAAGGCATACAGAAATAGAGAAAGGTAAAAGCCCAGAGGCAAAAGATAGATGGGATAATTTAAAGTTCAGAAAAGCTGGCTAGAAACAAGCCAAGCTAAGGCTGGGCATTTATAATTAAGAATAAGCCTTTGTGTGTGATTTATTTGAGAACTGGTTGGTGGGAACCCCCAAAAGAGCAAAAACAAACAACAGTTGGGTTTGTTTGTCCAAAAGACTTGAAAAATAGAAGTTATTATTAGTGCCCTTGACTGCCTCCCAGTTATTGCTGAAGACACTGTATACTTTGGACTAGGAGCCAGGGGACTCAAGGTGTTCTGATCAGAAAGCATCCTCACTGAGGACTAGCTTTCATACCTGAAGCAACTAAGAGTCTTATACTGCTATGATGCCTGCGGGTGAAAGCAATGACCAGCATGACATGATATTCCTAAGGCTTTAATAGTGGCGTACATACCTCGGAAGTAACCAAAGCTCTCTGATTGTATTTAAGACCTGCTCAACAAAAGGGAACTCATGCCTGGTACTGGAAATCTAGCTAGCTACCTGGTGCTAGTGAAGTCATGGATCTTGGAGGAGAGCCTGCGATTGACACTTTATTAAGCCAGCTTAATTCCTGATGACATTCTAAATATTTTTCCTTATACCCACAGGTAAGGCATAGGTCTCAACACTTTTAAGGTTCTCTAAAGGAACAAATATTTACATGTGGATTTATTAGATTGCCTTTCAGGCTGTGGTCTGGGTAGTATAACAATAGATGTCTCCCAATGGAAAGGCCAAGGACCTAATAGTTGTTCAGTACATGAGACCAGATGTCTCAGCAGTCCCAATCTTGTGCTGGAGTCCTGGGCAAGTCTTAGCTGCCAGCTTTTAGTCTGCATTGGAATCCCAAAGAAGTAGGTTCAAATACCAGTGAAGGAATGCCTCAGCAGTAGGAGAGATGAACTTGTCAGCAATCGTTAAAGGCAAGCAGGCAAAAAGCAAAAGCTTCCTTCTTCCATGTCCTTTTATGTCAGCTGCAAGAAGAGGGTGTGGCCAGATTTAGAGTGGGTCTTCCCACCTCAAATGACCCAATCAAGAAAATCTTTCACAGGTATGTCTAGCTACATGGGTTTTAGTACATTCTAGATGCTGTCAATTTACAGCCTGCCATCATACCAATTATCAAAGAAATGTCTCGTTGCTACAGGTGGAGACCATTACAGAAAACCACAAGAGATCAAATGTAGAGAATGAGTAACCCCAGGCCTCAACTGATACATCTGTGACGTGATTCCTGCTACTCAGGTTCAGGGATCATAGTGGAAGAGAGGGCAGAAAGATTGTAATAGCCAGAGGAAAGAAGTTGCCTGTGGGATTTAGTCTCCTAGAAATGTCTGAGAAGCCATATATGCTGGATATCCCATCAACACGGCTACCAAAACAAGACCTGAAACTAGGCTGACAGGTATGGACATGCTAACATAGAATGTGGACATCTCATGGGGCCTCACTCCTAGGCAAAGACCTACAGGTGACTAAGGAATTTAGAGGGTGGGAAAAATAATCTTCCCCAGGGAAGGATCCTCAGATTGGATATCCAATATCAAGTGGTCAGTCCTAAAATCATATACATATGGATAACGTTATATAGACTGAATGGGTTGTATTTCTATATGTAGAATGAAATATAATCATAACAACAATAGAAATAGAGACCAATTTTTATTTTAAAAAAATAGAGGCCATAAACTTGAAAGAGAGCAAGGAGTAGTAGGAGGGTTCATGGGAAAGGTTGGAGGAGAAAAAGGGAAGGGAGGAAACAATGCAATTATAATTAAAAAAATAAAATGAAAATAATGGTATAGAAAGTGCGGCTGTTGCTTTGGCACACCTGAACATGTGACTGCAGGCCTTCGGAGGTGGTTTATAGGAAGAATTGTGAAAGGCTTTGGACATGGAAGCCTCAGAAGCTCAGAACACTATGCCTAGGGCTTACTGGACCCTCAGGTGGGAACATGGGAGAACAGAATCCTGGTGAAACCAGGTGGTAAACATCATGCTCATGGGTTTTCAGGGGCAACAAGGAAGGACTCCATTGGTCTTGAGGTCCTGTGTGCTATACAAAAAAAAATGGATAAATTAAAAGACGATGGATTAGGGTTGATTTCGTGGATCAGCCAGTAAAGGCATTTGCTGCCAGGCTCACAGTGGCAATTCCATTTCCAGGTTCCATGTATTGGAGAGAACGGACTCCTGTAAGTTGTTCTCTGAGCTCCATATGTGTGCTGTGACAAACATTCAGATACACACACACACACACTCACACCCCAAAAATGAGTAATTAAAATTTTAAAATAAAATATTAGAGACATCACACTGTAGAAATACAAATTCATTTGAAAGGAGATACTGAATTGAGAATTCTGCTGAAAGGGTGACCTGCTTGAAGCCAATCCCCTAGAAAATGTTTCCCGGGGTCATCAGGCAAAGAAGAGAGAGGCCATTATATCTGTGGCAGACAGGAGCCAGAGGGCATCTCAAGATGACAGAAGAATTCGGCACTATTACCCTTATAGTTTTGCACAGTACAACAGTGGTAGGGTCATGGTGGTTTGCATCAAGGTTCTAGAAAGACATTGAGGCCACCAAGATGTGGTTGAGTCAGTACTCAAGGAAGCTCTCTAAGGGTGTAGCAAGAAGCAGGAAGCTTTCTAAGGGTGTGGCAAGAAGTAGGAAGCTTTCTAAGAGCATGCCAAGAAGAGGAAGCTCTCCAAGGGCGTTCCACGAAGTGGTGAAGAAGCTCAAGTTATGATGGAGTCTACAGGATGTTCAAGATGCCAGAAATACAAGGTGTCTACTGAGGAGAGCTGTAGTCGTGGAATAGAGCTTGTCTAAGAGAGAGGCCGTGTTTGCTACAGTTGGCAGAATGGGAGGCGCAGGCTCCCCTCTGCCCATTGGAGTCCAGTTTAGGCCTCCAAGAGCCCCAGATGCCAGATAAGGCACTCTGAGATTTGACATTTGCTCTGCTGGATTTTGTTCTTATTTCGGAAGGATTTTTCCTGGTGATAACCCCATTCCTCTCTTTTTGAATGAGAATGCTTGTTTTGTGCATTGTGTATTGGAGTATATAACTGCTTTTTAAAAAACTATTATTTATTTTACTCATATTTGAACAGTTAAGAAATTGCCTTTAGTCTTAAACTCCTTTGGACTTGGGACTTTTGTGCAGAGTTGGCACTATTAAAGTCTCTGGGCACTTTTAAAGATGGACTATATATATTTTGCCTAAGATGAAAAAAATCAGACTTTAGGGACCAGATTTAGAATGTTATGATTTAAAGTGATATGTTTGGATGTCAAGCAAATGGGGGCGGGGTGGAGGGAAGGCATTGTGATGGTTCATTTCATTGTCACATTGACTATATTTAGAGTCACCTAGGAGTCACATCTCTGAGTGTGACTACGAGAGTGTTGTTACAGAAGAGTTTGTCTGATCTGAGCAAAGACCCATCCTGAATGTGGTGGCATCATCTCAGCTTTTGACTCAATAGAAACAAACAAAAAAAAAAAAAAAAAAAAAAAAAAAAAGAGGCAAGAAAGGCTGAATAAAAACTCTACATTTTAGCTGAGTCTGGTGCACACTTACAATTTCAGCTACTCAGAAGGTTGAAGCAAGAGGATCAAGATCTCAGGTTCAAAGCCAGTTTGAGTAATTTAGTGAAACTCTTTTTTGGGAAAAAGAAATGGTGGTATAGTTCATTGGTAAAGCATTTGTCTAGCGTGTTTGAGGGCCTGGGTTCAAACCCCAGCAATGTCAGAGAAAATTTAAATAGCCTTTAGAGGCTTCCCTTCCATTTACCCCCCCATCTCCCTCTCAAAAGAGACCTACTCTTTTAATAATATTTTTTATTAATTCTTAGTGGATTTCATGCAATACGGATCATATTCACCTGTGAAGAGACATTGTGACCTCAGCAACTCTAATGAAGGAAAACATTGAATTAGAGCTGGCTTACAGTTCAGAGGTTTAGTACATTATCATCATGACAGGAAGCATAGTAGCATGCAGGCAGATGTGGTGCTGGAGAGATTGCTGAGAGTTCTACATCTGGATAGGCAGAGAGCAGGAAGCACTGGACCTGCTTAAACTTCTGAAACCTCAACTCCCCCATAACCTCGTTCCCATATACTTCCTCCAACAAGGCCACACCTACTTCATCAAGGCCACACCTACTTCATCAAGGCCACACCTACTTCATCAAGGCCACACCTACTTCATCAAGGCCACACCTCCTCATAGTGCTACTCCCTATGGGCCTATAGGGCCATTTTCGTTTAAACCACCACATCCCCTCCTCCAACTCCTACTAGATTTATCCTCAATTCTCATTCCAGCCCACTTAGAGTTTTAATCTTTGTGTTGCTTTTTTTTTTTTTTTTAAACTCATGTAGTTCAATTGTTGTTGGTCAACTACTCTTGAAGTGTACTAGTCCCACTAGGGCCACACCATTATAGAGTAAGAGATAGAACCAGGATAGACAAAATAATCACGAACAATAAAATAATTGCTAGAGGTAGTAGCATGCTTGGTTTTGACTTATGGTATGCAGCTATAGTAGCAAAAACAACGTGGTTTTGGAACTAGCTCATGTCAAGTTGATATAAACATGAGCTGGGACAGGGAGTTCTTTCATGGTCTTGTTTATTTGGGGTTCTCTATGCCTCTTGCTCCTTAATAGGCATCTCCTTAGGTTTGAGAAATTTTCTACTATAACTTTGCTGTAACTATTTTGTGTGTCTTTGACTTGGGTTTCTTTTACTTCTTCTACACCTGTAATTTGTTGGTTTGGACCCTTCACAATGTTCCATACTTCCTGGGTGTTTTGTTCCTGTGTTTTTGTTTTTTGCTTGTGACTGAGTAATCCATTCCTGCTACCTTGTCTTTGAGACCTAATAGTCTCTCTCCTAATAGATATGACTATTGGTGGAATTATTAAGGCCACTCCACGTAGTTAAAAGGGAAGTTTATTTTGTGGGGTAACTTACAAATGAAGGGGTAGGTCGCAGAGTCTGGCAAGGTAGAGGGTAGTCCGGCGGCGGCGTTCTCTGGAGAACTCTGCTCGGTCCACCTCTCGCGTCCGGCGTCCCGGAACCAAGAGAGTGAGTTCTTCCCGATCCTTCGTCTTCTCTTCCTCCTCTGCCCCGCCTTGTGGGTGTGACCATTACCGAAGCCTCAGTGGGGGTTGGAACTTCCAGGCCAATGCTGGGATGCCTATCCACTACATCTCCCCCTTTTGTCTAAATAAGAAAGTTCTAACCTAATACAAGACTATATACAAAGAGATGGTTATCAAATATTGTCCAGGAGTAATGAGGGATAATGACCTAGATAAGTTGGAATTACAATAAGTACAAACAATATCAAGCAAAAAACACATAGTAAAATCCAGGGAAGTCTAGGGCATGGATAGGTGGCGTGTTACAAAGATCATTCCAAAAGGTGTCCTATCCTAAAGAACCTGAGTCTAATACCTAATATATCCTATCTAAGATATTATATATGTATATATACTAAGTTGTAACTATAACTGCTAATCTCCAACCTCATCAAAGACCTGAGAAGGAATATAATAATATCTGAGAAATGAGAGAAAGACGCAAGCAACTTTCGGGAGTCTTGCAAGAGTAGACAGAGACAGCTAGCAGCCTGGACAGTCACCTAATGTTTCTCAGTATCGTTGGTGCATTCAAATTGGCTACAGGCCTAGAGTATCTGACAGACCATTTTCAGAAGCAGGAATTCTGAAAGACCATCTTACCCTGTCTTGGCAAAGTATAGTGGTCGCTTTCCTTGTGTCCCACTTGTCCAGAAAGGACAGCATTTGTACTGTCAGCAGTTGAGGCGAGGGCAGTTCTTTGCCCAGTAGGCCATTTTGTGTCAAGAAGACAAACTTCCAAATGGAAATTTCTTAGAAGCCCAACATTCTCTCGGGATCAAATTGGTGCTGCCAGGAGCAGTTATGTCTCATGTCAACAGAATTCTAAGTTATTTAAATGCCATGTTCTCTAGGTCCATGAAGTGTTTGAAGATTACCTGTCCATCTGACCTATGTATTTATAAATCTGGATAACCTAACTAACATAATTATAGAGATGACAAGCATAGGTGACAATAACTATGTAAGTCTTATCTACCTAAACAACCTAAGGACTAAGCTTCCTATAAATAAGGCAAACAGTCTGTGAGCAGATGTACAGTAAAAGGACAATGACTTTAAATTGTGACAATACACAAAATAACTTTAACAGAGGTAGGAATGTATAGTGCAATATGCAATATGATAATAATCCTAAATATATATCAGTATACAGAATATCTTAAACAGAAGTAGAACATACATACAGTATGACAGATATAAATTCACATTTGTATCAATATACAAATATTTCACATGAGAGTAAAAATATGTGTACAATATAACAAACATAGTTCTGTATTTGTATCAATATACAAATTATCTTAAATAGGAATGTAAAAAGTTTATAATTTTATCAACATATAAGAATTCATAACAGTGCAAAGGCTGTTATATTACTAAATTTGTGGGTAAGATTTCCCTCTATACTTTGTTTGAACTCTTGTGTTTTTCATTTCAGGTTTTACTTTGTTTTTGCTTCTTTCAGAGATTCTATCTCTTTGTTAATCTTAAATTATTTCTATTATTTAATTCAACTGTGTTTTTGTGGTCTTCAGGTACTTTGTTCATATCTTCTTTGAGTTCCTTGAACATATTTTTAACTGCTGTTGTGAAATCATTATTTTGTACATTAGCTAAGTTATTTTCCCAGGGATTATTCTCAGGGAGAGATGTTGCCTTGATTTCTCGTGTTGTTTCTGTTTTTGCAGTGGGAGCTAGGAAGCTGGCATTACGTCACTGGCAGTGGGTGCTATTGTGGATATTTGGTCTTGCCTTTGTTGAGTGAGTTTGTGGATCTGTGTTTGTTGTTACCTTGCTCTGTCAGGTTGTAGACTGGCTGAGTGGTGCTTGTTGTTCAGTCTTGGATTTACTGTGTGTGGATGTACAAATAAGGTGTCAAAAGGGGCCTCCGCTCAGCCAGGCACAGGTGTAAATTCTGAGCCTAGGAGTAAACCTTCTGTTGGCTTAGAAAATTCTTGCTGCCATTCTTGAGAAGTTTATAGAAGGATCTCCAGATTCTGCAAGTGGTCTTTGGGTAGCAGTGGCTCAGGTCACAGTAGGAGTGGCCAATGTTCCTTGGAGGTGGAGCACAGGATGCTACAGCATTCTTGGGTGGAGTCAGGTGGAGGATGCTATATCCCTGGGTGTCTTGGTAGGCAGGTGTTGGACTGGTTCTGGGAGTCTTTACCTGGAGTTATTGGTTAGACTTTAGAAGTGATGGATGACATGGTGGACGGGGTGACTAAGAGATGGCCAAATGGGTAGAATGGGCCCCATCAAGTGCTAGATGGTGTGGTGCATAGGGTGACTGACAGCCAGGCAAATGGAACGGGCCCAGAGGATCTTCCTGTACTTCTAGGTGGGACTCCATGAGATGGTGTGTAGTCGAGCGTGCAGAGTGGTTGACAGGCGAGCCAGCCCTCATTCTTTTTCATTAATAGAATCCTGACAATTCAAGTCATTTTTCTTGAAGAAAAGCTATAGTTGTTGTAATATTTGGTAAGAGTTTTTGGAGTAAACTATCAGAGGACCTGTTCATAAACATACAGTATAATGCCATTTTATGTTTTAAAAAAAAAGCAGAGGCTGGGCATGGTAGCCATCTTAGTCGATGTTCTATTGCCGTGGAAAGACACTACTAAAGCAACTCTTTTTTCTAACGTATGTTTTTAAATGAAGAAGTGTTCTACTCATTTTACACTCCAACCACAGATCCCCCTCTCTTCCCTCCTCTCAACCCCCACAGCCTTCCCCCACAATTCACCCCCCATTCCCTCCTCCAAAAAGGGAAGGCCTTTCATGGGGAGTCCGCAGAACCTGGTACATTCAGTTGAGGCCGTCTAAGCCCCTCCCCCTGCACCAAGGCTGTGCAAGGCTGTAAGCAACGAAAAGCCAGCTCATGAACCAGGGATGGATCCTGATTCTATTGCCAGGGGGCCGCTAAGGTAGATCAAGCTACACAACTATCTTGCTTATGCAGAGGGCCTAGACTAGTCCCATGCAGGCCCCACCCTTGTTGATCTAAATTTCATGAGTTTCCACTAGTTTGCTTTGACTGTCTCTGTATTTTTGCCCCACCATGATCTTGATGCCCCTTGCTCATAGAATTCCTCTCCTCTGTCTTTGACTGGACTCCTGGAGCTCAGCCTGGTGCTTGGCTGTGGATCTCTGCATCTCCTTCTGTCAGTTACTGGATGAAGGCTCTATGATGACATAGAGTATTTACTGATCTGATTACTGGGGTTAGCCAGTTTAGGCACCCTCTCCACTATTGCTAGTAATCTAAGCTAGGGTCATCCTTGTGGATTCCTGGGAACTTCCCTAGCACCCGGTTTCTCCCTATCCCCATGATGTCTCCCTCTATCATAGTATCTCTTTCATTGCTCTCCCACTCTGTCCCTTTTCCAGCTGGACCATGCCATTCCCTTATGTTCTCATCCCCCATCCCCTACCCTCTACTGCCCTCCTCATCCTCAGTTTACTCATGGAGATCTCATCTGTTTCCCCTTCTCAGGACTATGCATGCACCCCTCTTAGGGTCTTCCTTGTTAGCTAGCTTCTCTGGAGTTGTGGGTTGTAGTCTGGTTATCCTTTGCTTTACATCTAGTATCCATGTATGAGTGAGTACATACCATGTTTGTCCTTCTGGGTCTGGGTTACCTCACTCAGTATGATATTTTTTAGTTCCATCCATTTGCCTACAAATTTCATGATGTCATTGTTTTTTTACTGCTAAGTAGTACTCCATTATGCATATGTACTGCAACTCTTAAAAAAAGAAAGCATTTTATTTGGGACTGGCCTACAGCTTCAGAGATTTAGTTCATTATCAACATGTGGGAAGGGGCATGGCAGCATGCTTGGTGCAGGGGCAGTAGCTAAGAACTATATCCTGATTCACAGGGATCTATCTATCATCTATCTATCTATCTATCTATCTATCTATCTATCTATCTATCTATCAAAACTTCAAAGCCCCCCACCCCCCCCCCCATGACACACCTCCTTCAACAAGGCCACACCTTGCCCACAAGGCTCCCTTCCCTCCAAATTCTTCTAATCCTTTCAAATAGTGTCACTCCCTGGTGACTAAGCATTCAAACATATGACCCTATGGGGGCCATTCTTATTCAGACTGCCACAGTGATAAGCACCTTTAACCCCAGCACTTGGGTGGCAAATGCAGGTGGATCTCTGTGAATTTAGAGGCTGCCCTAAGAGCTCCAGGACAGTTGGGGCTACACAGTGAGGCCCCCATCTGAATAAAAAAAATTAAATGGCATTGCCACACTTTCTCAGTAAGATCTAGAACCGTAATTTTGAAGCCAGTTTATATGAAAAAAGTCTTAACTTAATCAGCTCAAAATTTGTGTTTCCAAAGGAAATAATAATTTATTAGTAGAATTGCTATGATAAGGATTACATTTTTGCTTTATGAATCTGTCTCTCTTTTTTTTCTTTTGTATTCATTTGTTACTGTTAACTGCTGGTAATTGAAGAGGGAAAAAAATGTCCTGTGTTCTCAAGTTTTCTTACTAGGTCATTTTATAGTTGGAAGGAAGTGGAATACCTGGACTTTAAATGACTGTCTCAAGATTATAATAGTAAACCATTTATCTAGCCAAAAAAATGGAGTATGGAAGTTACTGGTTTTAAAAGTTATATATATTGAGAACTTAATCCGCCTTTCTCTATGCTCCTGCAGCAACACTGTATTTTTGTTAAGGAGTATGGTCTTATTCTTGAATGTGACCACTGTGGTGGTTTGGTAGTTTATTTCTGTGACTGGCATAAAAATCAGTTTTCTATGGACAAACTTTGCCCTTAGAGTTAATTGTCCTGAAGAACAAGGACTTTGACCTTCAGACAGACTTGAGTCAACCAGGTATGAAGAATACAGACAGTGTGCCCCACTGCCTTCTTGTTTGGAAACAGTTTACACCCACTAGGTTTCAACCTAGCATGATGTAATATTTCAGGGGAGGCACAGTTAATCCTGCCACTAGAATTTTTCACTGTTGTCTGCATATGAATATGTCTAGACTTAATATACCATTAGGTGAGTGTTTGCTTCGTACTGTTTTAGAGTTTTGAAATTTATTTTATTCATGTGTTGATTATCCTTCATTATCAAATTCATTTTCTGTTGCCCATTTCTATCTAAATATTATTTCCTGGATAGCAGGAATAATCTTTGTCGCATTTTCCCCCCAAGAGTTGACTGCCAACAATAAGCCTTGTTGGCTTGTGCTCTGACAGCTTTGTGAGACAAGCCAGAGATTATCCCAGTGAGACAGGACTGAGAGACCTCTTGGTCAGTGTTTCCTAGTATAGCAGACCTTATAGACTGTTGCATCTTTTTGTTTCCTTCCACAGACCCTTCCCCATAGATTGACAGCATTGCTGATTATGTAACATTTAAGTCTCTAATGCATTTTTATGTTCCTCTGATGACATCCCTTCTTCCATTCATAGTCACAGTACAGCTCATCCTAGTACTGCGCCCTAGGTTGCCCGGTATTTCCAAGTCACATGACATCCTGAAAGCTGTTATACCATCTAGTTACTATTGTTGGAATGCACTTCCCACTTCTCCTAAGCGACATGGCTTACCTCCTCTAAATTGCTAAGGAATTTATTTCTGAGGTGTGCTTATCTGCCTATACGACTTACTGAGTTCAATAAGTGGGGAGGAAGCCTCTGCTGGATATTTGATATTCTTGTAGCTACTGATTTTATGTAAGGGAAAAAACTAACTTTCCACTGGTGATCAGACAGAATAGCCTACTCCCCGGCAATCACAACAATCCCAACCAATGCAACTTCATGTTTATGGTAAGAGATGATCGCCCATGTTCTTATGTAGAACAGGGCCCCCTCTTGGAAACTAGGTCTCATTTGCTCATTTCTATTCAAAGCCAAGCCCTTACTTCCTACAGTTATCACGTCCCCCTCTATTTCTGTCATTTTTCTTTCTACTGGAGTTTTCTCATTAGCATAGAAACATGCTGTTCTATATCTTACACCAAAAGCAAACACAAAAGGCTAGGATGTGCTCAGTAGTAAGTGCTTGCCTAGCATGTTTTAGCCCAGGTAGGTTCAATCCTCAGCACCACTGAAATAGTTATTTAATTTCTCTTAGGCCTGATGGGATGGTGTGTGACTTTAATCCCAATACTCAGGAGGCAGATGTAGGTGAATTGGTGAAAGTTCAAGCCAGCCTTGCATACAACAAGTATGAGGCCAGAAAAGACTACATAGCAAGACCCTGTCTCAAGAGGAGGCTAAGGGTGTGGGCTGGGGGATGTGTTCTAAATTCACTCATATACTTTCTTGAAAATAGCCTTACATGAGCCATTGTAACATATTAAAATAAATGGATAAATAAATATTTTAAAACTGCATAAATAAATGAATACTTTAAAAAATTAAGCAGTTTAAAAGAAAGACCCTTTCCCAAAGCAAAACAAAATAGAAATGACATAAAATCAAAATACAAAAACACACACAGAAGCTCACAGACAGAACCAAAGCATAATAAACACACCCTTCCATCTATTATGCCTCTAAAGCATTCTCCAACTCTGTATTGCAGATGTTTCTACATTGCTGCTTCAGTCTTTAGCTGCTGCCCTGATACAAACTGGTTCCCATCAGGTCACTCAAAAACATGGTGCCTAACTTGAAATCTTGACCATCACCCATGACTCAGTTTTCTTTTTTACATTCCATACTGAAACACCCAGTGGAAAGCCTGTCTTCGACATGGGACGATTCTTCGGCTCTATCCTTTTAAATTTATATTTATTATTTATTTATTTACTTTGGTAGTGGGGGTTAAGACAGGGTCTTGTGTAGTCCAGACTGACGTGGAACTTACCAGGTAGCCAAGGCTGGCCTCGAACTCTTGTTTCCCCACCTCCAGAGTATGGAGATTACAAGCATGCACCTCCCCATTCTCCACCACTCCCTCATGCCTTGTGCCATCTGTTTTTATGACATTTACTTAGAATGAAGTCATGGCTATTTGTTTGTCTTTCTATAGAAACTTCTGCATTATAATAGCAGGGCTGGCCACTATAACATGTATGGCCCACAAAACCTAAACTATTGACTGCCTAGCCTTTTATAGCAAAAATTGACCTGCCCCTACACTAGAATATAGACACACAAAGGGAAATACTTAGTTTTTTCCCTTACATAAAATCAGTAGCTACAAGAATATCAAATATCCAGCAGAGGCTTCCTCCCCACTTATTGAAGGAAATCAAAGAAAGAATGCGTAGATATTTTGAGGCCTTCATTTTTCTCTCCCTCTCTGACATCACAAGCCACTCATTGTGGGTGCTGAGAACCAAACACTGGTCCTCTGCAAGAGCAATTGCACTTTTTTTGTTTGTTTGTTTTTTTGAGACAGGGTTTCTCGGTGTAGTTTTGGTGCCTGTCCTGGACCTCACTCTGTAGACCAGGCTGGCCTCGAACTCACAGAGATCCGCCTGCTCTGCCTCCCGAGTGCTGGGATTAAAGGTGTGCGCCACCACCACTGCCCCCGGCCGGGCTGCAATTGCACTCTTAACTACTGTGTCATCTCTCCTGCTGGCTGGTTTTCTCATTTAGCCCAAGACCATCTGCCTATGGATGGTGCCTCCCATAGTGGGCTGGGCTTTCCTACATCAATTGCCAGCTGCAGACAGCCTAGCCCCAGACATGCTCTAGATCTAGGCAATTCCTCAACTGAAGCTTTTCTTACCAGTGAAGCCAGGCTGTGTCAGGTTGGTAACTAAGGACAACTAGGACAAATTTCATGAAGTAATTCAAAGTCCTGTGTTCTTGGCTAGACACCATCTCATTAACTGAGATTGTGTTTACTCCATCTCCGGCTCTGGTTCAGGAGCTTCATCCTGTCATGGAATCCCACTGGCACATGCAGTTCCTCTGACAGCACACGTACATTTGAAGGAGACGCTGTAGCACGAATCTTAAAGGTCCTTATTAATAAAATCAAACCCAGTGCTAGTTATTGGGGTGAATGCTGGAAGATCAGAAGAGAAGCAGAACAAGCTACAGCTTCCTCACTTTGCCAGTTCTTCAGCTGATCCTGTTTCTTCAGACTGGAAACCTCTGTGTCCTCATCCAAATGGATCTCAGCTGAACTGCTTCTCGAAAGTCTGAAAGCTTAACCAGCCCAAAGCTTCTAGTTTCTGGTCTTCACACCTTAAATACCTTTCTGCTTTCTGCCATCACTTCCTGGGATTAAAGGCGAGTGTCACTATGCCTGGCTGTTTCCAGTGTGGTCTTGAACTCATAGAGATCCAGATGGATTTCTGCCCCTGGAATGCTAGGATTAAAGGCCTGTGTGCCACCATTTTCTGGCCTCTATATCTAGTGGCTGTTCTGTTCTCTGACCCCCAGATAAGTTTATTGGGGTGCACAATATATCAACCACAAGATACTGTCCGTGTTAACTTTGATCTCTTACAGATGTGACACAAAGCCAGTAATAAATAAGTAAACTTTCCATGTTCATTGTTGAAACAAAAGAAAATAACCAAAAAGTCTCTGCTGGATCTAATTAGTTCTAGGTGACTAAAACTTCTGTGAGCCTGTGAAGTCTGGAATGTGCTATCAATAGAGACTTATCTTAGTGTTATCTTTCAGAATCTTGAAATTTTTTTTTTTGAAATAGGAGATGAATGCTTTAATGTGTGTCCTCCCCCCCTGCCCCCAAAATCTTGTGTGGGTTATTATTGTTCTTATAAAGAAAAAGTAATAGATGTAAACTATCCAATAAGAATTGTGTTGCTGAATATACAATGATTTGTGTGTTGTGAGTGGAAGTACCGTCAGCTCTAATCCATTGGCAATGACCCGACTACGGTAGCAAAGAGTCCTCTGTGGCTCCTTCAGCGATGAGATCAGCTTCAGCTTTGTCCTGGGTAATGATGAGGACGTGGGACTGTTTCCTTTGCTGTTAGTTCTGACCTGACTTCAGGGAGTTCTGAAGTTTACTCCTACTGGTCTCCAGTTAACATTTATCCTCCTATCTGACTGTGAGTGTGTGTGTGTGTGTGTGTGTGTGTGTGTGTGTGTGTGTGTGTGTGTGTATGTGTGTGTGTGTGTGTGTGTGTGTGTGTGTGTGTGTATCTTATGATGAGTGACAACAAGAAGATAGCCTGTCTAATTATTAGATATTAATGTCTAAATATTGAAATGTTTCCAAATGAAAAATAATCTAAATAATAAAACTTTATTGTTGATGCTGCAAGCTACAGGAAAATGTAATGGAATTCAGCTAATATCACAAAAGCTACTACTTGGAAAGGTCAAAGGACTTTTCTGGAAGGTCAAGCCATGGCTTAAGAAGTCTTGGTGATATTTTAGCTCTTGTATATATATTAGCCGATTCCTGCAGTGATTTCCTTGTATGCTATGTATGCTTCCAACTACTAACTGTGTATTTTATCTGAAATACCTATCAAGCATCCAAGGCCAAATGATCTCCTGAATTAAGGTAAATTAAGCTCAGACCCTCCTTTCTTATGCAGCCTAAGTGGTATTTATACTAACATTATAGACTCCTAACATTTACGTAACCACCTCTAGGGATGTAGTTTGAGCACATAAATTCCCTTTTTCTGATACATTAACTGAAATGAGCTCTTAGTTGACCTCCTCCTTTACCACTCCCTCTTTGGGTCGTAAAAGAAAGCCTGATAGTCACAGCCTGAGGAAAACTCTTGTCTGCCTTTATGACCCTGTGAGAATTCCAGCCTGGTGACCTTGCTTTGGCTAGAGCCCTGCTGTTGCATGGGTGTATAACTGTATGTCTCAGAGACTGAGGGAGAATTTTGACTGAAGAGGATTTGACTGGAGAACTAGATGGAGAACTAGAAGAATGTGATGGAAGATGAGGAAGAGCCAGATGGGGAAGAACGAGTTGAGAAAGACCAAGACAGGGCAGAACTAAGATGAGCGAATTAAGACAGAATAAGAGGGGACAGCAGATAAATATAAAAAGAAATCAGGCAAGAAATGAGCTAGGCATGAGAACAGAACTGTAGCGGTGTAGACAGAATTTTTTCCCAGAGGAATAAAGCAGACAGACAAAAGAGCTCGGTGTACTTAGATTCTTTTTCCCGAAAATCATTTATGCCATTTGTAGCATCTCTGCTGGGGCCCTGGGAAGAAGATTATTAACACTGAACCATAGTAATTTTGGGGACTTTGATAGTCATGCAAAGCTTAAATAAGTTCAATGCATACTAGTTTTCATTAAAAAAAAAAAAACAAACAAAAAACAAACAAACAAAAAACCAGGATCTTATGCCTCTAAGGATGGCTTAGAACTCATTATATAGCCAGCTGGCCTTAAATCATGAATCTCCTTTTATATAAGATTAACTTACTATTATTTAAATATATATACATATATAATATACACGTATATATAATGAAAGTCCTTAACATCTCTATGTACAATAGATTTTTTTCTGCTTATTTTTCACAAATTTGCCATTAGACATTCCACATAAGCTACAGTCATCAAATACACCATTTGTTAAACACATTCACCATTTTCTGTCAACACAGAAATTGTATGTTACTCAACAATATGGCATAGTGGAAAGAAATTGTTTCCCAAGATTCAGGAGGTCCATCCTTAGCAATGGTTGTATTTTGTGATGTTAAACAGGTCATGTAGTTCCCATGGGATTGGGGTTCCTTGTACTCTGAGAGCTTCTGGATCTGTCGTGGAAATGATACAAACAGGTGTATGTATTCCTGCTTCTATTTTGTTGTTGTTGTTGTTTAATTTCAACAGTCTACAGATGACAGATAAAATTAAATTTATTTATCTTTTGTTATTCCAAAGGCACACCCAGCTGTGGGGTCGGTGAGCGGTGAGCAAATGTTTAAACATGTGTAAACAATCAGCTTTCCTTCTGTGAAATCAACTTGGCAGAATCATAAGCAGGGCAAGGCAAAGAAAATAGGCTAAGCCCTGCTTGGAATTTGTAAGAGGTCCCAAATGCAGATTCTTCCTTAACTGTGCCTTCTTAAACCCTCTTTCTTCTACAGCAACACTTTATTGCCTAAAGGGGAAAGGGCAGGAGGGACAATGCCGCTGACTCATTGCTGTATGTGTCTCGGGATAATGAATTAAGCACAGTGACTTTGTATTAGGCTGATCGTCCATCAAGATGAACCCACTAACAGATTGAACAAACTGTGCAAGGTGTCTAAAATGCATTAGCATTTGAAAAAAATATTTACATCCACCAGTTCCCAGCTGCTGCAATGAAGAAGAGAGAGGGGGGGGAGGGCGGCGTTGGAGATGTGAACAGAATCCCAGAATGCACTTTAATGCTTCTTTCTGAGACAAACCCCTGCTGGGTAGCATCAGCTGCCCTGGAACTTGTCATTCTCCTGCTCCCAGCTCTCAAGTACTGAGATTGTAGGCACAGTCCCTTGCATGCTGCCTCAGAACACCACAACTGAAGGTATACCCTGACCTCTATGAACCTGATTATTAATTTGTGTATCTTTTATGAGGATGGACAAGAAAGCCAAGGGTTTGCCTAGCATGAGAAGCTTAGAGACACACACTCTCCAAAGTCTGAATATAAAAGGATTGGACTTGTAGCACAAGAGAGAGCCAGAAATAAACTTGCTTGTACTTTGTACACTGCCCCTCCCTAGAGATATTACCTGTATTTAACCTGGCCAATAAAGCCAGGTGTGGTTCACACTTGTAATCCCAGCCACTCAGGAGGTCAGGTGATCGTACATTCAAGGCTTGTTTGGAATCCATAACAACCTAGAGCCAGACTGGGTAATTTAGTAAGACTCTACATCAAGCAAAATAAAAAGAGAGGTGAGCTTGCTGGTGGCGCTCCTCTCCAGTATGCAAATGCCCTGGATTTGGCAATGAGCAATGTTTATAAAACATTGCTTTAGAAGTTCTAACTATAAACTAGTTTCTGTATGTGTTTGAAGATGGAATTCCCACATTCTGTTGTAGCTTGAAGACTCCAAAGCCAATAGATTGTTTTCAATTGTTCCTAGACCAACACTGCAAAGGCACTTAAAAGAAAGTAGTGGAAACTCCTTGGATAAGAGGCCAATTTTCCTTAGGTCTTACATGTGAGGAAAGGTTCAAGGAAGTTGAGTAGTTCATTAAAATTATACATGTACTTTAAAATTCTGGCTTCTTTTTGCAGCAGATAGGGGCCATTACAGAAAGCCACAACTAGTGAAAATGCAGAGAACAAACTGACTCCAACTGAGAAATCTACAACACAATCCCTATCTACACCCGAGTCTCAGGGGACGTCACAGAAGAGGGGTGGAAAGAATGTAAGAGCCAGGGGACCACAATGCCTGCTCAGAGACCATGTATTCTGTGTAGGATAGGGAAGCCACAGCCATGAAATCATAACAATATGGTAACCTAAACCATACCTGAAAACTGATGACACCAACTGACATGCCAACCCGGACAAAGGAAATCTCACTAGCCCTCTAGATGAAGACCTACAGACAACCAATGATGGCTGAGGAGGGGTTGGGAGGAAGGGAGAGAGAGAGAGAGAGAGAGAGAGAGAGAGAGAGAGAGAGAGAGAGAGAATCAGACTTCTTCAAGATGAGACCCCTAATTTGTCATCCAGTACCAAGTAGTCATCCCTAAACACATATACTTAAGAGCAGCACTAAATAGACTGAGAAGGTTGTACTTACATATCTATACTTACATATGTGTATGATAATAATAATTAAAGCAAAACAAACAAAAAACAACTCAGGTAATACATGGAAGTAGTGGAAGGTCTCAGAGGTAGAAACAAAGGAGCAAACAGAGGGGGAAGCATCATATGGTAATAGAGGATTGAAGATGATTGAAGTATCATATATGCATATATGAAAAGTCATAATGAAACCTGTTATTTTGTACAATTAGTAAATGCTAATAAAATTAAGACATGTAAGAAAATTAGACATATAAGGAAAGAATACATTAGAGCAAGAGCTGGTAGACAAAGGGAATCTGCTGACATCTTGGAACAAGCATGTGTGCATGCATATGAAGGCACACCCCACAAAGATGCACCCACATACATATGAACATGCAACAGACACAACACCAAAAATCCAGCATCTGAGCTGAATTGCATATAGCTACAACTCCTCAGAAAGTTAGTATACTGTCCTTGAAAACATCATCCAAAACTGAGTCAATGAATAAAAGAGAAGGAAGGAATTAATGATTAGTTCAGAGGCCTGGAGGGTTAGTATGAGAAGTCCTAAACATATATAATTTGTGGGGTGGAGAGATTACAATGGAGACAGGTTTTTATTGTTGTTGTTTAATAAAAGCCAATCTACAAAATTAGGGAAGCTAAATAAATCAAAATGGCATTATCTTATTTATGGTTTCTATTTCTGTGAAGAGACACTATAACTATAGCAGCTCTTATAAAGGAGAAACATTTAATTGAGTGGCTTACAGTCACAAATGGGACATGGTGACATGCAGGCAGACATGATGCTGGAGAAGGAGCTGAGAATTCTACATCTTTGATCTGCAAGCAAGAGGAAGTGAACTGACTCACCAGGTGTAACTTGAGCATAGGAGACCTCAAAGCCCACCTCCAGAGTGACACACTTCCTCCAACAAGGCCACACCTACTCCAACAAGTCCACACTACCTGTTAGTGCCACTCGCTTTGGGGGGCATTTTCTTTCAAACCACTGCATTCTACTCCCTGGCCCCCAAAGGTTTGTAGCCATATTGTAATGCAAAAATGCATTCAGTCCAACTTCATAAGTCCCCATAGTATATAATAGTCTCAAACTTATTTAAAAGTCTAAAATTCAGATCTCTTAACTGTAATCCCCTGTAAAATTAAAATAAAAAAGAAGATCACATTGTACTTCCAACATGTAATGGCATAGGATATACATTACCATTCCAAAACCCAGGGAAGGGAGCATAATGAGAAAATACTAGACCAAAGCAAGACAGAAAACCAGCTGGCAAACTCCAAACTCTGTATCTCCATGACTGATGTCAAAGCACTCTTCAGATCTCCAGCTCCTTTCAGCTTTGTTTACTGCAACACACTTCTTTCTCTTGGGCTTGTTCCGCTCCCTGTTAGCAGCTTTCTTGGACAGGCATCCCATGGCTCTGGCATCTCTAACCTCTAGGGGGGTCTCCAAGGCAATCCAGGCTTTAACTTCACAGCTTCACACAATGGCTTCTCTAGACCTCCATTCAGGGACACCCTTTAGTTATGGAAGCAAATTTCATAGCCCTTTCTTCTCTCCTTAAAGCCAGAGCCATTTGGCCAAAGTGTGAGAGCCAAAGTTACATATAAGTTTTAATTATTATGCCTAAGAGATCCATGAAACAAAAATGTCTCTGATCTGCAAGCCTCTTACCAATGGACAGATACTTCCTGAAATGATGGAGGCTATTGTTTATGGAAGATAGCAAGCCACATGTTTTCACTCTCCTAAACAAGTTTGTTTGACCCATCTGCACTGGATGTGTTTAATCACATGTGGGCAAGAGGTTCATAGGGAGGAAATATATTAGGATGTAGGATTGCCCCTGATTGGATGTAGGCCAAAAGTTGTCAGGATGTAAGCTTGCTTCTGATTGGACCTGATAGGAAATACTTAACTCACTGCAAACAGTGATTGAGGCCATTTCTCTGGACAGCCAGAGATGGACTTGGCCAGAGAGTCCATAAACCTGGGCAGTATTTAACTAAAGCTTGCTTCAAAATTGACTTCCAACTGTAGTAGTAGTCTTATTCTCAATCAGTGGGGTTAACGTTTTCTGGAGGCCCCAGTGAGACCTCAGACCACCTACTCAAATTCTAAAGCTGGACCTTCACTCTGGAACCCCAGGGCTGAGGGGCCGCTTCAGGCGGCATGCGCTTCCAGATGTTCCGAGGCTCTGAGGCTGCCTTCAGTTCCAGGACTACCAGAGTGAGCTTCATGCTGAGAAACGCAGCAAGCATCTACAGAGGCCTCCTGGTGAGTCAGTCTGGTTCTGTTTTGTGGGTCTCCTATCTGGTATGTGGAGAGGATTCAACAGGACTCTGATATTCTCCCATCCAGGGCATATAGCAAGATGTCACCTGCTCACCTGGTTCTGGTTCTGGCTGGAGAGTTTTGTCTGTCTGTGTGTCAAGTGTGTCTGTAAGTTTTGTTGCAATATTTTAGCTGTCTCTTTGCACCAACCACCAGTCACCACTGCTGTGATGGCTGCTTTTATGGCCAGGGCTCAGAATTTAACCCTGAGCTATTGATTCAGATTAGCAGCAGTTCAGATGTCTCTTGGGTGTGGATAACATTAAAGTTGTTTTATGCTGCCCTACTGTGTTGAAAAGCAGGCTCTAGAGTTGGGTTTGGGCTCTCCCTTCTCTAGACCTGAGTATATTGAAAAATTCTCTCTATGTCCTGTGTCAGTCTGAGCCACCTGACACATGACAGGGAGAAGAAAGTGAAGCAGAACAGCCGAAAAAATTAGATTTGGTTTATGTGAACATTCTTTTCCTCAGGATTTAAGTTTATTCTACTGGATACGGTTAAATAAATCTGTAAAATCTATGAAAAAGTTAATTTAAAATTTATAACATAGAGTTGATAGTTAAAAAAATCTATGTATAGCTGAGTGGTGGTGGCACACACCTTTAATCCCAGCACTCAGGAGGCAGAGCCAGGCGGATCTCTGTGAGTTCGAGGCCAGCCTGGGCTATAAAGAGTTCCAGGAAAGGCGCAAAGCTACAGAGAAACCCTGTCTCGAAAAACCAAAAAATAAATAAGTAAATAAATAAAAATCTATGTATAGTTAATCTTAAAGGAAACGTGTCATTATTCCACTTTGGAATATAAGCAACATGTGGATTGCCACCATCTTTAGGAAGCCACATGGCTGGCAGCCATCTTTGCTAGAGTTGGCCGATGTCATGAGACTGCACCACCATCTTCATTAAAGATAACTGTGTAGAATGGGATTACCAAGGAGGTAACAGCAAGGACTCCAAGATGTTTTGGATTAGAATAGACTTTTGTATGATAATTCCTGTCCTGCCCAGAAAAACAGGTTTATGAAAGATAGGATTTTGAAACAATGCTTGTTTGATAAGGTAAAGCTGCAGCTCCATGCTTTCATATGAAAGAATGTACCTTGAGCTGGCAGCCAAACTTTGTAATTTAAGAGTCACCCAGGTGGTATTGGTTCTAAGGGACAATGGGGAACAGCTAAGGCTTGCCAATGTGTGGTAGGGCTAGAGTTCCTAATGAGGGCCCTTTTGCAATGGTGGACTTCAGCAGTTTTGGAAATGCTGGTGCCATAAGATAGTCACCAGAAGCACCAGCCACAATGAAATGGAACAGGCTGGGACCTAGAAGGCAGGCTGTGTTTATGCTGCTGAGGGTGGGGCTAAAGAGGTGATCTAAGCCCTTCAGAGAAAACCGAAAGGATTGTTAATGAATCCCAGACATCGAGCTTTGGATCGTTTGCACTGTTGGAGCTGCGTTCTGCTTTATGCAGTCTGTGGTTGTGTCCTGTATCTTCTGTAGTGGGCAGCCATCCCAGCCTTGGCCTGGAAGGGCCAGCCCCCATTGCGGCTTCGGTAATGGGCACGCCCACAAGGCGGGGCTGAGAGAGGATGCTGAAGACCTAGGATCCAGAGGAGAGGCTTCTGAGTGCTGGGATTAAAGGTGGGCGCCACCATCGCCCAGCCAGAGCCAGGCAGATCTCTGTGAGTTTGAGGCCAGCCTGGGCTACCAAGTGAGTTCCAGGAAAGGCGCAAAGCTACACAGAGAAACCCTGTCTCGAAACACCATAAACAAACAAACAAATAAATAAATAAATAAGAAGAGGAGAGGCTTCTCTTGGTTCCAGGACCCTGGACGCTGGAGGTAGACCGAGCAGAGTTCTCCAGAGAACACGGCAGGACTGCACTATCCCTTTCCCAGACCCTGCAACCTATCCCTTCATTTGTAAGTTACCCCACAAAATAAACCTCCCTTTTAACTACGTGGAGTGGCCTTAATAATTTCACCAATAATCTTTCCTCTTGAGGTTAAAAAAAGATGTACTTTATTTTTTATATTGTAGGAACACACAGAGGAGAGATTTTAAACTCTAAGAGGAAATTTTGAAGTTTTACAGACTTTAAATTAAAAACAATATTTTTAATATTAAAATATCAAATTAATATAAATTAATAATATTAATAATTAAACGGCTACTAAATTAAAATATCTAAATTTATAAGGCTATAGGACATTCTAAGTTTATCAGCTGTTTTATATTATTAATATTTGAATTTAAAAATAAATAAATAAAAAGGTTAAGAATTAGGACCATAGCTATGAGCACCAAATACTAAACACCAGAAACTGGGATATTTCTATCTCATGATGCCCGAAGACAATTACCTAAGTGTCTGGCAAAAGCTTTGGAACAGCTTCTCAGCCTAGTCTTGACCCTTTGGGGTTGAAAGACCTTTTTACATGACAAGTAGCCTAGGTCCGCTTGCATGTCAGATGTTTGCATTGTAGTTCATAACAGTGACAAAATTGCAGTTATGAAATATCAACAGGAATGATTTTATGGTTGGGGGTCACCACAACATGGGAAATTGTGTTGAAGGGTCACAACATTAAGAAGGTTGAGAACCACTGGCTTAGAGAATATATCCCCTTACCTAAGGTTGATTCATGCTTGAGAATGTATGTCTAGCCTCTTCGTCTTTGCTAACTTGGTTAAGCTTAGGCTATTTTGATGAACTGAGTCATATAACAAACTGTTATGTTCTAAAATGGTGCACTATAGAAGGACCAGGAAACTTCTCAGTCGCTCATTGGACTGTTCATAAGTTAAGAGTTTTATTTTCATACTAAGAGGAGCTTCAGTTGTGAAATTGTTTCTTAAGGCTCAATCTTAACAGAGATAAAGCTATAAAACCCTAAGTTCAGGCACTGAGACAAAAGCACCCATTCCTTCAAGGGTTTAAAGAAAGTTTTTGCCTGCTAAAAGGGGAGTCATTCTCCTTATCTCTGGCAAAAAAAAAAAAAAGAACTTGTGGCCCCTCCATTAACATATGACTGTTAATTTGCCAAGGGCAATGCTGTCCTCTAGGGTCCCTCAGTCCCCACACACAAGCCCTACCCCAGAAAGTCCTAATCTTTGAAAAGCTTATAATTGGAAACTGTTAAAGATAATGAAGATATGGAAGGTAAAATCCACCTTATAAATTACCAAATTCTTTAATATGTTCAGAACAGTACTTGTAGTCATGCTAAGTATAAATGTGATTAATTACAGGAAAAAGTTTTATTTAGCTTCATATGTGTTTTCAAGGTTAAGCCTAGGTTTGTTTAGTTCATATATACTTAATAGATAATAGTCCTCAGACTTGTCAGAGATCTGATGAATATGGCATTTAAAATGTTTAATGGAAAAAGCTTACTATGGCAGAGACCCCCAGCTCCTAGCAGTGACCCCAAGGACTCCGGAGAAGATGACAGGGCACCATAACTAATCCACCTGCATTGTGGTAATGCTAATCACTAGCCAAGACTGCCCCAATGCAGCACCTGCTGCCAGGACACAGCCCAAACTGTGGACAAGCAGGACACTGGAGAGTTGTTTGCCCCATTTTGTCTAGACAAAGTAAAGCCAGTCCTGCCATGTTCCTCCTCCAAGAAAGTCTCTGACCTTTTTGGCCTGGCAACCAAAGATTAATGTTACCCTGGTACCTCTGCCCTCAATGTCATGGAGACCACAGGAGCCTGGGATGACTGCCTAGATAATGGACTAGTCTCTGTCATTTTAACTGATACATAGGCCATTTGGATTATACTTCTTGCTATAATTTATCCTTCTCAGATCTCTGATGGTATTGTCAGCTTAACAGCATCAGGCAACCAGGTTCTTCCCCAACACTGCATCCACTTTGTTAGCTTGTTTCATATGTAAAAATTAAGCCTTTCTTTTTTCTAGAGCTACTGGGTATCCTGTTGAGAAAAAGCAGACAGGTTTACCTTGCAAACAGGTTTCATATTAAAAGATAAACAGGGGTTGGGGATTTAGTTCAGTGGTAGAGTGCTTGCCTAGCAAGCACAAGGCCCTGGGTTTGGTCCTCAGCTCCGGAAAAAAAAAAAAAAAAGTGTAAAAGATAAAACAGGTCTCAGATATAACTTTCCACTAACAGAACATGATTTGAAATGAATGTTTTCAGTAATGAATACTTGTGTCTCTGGCAAATGATTAGCTGGAAAGAAAAAAGGTTAAACTCTATGTAAGTTTTGAGGTTCTAAGAAAATGTTTTAAGATATATAAAGGTCTGAGGATGTAAAAGCTTAAGTTCTGAGGGTCTCCGAAAATGTTTTAAGACATAAATGCAAGTTGTAAAGGTATAAATAAGTGATTTAAAGTATATGAAAATGGGAAATGTTTCAGACTTCTTTCTCTTTCTATGCTATTCTATTTCTATTGTTACACTAAGATTTCAAAATTTCAGAGTTTTAGCATTGATCAACGGAGTTCTGATAAGCTGGTAGAACACAGACCACTTACTGTTTAGTCACAAGTTCAAGATTTTAAATTTCCTTTGGTTGTCTTCTAATATACACTTAAAAGTGCTTCTTATTAGTCCAAAAACATCTCTGTCCGATCTATATCTAGCTGTCTGAACAGAGGAAAAAATTGTTCATGCTTTTTAACCCAAATCTGTAGCTTTTGCTAGGACTCAAAGATGTGACTCTATTCCAACTGTTTTTACAGACACCTATTATCTGATTTTTCTATGATGTGGATTTCAGTACAGATTGGTTATACAAATAATATATCTAAAACTTTTATGTCTTTTGTAAACTAAAAATTCATGTAAGCTTCAGAGAATCTAGGTAATCACAAAACTTAGATCCATCTCTCACAGGTACTCCAGATAAGCACAGCCTAAGTTTCTCCTCCTGTCTATTCCCCTCCTGAGAATGGTATCTTTCTCTCTCTTGGAACTCCTCCCTTCCCCCAACTACGAGGACTATGGGCATGAACATTCCAAATGTAATATTTTCCTTTGTTATTTTAATTTCTGTTTCTAGTCTATACCTGTCTCAGCTGATTTTCACTTGGCTGACAGACAACATCCAAACATCATCTTCTGACTACAACCTGCTCCAAATGACTGTGAACCTTGGACTTGTGGAAGGCTGATTTGGACCAGTGCAGCCAATGTGAATGCTCTGTCTCTTCAGCTGGTTCAGTGAACCAGATGTATCTGATGAGTGCCCCATTGCTTGAATTCTGTCCTTGCCTTTGAATAGCATTCCAGCCCTCCTAGGCCCTTACAACAATATCCTTGTTTAAGCAGGAAGTAGTTACAGAAGAGAGTATGTCACTCCTTGTCCCCCAAGAGGCTGTAATGTTATATCAAAAGGAAAATCTCTTTCTTAGGGGAAAAAATAGCTACCTATAGTGCCTATTGGCATACCAGGAAAGGCACTTGTTAAAACAAAATAGGCTTAGATCTATCAACAGTAGAGTCATTAGCTGAAATAGTTCTGCGATATGATAGGGCACTCAACCTGCTATATGAAAAAGAGAGAGGTATTGTATAGCTTTAAGAGAAAAATTGTTTTTTCTATACAAACTCCTCTGGAATTATTAGAAATAATCTGGCTGTACTCAAAGAATCATTGCAAAAGGGGGGATCTGAGATGAAGTAAGTATCTGGTCCCTATTCTCATTTCCAGGTTCCTTCTAGATAGTAACTCTAATGTCAGTCATCACAGGGCCTTTGGCCCTCCTGCTTCTGTTAATTACTGTTGGCTCTTGTATCATTGATGTCTTAATTAGATGATAATTACTATCTGGGTATCTTAAGCTGATTGTTATTAGATCCCAATATAAACAGTATGGTGCCCATATACAGAGTCAAGGATTTGACTCAGGATACAACTCAAGGGGAGAATATGAGAGCCAAAGTTACATTTTAAGTTATAATTATTATGCCTAAGAGATCCATGGAAATGTCTCTGATCTGCAAGCCTCTTACCCAAGGACAGATAGTTTCTGAAATGCTGGAGGCTATTGTTTATGGGAGATAACAAGCCACATGTTTTCACTCCCCTAAACAAGTTTATTTGACTCATCTGTACCAGATGTGCTTGATACATGTGGGTGGAAAGTTCACAGGCAGGAAATAACACCAGTATGTACTCTTGCCCCTGATTGGATATAGGTTTGCCCCTGATTGGGTGTAGGCCAGAGATACATCAGGATGTGTGCTTGCCCCTGATTGATTCAGTGTAGGCCAGAGATACATCAGGATGTGTGCTTGCCCCTGACTGGACCTGATGGGGAATACTTAAGCCACTGCCAAACATGACTTGGGAACATTTCTCTGGAAAACCAGAGATGGACCTAGCCAGAAAGTTCATCAACCTGGACAGTATTTAATTAAAGCCTGCTTCAACTGACTTTAAACTGTGGTAGTGGTCTTTATCTCCATTGGTGGGATTAACAAAAGCTGCCAAGTTCTGCTACTTACTGGGGTTGGGATGTGGGCCCCTTGTTCAATTACATCTTCACCAGTTTTCTGTTTTTGATGGGTACCTTCACTACCTAAGCTTAGCTATTCTGGAACTCGCTCTGTAGACCAGGCTGACCTTGAATTCAGAGATCCACCTGCCTCTGCCTCTGGAGTGCTGGCATTAAAGGTGTGCACCACCACATCCAGCTCTAAACTTTTCTTTAATTCCTTTTCACGAGTTGGAGACTTAGCATGGTGGGATCTTGCCCTGAGGTCACCAGTCCCTTTATTCCATTTCTGTTTATCTCCTTGAACACAGTACTTAGCTCCATTCTACTTCCTGGTGTTCCCTTTCTCCTCAAATTTTACATTTTGTTTTTTTCCCTTGCGCTTTCTTCTTTTCATTATAAATCTTGGCTAGAGTTTCCATTAATAACCACACTACAGAGTCTATACTATATTATTTTGAGATTTCCTCTACCAATAGAATTAATCCAAAACTCTTCATTTTAGCCTCAGGCAGACTCTTCAGACAAGGGCAAAAGTCAGTCACATTCTTCACCAAAATATCACAAGAATGATCTCCAGGCCACATATTAATATTCTTCTCCTCTGAAACCCTTTGAGCCAATCCTCCACACTTCAAATCATTCTCAGCACCATTGTCTTTCATGCTCCTACTAGTATGGCCCAGTAAAGCAGTGCTTAAGCACTCCACTACTTTCTTAACCCAAAGTACCAAAGTCCAAATTCCTCCAAACAAAAACATGGTGAGGCCTAACACAGCAATACCCCAGTCCCTGGTACCAACTTCTGTCTTAGTTTAAGGTTTCTATTGCTGTCAAGAGTCACCATGACCACAGAAACTCTTATAAAGGAAAAACATTTAATTGGGTGGCTTACAGTTCAGAGGGTCAGTCCAGTATCATCATGATGGGACATGGTGGCGTGTGGTCAGACATGGTGCTGGAGTAGGAGCTGAGAATTCTACATCTTTGATTCACAAGCAACTGGAAATAAATTGTCTCACTGAGTGTAGCTTGAACATGGGGGACCTCAAAGCCCACCTAACAGTGACATTCTTCCTCCAATGAGGCCACACCCACTCTAATAAGGCCACACCTCCCATTAGTGCCAGTCCCTTTGGGGGGCCATTTTCTTTCAAACTACCACACTCATGGAATAATTTGCCAATATATATATCTTAGTGAAACTCAAGAACTCTTGGATGGGAATCAGTTCCGCTGGTAGAGTGCTTTCCTAGTGCATAGGAAGTGTTGGGTTCAGTCCCTGTAGGGATACATTTCTGTGAAAATATCTCTTGCAGCCATGTTAATTCTATGCCTTTAGATAATCTAAGACTTTGTTCTAAACCTGCTGTCCTCCTGTGTGCACAGCCTGTTTAACCTTCAAAACAATATAATTAATCTTATTATTTCTTGAATTTTCCACTCAATCAGCTTTCACAACCTAAGCTAATGCATAGCTTTATCTTAAATCACATATTCCTCTGTACCCTGACCCAGAATAGTGAATATATGTATGTGTGTTTTGTGGTAATCATTTGCTTAAAGCAGCCCACAAGTTGGAAGCAACCTTAAAACATAAAGCCACAAAACAGCTCCGGCCTGATGGGTGGATGGGTGGGCGCCACTATGATGAACAGGTATGTGGTGAGAAAATGGGAAAGAAAGAGAAGCAGAGTGGTACCTCCACTGTGGATGAAGTGGCACTGAACCGGGGTGAGGAACAGGCTGATATGGGTGGCTTATGCTGCCACCTGGAGCCATGTGATGTCCTGGCCTGTGCTGCCACTGAGGGCCGGGTCTGGGTCCATGGCCTGTCTTTACCACTGAAGTCTGTGTGAATGCCCAAGGTCTGGGCTGACACGTGAGGCCATAGTGACAGCCAGGCCTGCCTGAGCTGTGGTAGAGGGCCATCTCTGGGTCAGTGGCCCAACCACAGCTGGGGTCTGTGTTGATGTTCATGGGCCATCTTACCACTGAAGGTTGTGTGGATGACCACCATTTGAGGTCACACTGGTGTCTGAGGGTCATGCTGGCACCAGCGCCATACCAATATGAGTGACCTGCACAGGTACCTAGGGCCATGGTGACATCAGGGCCTGAGCTGCAGCAGAAGGCAATCTTTGGGTCTGTGGTCCTATCACAACTGGGTTCTGTGTTGATGCCTGTGGCCCATGTTACCACCAGGAGCCATGGGAGAGCTGGTCCTTCCCCTCACCGGCTACCTCAGCAGGAAAGCTGTCCCCCGTTCCTGGAAGAACTGTCCCCAGAGGCATGGGTGAAGGAGAGCTGGCCCTGACCCACACCTGAGGGGGCCAGCCCTGGCAGAGGCCTGCCTTGACCAACTCAGGTGCTACCCAGGCCCACATCCAGCCCATCTGTGACCTGCTAGAGCTCATGAAGGGACTGGTCCTGTGGAACCAGAGCCACAGGATCTCCATGACTCAGGGCAACAGCAGGATACCAGAGAGAAGTTTCAGTGAGGGTCCAGTATTGATGGTGTACCAGAGGCCAGGGTCCTTGAACCAGACCAACTCATTGCAATGAACATTTGCAAGTGATGCATGACACACTGCAGCCCTCATGACCATGACCACTAGGACAAAAGAGTGTGTGATGGAGAGGAGGAAAAGTGGAGGAGCAAAATGTTTTGTTTTGTTTCACTTCCACCTTCCTATTTTTATTTTATTTTGAGGGGGAGGCTACAAGGGTGGAAGGTGGACATGGAGGGACTGGGAAATGAGTGCGATTGGGGTGCATGATGTGAAACTCCCAAAGAATGAATAAAAATCATGTTAAAAACAAGACATCAAGTCACCATAAATGTTGCAAGCAGCATGTGGCTAAAGGTTGGTAACATCTGTTTGCAATGTTGAGTGCTACACTGAGTCACAAGGGCAGAGTAACTGCTTCCCTTGTAAACTGTTGAAGATTCTGTTCAAAACAAAATACCCATCCCTTTCCCACATCACATTTTCTGAGCTGTTCAATAAACACAGTAAGAACCAGACACTGAGTCAGACACAAGAACAGACTCAGACATGGGACTCAGGCACAGCTCACAGGCATCAGGCACCATTAACAGAGCACAGATTGAGACTCACTCAACAGACATGTCACAGGCAGGCCAGGAACCACAAACTGCAGACAGACAGAAAGCATGGGGAAAGAAGCGGAGAATTCAAATTCGGGCTTGCTCTTGGTCAAATTAATCCAGGAGGAAGTAGCTTGTCTTTCATTCATTAGGCAACGAAGACTCACTCTCAGGTTATTTCTAATGCATTAACCAATACAGATTCCCAGGACTGAGTAAACCCGATGAGGTAGTTACATACCCCAGAACTCAGGAGGTGGAAATAAGAGGATCAGAAGTTCAAGGTCAGCTTGGGCCACATGAGAGATTCTCACAAAAACAAGCAAGGGGGTGGGGCAGAGACAGGAGGGAGAAGGGAGGGCAAAATTCTAAGAAAGTCTTAAACTCAGTTGTAGGGAGGAACTAACTGAAATTAGGAAAGGTACAGAAGAGTGATGAGCATATTGAGCTTCTAGAACATAGTTCAGTAACAGCAAGGGTGAAAGGAGGGAGTTTAATTCGTGTTTTCCAAATCCTTGTATGTGCCAGGAGGGCCTGTGTGCACCACCTAATTCTTTGACAATACTATCATGGTGGGTGTCTTAATTTGACAATACTATCATGGTGGGTGTCTTAATTTGACAATACTATTATGGTGGGTGTCTTTATTATCATGGTGGATGTCTTCATTTGACAATACTATCATGGTAGGTGTCTTCATTTGACAATACTATTATGGTGGGTGTCTTCATTTTATTGTAAGGAAAACAAAGTGGAAGATAATTTACTCTTCCCACCGTGTGTGTGTGTGTGTGTGTGTGTGTGTGTGTGACTATATACCTCCAAGCTGGCTTTGAACTCATGGTCCTCCTCCTTCTTTTTCCTGGGTGCTAGGATTACAGGCGTGTTCCACCACTGCACAGCTAAAACAAGCATTTTTAAGACCATGCCTCCAGATATTATGTTTGCTTTGCCTTATGGTTAAAAAGAACAAGAGGATAAAACACTCAAATGAAATAAAGAATTCATAATGTTATCTCCTGTGAGGCTCTAGCCTGGGAAAGAGACAATTGTGAGGTCAAGTTGAAAACACAGTGGATCTTTCATATTCTAGTCTACTGGCATTTGGGACTGTCTACAAAAGCCATAGTACATATTTCCTCATAATGAATACGACCTGTAGAAAAGTCTGCATTATCCATTCATTCCTTAATTCAATGAATATACATGAAACTTAATGGAGTCGAACACTGTACTGGGTGCTGAGCTACAAAAGTCTCGATGCCTGCATTCATAGAACACATAATCTACTAGGGGACACACGCACAAAAGGAAATTGTGACCTATTTGGTTCTGGAGGCAAGTAGGGCTGTTACAGAAAATGTGCAGAAAGAAGAAAGTTTGACAGGGGATAAAATGTAGGAAGACAGGGCCAAGAAAGGCTTGAAACCCAAAGGTCAGTGATAAAAATTCAATTCAATGTGTTTAGCAATTTTTTTCCTTTTTTTTTTTTTTTTTTTTTTTTTTTTTTGCTGTGAATGGTAAGGCCTGTTGGCAGATATGAATGACCTGTGGCACAACTTCTGCGTCTCAGCAGGGGAAGAACTAGATTTCCACATCCGTCCAGGTTGCATCTGGTGGAAGGGGGCCTGCTTTCCTGCAGGCCAGGATAGAGATGGCAAGTAAGATTGAGCCCAAGGGAAGAGGCGACCATGGACAAACTGTCCAGAAGTGAGGGACTGCTGAGTCTTCTGAATAAGGACTGGTATCAGTTGTTGCTGCAGGGCAGGGCTGGAGCTGCGGCTGGGAACATTGTGGGATCCCAGGAAGCTAGGAAGAGAAGTGGGGACTGTCTAAAAGGAATTTTTAAGTGGTCAGCTGCAGAGGGAGTGGCTTCACCTCTTCTGGTTTCCGTAAATTCTTGAGTAAATCTTGCATTTCTCAATAATATCTTTTTGGCCAGGGTATTCATTTCTAGGGAGAAGCAGACAATGGGGAGATTAAACAGGACAAGGACCAGAAGAAATTGGTTGTGTTGACTCCTGATTCCTCATTCGAGCCCCCAAGGGCATAGGACGGTAAATAAACAGGGCCTATTCTGAAAACTAAAAAGGGTGTTTTCGCTACATCTCACTATGACATCAGTCACCGTCTGGACTCTGAATCCCAAAGTAAGACAGAAACTGGAGAAAGAATCTTTCTCTGTGGCGAGAATCATCTACTGAGGCATGGAGGCGTGAAATTCCCTTGGGCCTGTGCGCTCACCCTCCTGACTCTTAAACGGAAGCGTCCGTTGAGGGAGACACTCCTCAGGCACCTAGATATCCTATCCTTAGCCCGATTTTAAAGAGAAGGAATTGATTAGCAGTGTGCAGAGGATTGATAGCTAGACAGTTCAAAGTCATAAAGCAGGGAAGTCACATCTGGAATGTGAGCCCAGGCTACCTCCCCACAGCGTCAGCCAGCTGGCTTAATCCCATATCTAAGCATTGAGTTCCCCTACAGCCTGCAAGGGAAGGAGTGTTTCTTTCCTTCATCACTGTACACTCAACGGCCAGAAAGCGGTAGGTATTCAGTAAGCACTTATGGAATGAATAAAATCAGTAGGGTGCACAGCCTGGGCAGAAGTATTTTAAACTGTTTCGTTGAGAAATGGAAAGAAAATGATAATTAATAGACCCATGGGGTTAGAGGGATATCACACACCAACTTTATAAATGAGTAAAACAGCGTGGGAAAGGACTCTCCCACAGCCACACCATCAAGAAAGACTAGCACAGGGCAGGATAAGCAAACTAGAGGAGGAGGGGATGATGAGATCCAGCTAGTTTGCCCAAAATGTACAAATCCCAAAATGTAGAGAAAAAAAAAAAACATCCTAAGTTTAGCATCCATGTAAACTGTGTGTCACTAAAATATATTTAAGTGTGGCTTACATTACATAATGGAAATAGTGGTGGTCTCGATTTTTTTTTTCTGTACTTGGGACCTTGAAAGAACTTACTTCTGCCCGAGTATAACCTGGACTCCTGAGTACTGGTTGGTGCAGGCCACAGAGAAAATACTCCACTGCCTTGATTGGAGGCCATGCTGAAGGTGGGACAGGGACACCGGATTCCTTTTTCAAGTGTGGGAGGCCACATGGAACTTCACTTTTCATTTTGTTTCCAATTTCCCTTTTTCCCTATTTCTGGCCTGTTGGTATTGTGTTCCCCCTGGAATTTCAATAGTGTTGCCGCACGGTCGGTCACGAACCTGCTTTAGCCAGTATGACACGTTTTCTGTTAGTATAGAACCCTGGCTTTTCGGGCCTTCTGTTCTAATTCACCCTGTGTTAGGAGTTGTGAGCAGTAGGGGAGCTGGAGACAACAGCCTTGGTGTTTCCATCTAGGTTCCTCAGGACAGTGTGGGTGCTGACCTCCCCCACTCAACCCTCTGCTTCCCCGCCCAGGAGGAAGCAGGTGCCACCTCTCTGCAACCCACCCCGAACACTGTTGACTTTTCCTTCAGCTCTGTTTACAGTCTGTGGCCACAGATAAATGACCTCGGAGCCTGGAGCCAGGGTGGATGCAGGTTTTTGTTGGACCTGAAATATATCCAACTTTAGGACTGCACTTAGGAGAAGATGTTACATAAAAGGTGTAATTTTCTATTTAAAAATATAAAATGAGCACAGGACTTTAGAAGGGACGTTTCTAAACTAGCTCTGATGTTAGCTTCAGGGAAACCCCATTGTAGTATGATGTAAAAGGCATAGATGCTGTAGCACCTACATATAACAAATTATGAATACTTGTCATATCTATTAAAGAATGTGATAGGCAAGGGCTGGGGATGTGGCTCTTTGGCAAATACTTGCCTCTAGTACCCATCAGTCCAAAGAGCAGGCCTGAAGGAAAAGGGATTTGATAGGCTGGCATTGGGTTTCACTGACCTGACTACCGTAATGTAAGAAAGCGCTATGGATGTACTTCGCATTGGAAGCAGCAGGGGATAAATAAGGGCAAAAGCCCGTTCCAGTCGAAGATGAAGAGGAGTGGACAGAAAAATGCTTCAGAGTAACACTGTAGGTTGAAGCCAACCTGTAGGTTGAAGCTTGGAAGGTGAGACAAGGTTTGGGGGACAGTGTTGAAAGACATTTCAAGCCGCTAACACTTAGCGCTGCAAGATTAGGGATCTGTATCCATGGAAGGAGTTTATGGAGTTTAAGCAGTTTGATATGGAGGAAGCAGGTAGAGCTGAGGTAGGTGGGCATGGTGGCTCATGCCTGTAATTATAGTGCTCTGGAAGTCTGAGGCAGGAGGATCAGCATGAGTTCAAAGCCAGACTGGCCTACAGAATGAGACTTATCTCAAAGTGTGTACATGCACGCGCGCGCGCGCGCGCACACACACACACATACTGCACACTGCACACAAAGACAATGAAGACTGCACCAGCACTTCTGTGCCATTTTCAAAGTGATCTGGAGGTTTCTTCTTTGCTTTGGCCGTTGAATGCTGGGCAGCTTCCAGGTTAATTAAGCTCTGGCTCTCTTCACTGAAGTAGAACTTCCTCCATAGACGGTTGTCAAGTGGCCAGTGGAGACAGTCTGCTGCTGTCTCCAACAGGGCTCTTGTCTCCCCCTTCTCCAGGAATGAAGTGAGCCGACAGTGAATACGAACAGGAAGTCCATGTCATCCATTCAGAATGAACAACCCTAATGTGAGTAAAAACTTAAGACAGATGGCCACATGGGACTTACACCAGTCTGCACTCTTAGTAGCCGCGGGATGCTAACACAGTGCTGAGCAGTATCGTGAGTCGAAGCTCTCCAAGGCTTGGGGCAAGCCTGCAGTTCTGAGGAGGGCACAGCTGTTGCAGACCCAGGGAGCAGCAGGCCTGAAGTTGTGGGTGGGCTGGAAGGCTGGAGGCTGAAGCTGTCACAGAATGAGTCCCTGTCACCAGCTGAAATGTTACTGCAGTGCACATTATAGTTGGCAAACACCACCCCACCTACCCTAACAGACTACAAAGAGCAGATATTATGCCACCTACCTAACAGCTGGACATCACTGCAGTGTGTCCTACAGTCATAAAATACACCCCCTGCCACACATGTACCTGCTCTGACAGCTGGGATGTCAATGCAGTGTGTATGATACTCAGCAGATGTCCCCCCACCTACCCTAACAGCTGAATGTCACTTCAGTGTGCACTGAAATGAAAAGATATCACACTACCTACCCTAACTTCCAGGTGTCACTGCTGTGTGTACTCAACTCAGCAGATGTTCCCCCCCCCAAAAAAAAAACATTCAGACATCACTGTGGTGTGTATTATCAGCAGTCACAGCTTATGTTACCTTATGGTTTCGTATTTCTGCCTCTACCACTACTTGTAGGGTCCAAGATTGGAGGGAGTCAAGGTCCTCTGAGTGCTCACCTCACTATGACAGCCAACAGCCTCTGAAGTGACTCCTGTGGGTAAGTGAGTATCTACAAATGAATGTGTGCAGGCAAGAAGGCCGACAGTGATCCAGTTAATTCTTTTGGGGGAACTCACTGCTCAGCACTGCACACATAGGCAGAAGGCCTTATTGAAACATTTGCTCTTAGTGCTCAGAACATACTGTAGTTGTACAATTGTATTCATTATGAGAAATGTCATTTTAACCCAAATGTGGTGCCATGCATCTACATCTCAGTTTTCAAGAGACAGAGGCAGAAGGATTGCCAAAACTATGAGAACACTCTGGTCTACCTAGAAAGTTCTAGGCCATATACAGCTATATAGTGACACCCTGACTCAAAAACTAGCCACCTACCTACCAATAAAAACAACAAGAAAAAGTGGAAAGAAAAGGTAGTCTAATTTCAGCAACAGAATTGCTGAAATGTATTAAAATCAGTGTTTAGAAGGTCCTGCCATGGTATGGTGGAATGTTGTGTCTTCTTCCTGCTGACATAATTTGAAAAAATAGTATTTTAATCCCTTCTCTGGCATCAACACTCTGATTTTATGATGCAGAGATGAAAAGACCAGGCTTTGCTCCAAAGTAAACAGCTTAGAACTGAGTCCTGAATCTCAGTTACAAGCATACCTCTTGGGAAGCCAGTTGACCATAGCTCTTGGGAAGCCAGTTGACTATACCTCTTGGGAAGCCATTGACCATAGCTCCTGGGAAGCCAGTTGACTATAGCTCTTGGAAAGTCATTGACCATAGCTCTTAGGAAACCGCTGACCATAGTTCTTGGGAAGCCAGTTCATCACAGGTCTTGGGAAGCTGACTGACCATAACTCTGGAGAAGCCACTGACCAGAGCTCTCGGGAAGCCAGCTAACCAGACTATCCTGTACCTTATTTTCCTCATCTGTAAAATGGAAGTTACAATAGCAACTCCTTTGCATGGTGAATGTGAAGATTTGCTAAATAACTATGCAAACAGTCTGACACAGAGGAAGCAAGCCCCACCATTTGTGGCTCTCATTATACTCTGGTAGTTCTTTTATTTTAATAACAGTTTTCACAAAGCTTAAAAACATCTATATTCAATATCAACTAAAGATATCCAATATAAGGCTTTCAGTTTTTCTATTCAAAATTTATCTCACTGTAGAGTTTCTCATTCCCATAAGAAAACAAACAAACAAAAATACCATCTATTCAGTGGGTCAAGCCATAAAAATCTAAAAGCCAACTCCTCCCTTCTGTTACTTAGCAAACCCGTCTTCTGAGTGTGACTGAAGCCTTTCTGTGCCTCTGTCTCTGATTGCTCCACTGTCAACATTGCTTTCATGGATTTGGACAGGAATTTCCTAATTGGTCTTCCTGCTTTTACCTTCACCTTTTCCAATCTTTTTTTTTTCTTTTCTGTTTCTACTCAAGAATTGCACAGTCTTTAAAAAGTGGAGGTTCAATGTTGTGAGCAAAGGAGAGCTGTTCTCATTTTCACCTGCCATGTGTCAGCCTCTAGGTCAAATCCAGCTATTTTCCAACTTTTCAATACACAATCTGTAATCAATCCAGATAAGATTGGATTACTTTCTACTTTTTAAACAGAAAATTCCATTTCCTTAATAGCATGCAAAGCCATTTGAACAGCCTTTTGTCAACCTCTCCAACCCCTTCTCACCAAAATGTCCCTCTCCACTATGTGATGCTGACCACACAGACCTCTTCCAGATTTTGGATCATAGTGCGTACAAGTCTTTTTCATTTGCAAAGAAAATCTTCAGCTCCCAAAAAAGATGGGCATCTCCCTGAGCTCTTAAGTAAACGTGCTTAGGGAACATCATCCTAACACCATCTGGGGTGGTTTTCCTTCATTCTTTCCTCTTTCATCCTTTGCTTCTGACTTTTCCAGCACTTGCTTGGGTCACTTGTATCTCTAGGCAGAAGAGCTCTATGAGAGCAGAGCCTTCTCTTCCTTCTGTCTCCACTGTCTTTCACCTAGCAAAGCATCTTGCAGAAAGTAGAAATGTAGTTACTCCATGGACTAACTGGAAGACTGAATGGGATCTTTTGCATGAAAAATTGATTTAGTAGTCAAGAAAGCACAGCATCCATAGTTTGCTCATTCACCCAACAAGCTGGTTTTGCCTCTAATACTGAGATAGCACAAAAGTGTAGGAAAGAGGGTGACTAACAGTTTTGATACTGTGGTGATTAACGAGTGATATATACGAGCCATTTCTTAAGGATGAACCAGTTGGCATGGTAGGAACTGAAGTAGATATGGCAGTCCTAGGCAAGAGCCTGCTGAGGTCCAAGGGAACTGGGAAAATGGACTGGCCACCATCAGGAGGAATGGCGAGAAATGGAGCAGGAGACGGATGATGCTGATGAGGCAAGAGACCTCTGGGAAGACAGAAGAACAGTGCTGTAAAGAGATGAAGTAGTGCAGTATTGCTGAGTTTGAGACGTAACTATAAAGGCCTGGAGAGGGAGAGCTGTGGCCTGAGGCCACTTTGGTAATCCACACAGAGTGATAAGGACACAGAGTTGAGTAGCATCGTGAAGAATGAGTATTTCTGTACTCCATTGAACTATCATGGTCAAATGTGCTTTCCTTATTCGTGTTATAAAATATCCAAGGAAAACAACCTACCAAAGGAAGGTAGAGTTTACTTTGGCTTGGGCTTGAGATGGGGTGCAGTCTACACACTGGGAAGGAAGGAGCTGAGAGCCACCTACCTGTAGTGTCAGGAGCCTGAAATGGCTGAGTATTTCCAAGCTCAACCAGGAAGGAAGGAGAGAGAAGTCTGTGTTGATAATCATTCTTCCATCTTTATTTTAAAATTAGTCTGGAATCCCACGTGTACTTTACATTTTTTTCAGTTGTTGTGAATTTATCTGTCTCATTTCTAAATAGGGAGAAACCGTACCACTACATCTTTCCCTCATGTGTATGTAGACTAGAACATAGAGCAGGTTCAAATTCAACCCTCTGTTCACCAAAGTCTATCAGTATGACACTTTCATCTGTAAAATGGAGTTAGTAGTACCAAGCTCCTGATTTAATGGCATTAACTGAGGTCGAAGTAAATTATTTGATATAGGGCTTAGTATGCTGTAACTGTAGACAACTAGTGGTTACTATGACAACCACCACCACCACCATCATCATTATCTAATAGTATACTTAACATCTAGAAAATACCTCCCATATCCAGGTGTAAGGTGGCTTACTCATATTCTCAGCACTCTGAGAGGTTGAGGCTAAAGGATTACCATGAGTTCAAGGTCTGTGTTGGCTACATAGTGAGTTTGAGGCTAGTCTGGAATATATAGAATAGATCCTGTCCCCAACATACAACAAACTAACCAACAACTAACTAAATAAGGAAGAGAATTCTCCCCATCGTCCTGATGATTTGATGAGTTAGACAAATCATACCAAACAAGCTCTACTTCAGTTTTGTTTTTTTGGCTTTTGGTTTTTTCCCCTCTTTGGGCTGATAATTTCAATAAGACACTGATTATATGAATACGTTGTTTCCAGTCCTTATGTCTCCAGCATGGATCTTCACCTTGTTTATCTAAAAGCTGACTGTGGATGGCATAGGTGATAAGAACAACCCAGAAGAGTGTTTTCCAATTATTTCCATTTGTTTAAAATATAATCCTAGTAATGAAAGCATTGTGACTTTCTGTCCGTCATCACACTGTTGACAGACTTGTGGGTCTCTGGAGCACAGTCTGTCTGGGTGGGTAGCACAGGATAGCAACTTCCCAATTGCAGAGTTGCTCTATTTAGACCCAGTTCCTATGCTGTTGGCTGCTACAGTTTGTCCTACCCTTTTGGAAGCACACATCACAGTACATTTCTCATTGTGGTGGTCACCTTCGTTTTTCTGTGTCTATTTGGGGAGAATTATAGAATGGAAGTAATGATATACTGCCACATAAAATCAGCCTTCAGTCGCCCATGACATCATCTTTGTCTGTAAAACAGGAAGGGTGGAGAGAGGCTATGTCTGGAGCAATGCTGGCTCCATTCTGTACGCATCAAGCTCCTTATGAGTGCAAAGTGCTTTACAGCACAGTGACATTACTGTCCGAAGATGGCATTGCACTAAGGTGTAAGGCTGTCACTTTAAATCTGGCGGTCGTTGGCTACAAAAGCTGTGTGGTCAGGTCCCTGTAAGAACACAACATACAAAGAAAGAGAACCAGACTCCATTCTTGAGGTGTGAGCCCCGTCTCTAAGCCACTGCTCAGCCATAGGTTCCCTCCGAATTTTAATTGTTCAGGTTTTGAAAACCCAGCCAGATATTAATATCTTAATCTTGGAAAAGTGATTTTGATACCATGGAACTTTGTGGCATATGTAATTTGAGATACTCTGAAATCAAGGATTCAAGATTACTCAACAAAGGATAAATTCTTAGATTATATTTCAGGAAAGGAATTTGTTCAATTTTCTGAGAGCTCATTATTTTATCTGACAAATGGAATTTTAAAACAGTATTAGTATTCTGGTCATTCATAAAATAAAGGCTACAAAACCTATGATCAAATATTCTATCCCTTGGCAGTCAGGAGGAAGGGTGGCTGTCCGGGGCTCACTCGGTCATACCTGCTTTCCTAGAAATCAGCACGTGGACTGCTGGAGTCACCGAGCACAGCCTTCTGTTCTGTTCACCGAGATTTAAAGAGGCAGCAGCTGAGAAGGACAGTCAGTGTGCCGGAGGCAGGAGCTAGGTGAGAAGCAGGGACAAAGACACACGTGGCAGAAAGTGGACAGCGATGATGGGGAGGGAAGGGCCCCTCAGGATATCTAGTGTTGACCTATTTAGTGGAGAGTGTATTTGAAGACAAGAAAGTATACCTGCTTTTTCATATGGAGAGATTTGTTTTGTTTTGTTTTACGTTTTGGGTTAGACTGCCATGCAATTATTTCCTGAGTGCAAGGAGAGAGGCAGGCATCCGAGTGCAAGAGAAAGAGGAGCATCTGAGTGTGAGAGAGAGGGGGGACATCTGAGTGTGAGAGAGAGACATCTGAGTGTGAGAGAGAGAGGGGGCATCTGAGTGTGAGAGAGGGGGCATCTGAGTGTGAGAGAGAGGGGGGGCATCTGAGTGTGAGAGAGAGGGGGGGGCATCTGAGTGTGTGTGAGAGAGAGGGGCATCTGAGTGTGAGAGAGAGGAGGCATCTGAGTGTGAGAGAGAGGAGGGGCATCTGAGTGTGAGAGAGGGGGGTATCTGAGTGTGAGAGGGGGGCATCTGAGTGTGAGAGAGAGACATCTGAGTGTGTGTGAGAGAGAGGGGGCATCTGAGTGTGTGTGAGAGAAAGAGACATCTGAGTGTGAGAGAGAGAGAGACATCTGAGTGTGAGAGAGAGAGGGGGCATCTGAGTGTGAGAGAGGGGCATCCGAGTGTGAGAGAGAGGGGCATCTGAGTGTGTGAGAGAGAGGTGCATCTGAGTGTGTGAGAGAGAGAAGGGCATCTGAGTGAGAGAGAGAGAGGTGCATCCGAGTGCAAGAATTAACAGGGAGCATCTGAGGCAAAAGGTTGAGAGGCTCTTACTTCTGAAAACAAAATTCAGATACTCACAGAATTGCCAAATATAGTGCCTTGATGAGCTGGGTGTTTGGGTGTGAAGGATATCAGAAAGCCCTCAGTGGTGGTCTCCCTTAACCTGCATCCTTCAAGCTCCTGAAGCCTGTCATGGAAACTACAATCCCTCTTCCCTAGGGAGAGTCATAGCGTTAGAGTCCCTCTCTCCTACGTCAGCTGTAAACTCAGGAAGGTCACTCTTTTCTTTTTGACCCTTAGAGTCTCTCTCCAGAAGTCCCTTTCCCCTACTTGAGAGAATTATGTATTCTATAGAAAACCCAAACTAGTCCCTCTTCAAACTGCTACCTTTAGGCCACACCTTTTTATCCAGTCCCATGTCAACATGGCATCAAACTAAGCAGGAAAATGGACAATGCTCCCTAGGTCTTTGGATTTTCATTTCTGAAGGCTTCTGTGTCATCCACAACTTCCACTGAATCCATTGTAAGTGGATGTTTCCTTGCTAGGGTCTTTATTATATGGATGCTGCTGGGGTTCTGTAGGTAAGCAAGAGTACCGCACTCAGCAGTGCAGCCATAGCGGGTCACCCATCACTCCTGGATTCGTTATTTATGTGTTTTAAAAACTCTTGTTTTTCTATGCCCTTTGTACTGGTCCTTCAGAAAGCTGTGCTTCAGAATGAGGTGCTGGTCAACGGGAAAAACTAGGCCAATCTCTACGGGACAGGGAGCAGCCCTGAGAACTGCAAAATGTCTGCAGTTTCTCTCTCCCTTCCACCTCCCACTCCTTCTCCGTTCTTTCATTTGAAATAGGGTCTAAATATGTAGCACAAGATGACTTCCACTTCACTAAATATTCCCAAATGACCTTGAATACTTATCTTCCTGGTGAAGCTTCCCCAGGGCTGGGATTACAGACCATCAATCCATTATGCCCCCCGTCTTGCTTGTCTGGTTTCCTATCTTGCTTCTGACCCAATTGCTTCATCACACTGAGGGCATGGGCACACCAAAGAAGCCTTTTGCTTTCTAACATGTGCTCTGGGACTACCACGTGTGGAAGAAATATCCCCCCAAAATACATGAAGGCTCAACTCTGTACACAAATAATTCTTTCTAGGAAAGGTATTGCTAATAAAAGGCTGTGTCCCATCACTGTTTTCCTAGACATATAGACGAGGCCTTTGGGGGTGGGATTCAGGTCCCAGATTATGCTGTTAATTAAGCTGTTCTAATGTATTTGGCCATTTAGAGGAAAGCTCACACTTACTCATCACGCTGTGGTGTTCATACTGTCCAAAGCCTTTCCAGAACATTGAGTGAAAAACTAATGTACAAAGTGCAGTGTGGGTGAACCAAGCTTTTCCTCCCATAAAAGAAGAGCTAGAGGAAAGTCTAGGGAAAGGATGACAGGAAAGCCAAGGAGAAGGGGACAGGAAAGCCAAGGAGAAGGGGACAGGAAAGCCAAGGAGAAGGGGACAGGGAAGCCAAGGAGAAGGGGACAGGAAAGCCAAGGAGAAGGGGACAGGAAAGCCAAGGAGAAGGGGACAGGAAAGCCAAGGAGAAGGGGACAGGAAAGCCAAGGAGAAGGGGACAGGAAAGCCAAGGAGTCTTCCAGAAAGTTGCAGGGAGAGAAAAATATGCCAGACATGGTGGGCGAGATCATTTCTTCTTTCAGTACCTTTAATGAAATGACTTGGCTTTTACAGAGGGGGAAGAATATGGTTCCAGAGAGATGAACAGTCACGTTTATAAGGCTGTGAGTAGTGAAACATCACTTCATGAAAAGCACTGCTGTATACACTGAAAAAACAATCCCCAACGTTGTGATTTTCCCAGGCTGCTGAGAGGTTGTGCACTGTGTTGAGATCCCACAACTGTTTTTATGAGCATTGAGGGGAATGGCGCCATCTTGGCTTGCTCTCGTTACTGTCTTCTTGGGAGATGAGGCATGGGGCTTGAACTTCTCTTGCCTTGGACTTCCTCTTGGGTCCAAATGGAAATGACAGGACCTATATCTTAGTGTGTTTGAAGCTTATAGTTGACTAAGCCTCCAAATTCTCAGGGGAAGGAGCTTTTAATGCAGTGATTGTATGTAGGCCAGGCTAGTTTTCTGCCTCCCTGTCTCCCTCTATTTCTCTCTGAGGATCAAAACCAGATCTCTAGTGTGCTAGGTCAGCAGTGTACCAGTGAGCCACATCCCTAGTCCTACTATTTTCTCTTAAGTCACATAAAACCTTTAAAGCATTCCTCATTATGTAAGTATGCTTTCAAATAATGACCCTTTATTAGAAAGAAAAAAAAAGTCTTTACTTAATATTTACCAAAAAAATGTTAGAAAACTGTGCTGTATGACACTGATTGACTGGGAAACTCACATTCTAGCTGTTTGCTTTAATATTCCACAGGAAAAGCCCAAGCCATTGCTAAGGAGTTGCATATAAAACGACAGCTTCCATTTTACATAGGTAGACAAAGCATTAGAATCCCTGGAATGCCACACTGGGAAGATAGAGAAATAGCCCAGCGAATTTAGAATTTACCAGCCTGCTGGTCACTCATGTACTGGCTATGTTCGTGCTTGGAATTGATTTCCAATAAATGAATAAGACTAATATCTGTAAAAATTGCTTGTATTAGTTCCTTTTCATATGCTGATAAAATACACCCAAAAAAGAAACTTGGGGGAGAAGGGTTTGTTTTGGCTCACAGTATGAGGGTGCTGTCCATCATGGTGACAAAAGTGTGAGGTAGCTGGTCACAGTGCTTTAGCAGTCAAGAAGTAGAGAGTGACAGGCCTACCTGCTTTCTTGTTCTTAGGCAATTCATGGACTGAAGCTCATGGAACGGTCTTGCCTGATTTTAAGGTGTCTCCATGGACCTAGAAAGTCTCACAGATGTGGCCAGAGGCCAACTACAATGTAATCTCTCATAGGAGCATCAAGAGTCTTGTCTACTAGGTGACTCCAGATCCTGACACGAGAACAAGAGTAAGCACCACAGGTCCCACACTTCTTTTTTGTTTTACTGTGCTGTGCTTTGGTTTATGAGATAGGGTCTTGCTTTGTAGGCCAGGCTGGCCTTGAACTTGTGATCCTCTTGCTTCAGCCTCCAGTGTTCTATATCACAGGCATATGTTACGACTCCTGGCTGGAATCTCAACTTCCTAGTGAAATTGTATTTTCAAGTGAGTCTGGAAAGAAGTTTTTGAATGTGACAGTGATAGTCTTTGTTTGGCCAAAGTTCAATCAGTATATTATATTCATGAGTGTATTAAGCATATCAGTATGCTTCCTCAGAAAAGTTTCAGTTTCAGCAAAGAACATGACAAAGTCAGTGTACCATAAGTCCCCACTTTGGATGTCTAATCGGGCCCCTTATCTTTCAAGACTCCCTAAAAGACCTCTGATGTCTTGGCTTGTCAGCAGCATGCACCCTGTTAGTTTGGCCTATCCAGACTCTTCAATGCTCCAAATTGTCCTTAGTTACTCCCCACCCAGCCATCCCACCTGCCCCTTCCCTGGATGTCATCTCCACCATGCAGCATCTGGAGTTGAATGCTGTCTCTCTCCCCACAGCAAGGCTCTAGTTCTGTGCTTCTCACGTAATGGCCTGATAGTGAGTTCAGCCTCTGCCATGCTTTAGTAAATGTCACAGAATGATTTAAAAAAAAAAAAAAACAGTTAAAATGTTGCCATGCAGTATGAAATCCTTACAATGTGTCTGGAAATTTTGTGAAATTTACAAACCAGGTACTCGACAGGAATATATCTCCTCTGCAATGAAAAATAACTCAAAATAATCTTTCCACGGAAAGAAATGAAAAGGCTTCTGACTTGATTTTCAAGTTACTTTATTACTAATACCATTTAGATTTTCAGTCTGAGTCTTTCACATACAGCCTTTGGGGACAGAGAGAAATAGAAATGACAATCTAATTAGCCAGAGAACAAATTTCTTTTTGATGGGAAAGCATGAACTGTGTAGCAGTTACTTCTGCTTTGAATAGAAACCAAGTGTGAAAATCTGCATTTTTAAAAGAAACATTCTTGCAATTCCTCTCCATTATAACTGTCCCTAATTGATATATTTATTCATCCAAAGTTTGAAGTCATTAATACATATACATATTTATGATTAAGGCCTAATAAGTGTATGCTCTCCAAGGTGCATGATGCTGCCAAACATCCTCAAAAACAAAGGGACTAGAATCTGTGCAGTCATCACACTCAGAGTTCAAGTTTAAATCATCTACTAACTAATGCTTCATATCCATGCAATGATACAATGTTCAAAGTTGATGGGAGGAAATGCCGTATTAACATCTCTATAACTGGCATGCTCAACCTTCAGAGCAGGTTTAGTAAAAACACTATGTAGCTGCTGGTGATGGAAATGTGTCTTGCAACAAATGTGGCATATCTTTCAAAGCCACAACTCTTCTGTACAATCCCTAGTATTTGGAAAATGAGACCCACTCATTTTATTCTTGTTAGAACAATAGTTAGCAACATCCTCTTGACTGTAAGAGCCTGGATCTAAGGGTGGCTGAATGTCAGCAATGAAACTGTCACTTTCTAGTCAGCTAGATGAAAATCCCCCAGTGGACCCAGCGCCAATTTGCAGCAACATTCTTGCTTTGCAAAATTATCTACACAGTTTGACTTGTGGAAGCATCACTGTCTGATAAAGACACTCATGTCACCACGAACAAGATATGCAGCCTTTCTGTTGGGTAGAATAAGCTCAGATCTCTCAATATAAAAGCTAGCTTGGGTGTGGTACAAGCAGAGGACAAGGTGCATTTTATAATAATATCTAAAATACCTGCTTCTTCTGAGTCTAATGGGTTTTAGCAAATAGTGTGAGATAAATCAACTGGTGGAAATAAAACCAAGCACTTAGAAAAGAAAGTGGTAGGATAGAGTTTGGACCCAATTAAGTAACATCTTTTCCATTAAATCTCCCATTTCTCAAAACAGCCTATTCCAGGATGACTCAAACACTATGGTTAATTTGAACCTGATACAGATCATATGTGCAGGATTCTTTAAACTCTACTAGCCTGACATTATTCTTTTAATATTCTGAAAAAAAAAAACCCTTATAGGTGCCAATAAATACATTTTATACTTTAAGGGGATTAACAGTATATCAATTTTATATAAATTCACAATGACACTTTGGCTGTTGGTTTTTTGCTTTTTGTTTGTTTGTTTGTTTTGTTTTGAAACATGATGTCACTTATAGCCCAGGCTGGCCTGGAATTTTTGGCAATCCCTTTTCTTCATCCCTCGGAGTCTAGGAGTGCAGGCATAAGGCATCACACCTGGCTAGCAATCAAATTTTGGAAAGTAGTCGTCCATTTTCTTGCTGCCTAATTGAACAAATTAGTATCTGGCCACTCCTGCCGCCTGTAGAACTTACTGTAATTTCCTCCATTTAAAAAAAAAAAAAAAAAAACACTTCTAAGGGAAGAGACCGTTTGCAACCTCAGAGCTAATTTTTAGTCTGTGAATGATGCCACCGTAATCATAAGATGATGAGTTAAAAGGGAAAATAAAGCACAATTATTCCCTTTTTAACAGACAAGAAGATTAAACACTCCAGAATTTTTAAATTAAAATTAGTAAACTTGACGATGATATGAAGGACTCTGAACTCCCTTGTATTTAACACTCTGTGGGTACGGCAGTGAGGAAGGAGCAGGCGTTTGGCCTGACTCCTGGTCATGCTTACAAGGCATGGGTTACAGCAGAGGTGAGTCAGCCATCTGACTTCCTCCGAACAGCCTAGAAGCAGCCCTGTGTATGCTTCTCCAGCATGTTTTCTGTTACCAAGCAAATGGTCATGAAGAACAGTCGCATAACGACAGGCATATTCATCCACCACTTCCTTCAATCCATTAATATTTCTATCTTTACATCAACCCTCACTCCACATAACACAAAACCCGCCACTTGGAAATTCCTTTGGGGACCTTTGGTGATGCATTTCATGGCACTAACAACCTCATCCACCCTTAAAGGTAATCTGATATTTATGTGATGAGCAAGAGTAAACAATGCATCAAAGGTCATTTTACCGAGAGATTCTCACAATATCAGAATTGCTAAGAACCTAAGCAATTAGGCAATGCAGCCTTCTCATTGGACAAGTGAGAACAATTGAGCTCAAGTCTTCCTGTCTTTGGCTGCTGGCTTTAACTAGATTGGAAATAAATCCAATGCTTAGATTTGTGCTTCCCACACATTACACTGTTTCCTCCAAAGTCTATCTGAGTTTCCCAATTCCCTGACTCTCATATAGTCCTGTCTAAGAACATCGCTATTTCAGCCAGGCATAATGCTGCCTGCCCACCTGAAATCCCAGCACTTGGTAGGCTGAGATAAGACAGGGGTTTGAGGATAGCCTGGGCTACAAAAGAAGTACCAAGCCAGCCAGGACTACATAGCAAAGCACTGTCCCAAACAGACACACTAAAGAAGAAGGGATAGAGCATTTCAGTTTCAGCCTTCTAAAACATCTGAACTGCACCTAAAAATGTTTTAGAGAAATATCTGAAATAACACCAAGGAGATTCTTTTCTGTATAATTATTATACTTCATGTCAGGCTTAGCTTAGGAATTTATTCTACTAGGAAGAATGGGAACTAGTCAAGAGGAAAGGCTGGTGGTATAGGGAAGGGCAATGGGGTGACCGGTGAATTAGAACAAGGTATAATGGCACATACATATTAATAGGACGAAATGAAACTCCTTCCTTTTTATACTAACTTAATTTTTTTTTTTTTTTTGGTGGGAGGGTTTCAAGACAGGGTTTCTCTGTGTAGTTTTGGTGCCTGTCCTGGATCTCTCTCTGTAGACCAGGCTGGCCTCAAACTCACAGAGATCCACTTGGCTCTTCCTCCTGAGTGCTGGGATCAAAGGCGTGTGCCACCGCCGCGCGGCTCCTTGATATTAGAACTACTTGTAATTAATAAACCATATTATAATAATTCCTTATTGGACTAAGGCATGAAGAAGATGTTGGATTCACTATAAGTGAGCAAACTTGAGTTGCATGGGACCCCTGGCAAGTGGAATTAAGATTTTGAATTATACATAAGTGCTAGAATACCAATGCAAGAAAGTTTTTTTTTTTTTTTTGAGGCAGGGTCTTATGTACCCTGGGCTGGCTTCAAACTATGTGCCTGAGGATTATCTTGAATTCCTGGTGTTCTGCCTTGCCTCATCGTAGGTGTATGCCATCACACCCTGCTCACAGTGACTGTTGGCTTCTAAGCAGTTCCTTAGGCATCCGCAGACAAGGAAGTGCTCCACACTTGTGTGTTTACACACATATGCACTCATATAAATGACCTGTGAGAGCCACACAGGACTAAAAGTGGACTGGAGTCTATTTAAGAAGTAAACACCCTACAAAGGATCACTCACATAAACAACAAACCCCACAGAGTTGTTGTCACACTAGTGTTCATGGTTGCTGTCTCCACCCCCTTGGGTGTGGGTTATAGTTGCAACCACCTAATGGGAGACAGTATTCGGACCTGGTCTCCATGGACAAAATTTGGGGGTCATATCTGGACTCCTGCCTATAACACATATATGGCAACTGGGAACTGTATAAGGAGTGGGTAGACATGTGGCTGTTGACTGGGGATGGCGCTTTATACTCTTGCCTTTCAGAGAAGCTCATGTTGGTCTTCTGAGTTTGGGGGGCAAAGGACAGTCTCTCTTTCCAGTCCTCTTGGGACCCTAGAAATGCCTTTCTCCGAGCTGCGGAGACTACATTCACCACAATGGATTCCTGGATGCTTCTGGGTCTGAAGGCATCATCCACTAGACCAAGAGGAGACTTGGATGCTGCTTCCCAAGGTGTTGGCCTCTTGTTAGCTTTCTCCAGCCCGAGGTTCAGCTTGCCAGAGTAACTGTGAGCTGGCTGGTACAGCCAAGGAGATGCAGGAATGATGGGTGGGGCTGATTTTCCAGGAAGAGAAAGGGAGCGCCCACTCTCCTAAAAACAAAGAAAATGTTACTGTATCTCATTCGCTTCTGTTTGTGCTTATTATTGCAAAGCACGCATAGCACCATGACCAAACACTGCACAGATTAAAGTCCTTCACTCCTGGAGCCTGGACGGGTTGTCTTACTTAGCTTATTCTAGCTCAGGTCCACTGCTCAGGTCCCTCTTTGTTTTTCTCCCTCTCATAGTTCAAACCATTGACACGTCTTCCCCAGGAGTACCTCATGGCAGAAACCCTAACACTATGGAGACCCGCCCTGCTCTCTGCCTTCCATGCACCCACAGCCCACCTGCTCCAGTCCAGTTCTGTTTTACCTGGCACAAAACAGACGGAACAGGAAAAACTCTAGCTCTTACCCTTTTTACTTTATCCAAGTCACTTTTTGTTGGGTTGGAACCTCCAGTTCGATCCTGTACTATCTGGAAAGCCCCATTCTCGTCTCACCCTCCAATCCCTGCCAGCTCAGAGAGACTCCCGAAGAAAGGAAAGGCGCCCAAAAGCCCAGTTCAGCATTCTTGGCAACTACTGCAGCTTCCTGCCCTGAAGTTGCCAGCCACCCGAGTCCCCACCCAGAACGCTCAGCTTTTGACCATCCTTGGGCACAAACCCAGCTTGTGGTGGATACATCATTCCCACCACACCTACAACCTATAAAGTCTCTCTGCTTCGTTTGTGGGCTCAGCTTCTCCAGCCTTGATGTCTGGGACTGGAGAACTCATGTGGGAGTTGCTTTGCTCAAATAAACCTGTTGTTACACTTTTTCAGTTTGGCTTGATCTGGCTTACTGCTTTGGTGGAAAAAAAAACTATTATGGGTTTGGGAACAGAAAACCTATTACTTTTAATTGCTTGACTCATTTTGGTTCACTGAATGCACTAAAAGCTACTTAGAAGTGGTTACTAGTGTGAGGAAGGGACAGGCATCTCTCCTCTCAGAATCTATTTATGTGATGAGAACCACACAACATGGGTCTTTTTTCTCTGTCTCTGTCTGTCTGTCTCTCCCCTCTCTTGCTTGCTTGCTTTAGAGACATGGTCTCACTCTGTAGTCCAGGCTGTTCTCTGGGAAATCGTATGGACTCAGCCTCCAAGAGCTAGGCTTGTGGCCCTGAGCCCCCAAGCTCTCTGTCTTTTGTTCTCAAGGATGAGGCATAGCCTTTGTCTCTAAGGGAGTCACTTTGCTTGTCTCATCTGCATCTTGGCTCCGTTTTTATTTTTACTACATTCCAGAGTTTGACTCTGCACATTCCCCTGTGCTTGCTAAGCGCTCTGCTTAGCTAATCCTTGGTGGTATGGTTTATGGGAAACTTGCCCCTTCACCCTTCTGCCTCCTTAGGAATCCTAGCCAGTGACTACCTTCCGTACTTTTTCATGTGCTCATTCCTCCTCACATGAGACTCACTTAGACAAACTGCAAGAAAAAGAAGCAAGGGAGAAATGAGTCAACTTTGAAAGGATCAAAGCATTGTTTCTTAACCAGGCATGGTGCTACTGCCTATAATCCCAGCACTTAGGAGCTGGAGGCTGGAGAATCAGGAGTTCAAGGTCAACTTCAGACTCATAATGTGTTAGAGGCAAGCCTGGACAACAATGGGAGACTTGTCTCAAGAAACTACACACACACACACACACACACACACACACACACACACACACACACACACACAGTGAGAGAGAGAGAAAGGTGGGGGAAGAGGAGGCTTGTTGAACCAAAGGCCATGCTTGAAGATGGATTCAAATTTCCCTGTTTCCAAACATTTTTCTCTTAACTAAGTGAATAGCAATACTGGATTTGAGCAAAATGTCTCAGGTTGAGCTAGTTTCTACTTTTCAGCAGGCCCCGCCCAATGCCGACACACAGACGTGCCATGGGAAGTGAACTGACTCTTGATGTGTGGACAAAGAGTAAAGGTGTCAATATGGTAGATGTTGGTTCTCTCCTTTTAGTCACTAAAATGCCTACAATGCTTGAATCCCATCAAAACTTGTTTCTATTGATGTTCTTATCTTAATCCAGAGCTCTGGGCAAACCTCTTCACTACAGAGCTGGCAAGAGTAGATGGGTGCTTTTGTCACCTTTGACCTACATCTACATTTTTAAATTTGACAACAAAATCGCATACATTCTATACTATTCGTGCATAGTTTCGTAAACTTATTCAACATCTTTTATGGAATATCTGGTACTTCTAAGCACTATTCTATGAGCTAAAGACACAGAAACAATAAAGGCTGTGCCCTGGAGCACAAGATCTAACACCATTTAAACCCCCATGGCGTGTCCAATAATTACACAATGAAAATACCCTACCTGCCTTGACAGAAGAAAAGATTTTGTTTTGTTTTAAACTTTGAAAAAAGATTGTTTGTGAAAGAGAAATAGCTTCCCCCCCCCCCACACACAGCATACATCTATATGTTCCTTTGTCAGTAGCTCTGGAAGGGTGAACACCTTGGTCTCCAGAGTCCCTGGGAAAATTCTTAGATTCCAGTGATACCTGCAGAGGACTCATGTGGTCAGGTACAGCTCTCTCATCACATGCCAGGGCTTACAATAACACAGTGGAGGGGACAGTGGCAGATAAAGGAACCTGGGACTCCATAGAAATATAGGACAGACTGAATGCACACACATACACACACATACACACACACACACACATATACACACACATACACATACACATACACACAGATGATACACATCACACATACACACACAGAGACATACATATCACACACACACACATACACACAGATACACAGATGATACACATCACACATACACACACACACAGAGACATATGTATATCTCTCTCACACAGATACCCATCACACACACACACACACACACACACACACACACACACACACACACACACAGATGATACACATCACACATACACACACAGAGACATACATATCACACACACATACACACATACACACAGATACACAGATGATACACATCACACATACACACACACACAGACATATGTATATCTCTCTCACACAGATACCCATCACACACACACACACACACACACACACACACACACACACACACACACACTGAAGTGATGAGATATCTAAAACACTGGCTGAAAGAAATTTATTTTCTACTTTTCCTCTCAACTCACTTAGTTTGAAAATCTTAAGAGGAATCAAAATTTAATAGAAATGGAAAACTCAAAGTATTTTCAATGATATCCTATTTTGAAAGATGAGGCTTTGTATCAGCTAAAACAAATATTTAATTAGTCAAATATTTACAGAGAAAAGTAAAACTCTGAGGTGTGCTGATGAAAGAGAAAGCCAGGACTTTCTGAGGGGGGACATTAAAAATCATATTGAAGAGCAAATGAAATTCCACGTGGAATGCACAATTAACAAGTATGAAGGCACTGTTCATTGTGAGGGGGGAAGAGCAGTCATCTCAGTGAACAAGCTGAGCATTGATCTTTACATGGGCCTGCCACAGATGCCTTCATGATCCTTTAAATTGTCTTAGGTTGGAGATGCGATTACAATATAAAAAACTCATCTTTAGGTCCATAGTTTGTGTGTGTGTGTGTGTGTCTAGGATATACCACTTCCTGAGTATGGAGGTCAGAGGACAATTTTCAGGAGTGGGTTCTTTCCTCCTGTGGGATCCAGGGCTAAATTCATGGCAGGTTTGCATGGTGAGTGTTTTATCCACTGAGCTATCCTGCCTGGCTGGAATGAAAGATTTTAATTAGAGAGTACTTATCATTTATTAGTAACTAATATGGCAAGTTGGCTTTTGTGGTGACCTCATCAAATTTTTTCTCTTTGTTATATTACCTTTGAAGTTTTGTTTAACAAAAAGAAAGAAGTTTTTCCTCTGCCAAAACCAAGCATCCTGTTTACAGTTGGGGCAGTTCTGTAGCTACTCAAGTTACCCAAACCAGTCTTATTCTGAATTAGAAGGCTCAACCTCTGTCCAGACTCTAATTTTAACCCAAAGTGAAGGCTCCTGCCCTTTCCCCATGGAGTCTAGAGGTTCACCTGCTGTAGGCAAGGGGTAAGGTAGGGCCCTCTCTATTTTCCTCTCCCAGCTTACTAACTCCAACTCCATGGGATGAAGGACAAGGATGAAGAAAAGCAGAGATAAAAGGAAGGTTTTCTGTAACACTAGCTTCTGGCTTTCAGCTCTTAGAGACAGACAGTTTGAGAGAGAGGTGCCTTTGTAGGATAGATGCAAAGACTGATCCCTGAGGACACAGCTCATGGTTCTTGATGCTTGCTTGTCTTGGTGTGAGTGTGTGTGTGTGTTTGTGTGTGTGTGCAAGTGTATGTGTGTGTGTGTTTGACACAGACTAGAGTTATCTGGAAAGAGAAACCTCAACTGAGAAGATACCTCCACCAGACTGCTTGGAGGCAACTTTGTAAGGCATTTTCTTGATGAATGACTGACGTGGAAGGAGCCAGCCCATTGTGGATGGTGCCATCCTTGGGCAGGTGGTCCTGGGATGTATAAGAAAGCAGGCTAAGCAAGCCGAAGGGAGCAAGCCAGTAAGCAGCATTCCTGCACAGCCTCTGTTTCAGTTCCTGCCTTCAGGTTCCTGTCTTGACTTGCTCAGTGATGGAATGTCACCTCAGCTCTAAGATGAAATGAACCTTTTGTCCCCACATTGCTTTTGGTCTTTATACTTCATCTCAGCAACAACTAAGACATTGCAGTCTCTTTCCATTCTAGAAGGAAGGTAACTTGTAAATCGTTTTGCATTCACTTTGGAAGCTGTCTACCTTAGCTTGTAGCTATTAGGATCCATTTGCCTCCTTGGGAGACCTGGTAAATAGGCCACTTGGTTTCTCCTTGCTCCTGCCCTGTCCTGCTCCATGAGGAAACACATATCATTTATGGGCATGAGGCAGCAAATTTCCTGGTTCTTTGCCAACACAGTTTGCCAGCCTTCTTCTCCCCCTCCAGATTTCCTGAGCACATCAGGTCACAGCCCTCTCTGACCCCTCAGCTGTCCTCATATTGCCTCTCACGTCAGCTCATCTCAGATACCACTTGAACATTTGTCTCCTGCATGGTCTGAAGGGAAAGGACAGGGTTCCTGAGCTGCAACCCTCCATCGTCCTTGCCCATGCTCTGGCCTGTTTAGTTACATGAACCTGGCTGAGGAGTTCAAGCGCTGTAGAAGTAATTTGTTATTATTATCTCTGTAAAGCCCATTATTCTGTTCAGAATGCTCACATCAGTGTGCAGCAGCTCCTGTCTGGAGTTTCTTGGCTAAAAAACACCAGATTTCCTAACCTTCTGTATTCACACACCATTTCCAGGCAAAGCATGAAGCTCTCTATCATAGTTTGCTTTTTAAAGTGTGGGCTGAAAATGGAGTATAACTTTATTCTGCAAATTAATTTTAAGAAAAATGACTAGGAACTTCCTATGGTCTTAAGAGGGGAGACTTCATGACTGGCTCAGGCCCTGGAGAAGAGGGCTTGTTTGTGTCCAGGGCATCATGAATCCTTGGCCAGGGAACTTCTTTCTCATATTGACCCAAACCTCCCTTTCTATGGCTTTGCCTAGTTATTGATCCTGACGTCTTAGAATCACCTTTTAAGAGCACCCTCCTTTGCCTCCTCCTTTCCCTTCTCCCCAAGGGTTGGTTGGTTTGTTTGTTTGTTGGTTGGTTGGTTGGTTGGTTGAAAGCAGGGTCTTACTCTGTAGCCCAGGCTGGCCCTCTGAATGACCTTTCTGCCTTAGCGTTCTGAGTACTGGGCTTATAGATGTTATCTTGCACACCCAGCTTACTTCTGCTTCTTTCCAAGCACTCTAACACAGATTCCAGGTTTTAAACACTCCCCAACACACATTGGACCAGTTTCACCATCCATTGCTATCTTTTATTTTCTGAATTCTCCTTCCAGCTTGTCAAGTAAGATTAATGTGGAAACACTTTGAAACACACACACACACACACACACACACACACACACACACACACACACACACAGAAACAACCAATAGGCTAAGTAAAAACTTCACTCCGACTGGCTGTGGGACCATGTCATCTGGTAGATGACAATGAATCCCTTACATGGAGCAGTCAATTGTATATTTAGAGCAATCTGTTCTTTAAGCCATGAGAGTACATGCCAATTCTTTTTTACATGTCTATCTTAAAATAGCTCAGTATTTATAATACAGTAAAGACTATAAGATTCCCACTGAACTCAAGAATCAGCTAGAGTTATATATTCCCATGGGAGGACTGAATACTAAGTACTGTTTTTCTACTTTCACCTTTAATTATAGCTGACATGAACACAGTGCTTATTATTGTATATCAGCCAGCGCGTGTTTATTGCTTCTGTAGACTGTTTCCTACAGTCCTCACAACAGACCCATGAAGTTGACACCATCATCTCTATTTTCTATGTGCACTTGAGTAAGGTGAATAGCCTCCCCAAGGGCAGAAAGCTAAAGACTATTGGTGTGGGCAGTTGAGCACAATACTTCTCATAGCAAAGATCTTGTGTGTTATTTTTTTTTCTTTCTCTTTGTGCTAGAAAATGAGCTTGGGGTTTTGCATAGCCCAGGCAAGCAGTCTACACTGAGCTACACGTGGATCAGTTTTTAATCTGACAGATTTATACACATTTGTGATCCCCAAATTTACCAGGCCAAGGCAGGAGGATCACTGCAAATTGAGGGCAATCCTGGTCTACATAGTGGTTTCCAAGCCAGCTAGGACCACGCAAGAATACCCTTTCTCAAAAGAAAACAAAATCAACTGCTGTTCATTCTTAATATAATGTTAGACTTTACTGGAAACAAAATATAGAATTGCTTTGGGGTATATTTGTAAAACAACAAACAAACAAAAAACCAACCAAACAAAACGTTGGGTGCTGGTACTGTAGCTTGGTTGATAGAGCACTTGCCTAGCATACACAATGCCTCAGTTTTAATGATGACATGGGCCTACAACCCTCTGGGAAGTAGAGGCACTTGGGAGGTAGAGGTTGAAAGACAGAAAGAAGTTCAAGGCCATCCCCAGATGCAGAGCAAGTTCAAGGTCAGCCTGGGTTACAGGCAACCCTCTCTCATACAGTGGCCTTCTCTCTTAACATGTGAATCCAGGAAAACTAAATGGAATGCAATCTTAGAAATTTTGGGAAAGGTCATTTAAATTTTGATTGAATTTGTGCTAATCAATACTGATTAGTATTAATGACCAGCATACAAGGACTGTGCACAGATCACATTTAGATGCTCTTCTGCTCCTTGCTGGTGAGACACTCCTGGCCTCTGCAGTCAGGAATGAGGGACAGAGGAGCTAATGAGCAGTCTCAGCTTTTCAGCAACCATCTCTTCAGGTCAACTAAATGTGATCTATTCACATAGCTTGTTAACCCAACAGCTTCGCTGGCTTCTTATGGAACTCAGGATGGAAATGCCATCTGAAGTTTACTTCAGACAACAAAGGCAATTCTAAAGCAATGTGAATTGTCCTAGCAGCCAAAGGAGTTGAATGTGATACAGGTTTTCAGATTCCAAGTATTTTATCGCATAAACTCTGAAAGCTAAAACAATTTTCTTGGCTGAAATCTTGCTTACACATGCACCATGGAGAAAGCATTCCCACTTGACAAATATTATTTCAACTCCTCTGGTACCTTTCTCTCTTAAACACATAATCAGAAAATACTTTTTGCAAACATACACATTATCACAAGCAGCTCTCAAGAGGTCCAAAGCAAGGAAGTAGGAGCCGACCATATTTCCTTTGCCTTTTAAACCATTGATTAGGGTTTTTGAAAAGCAGCGGTCCTAGGAGAGGTGAATGAATGGAAGCAAGCATGCAGGAGCATAAAGAATATTCCAGTTCTCCATTTGACTGAGGCAGAGGCTTTCGGTCAGCACGCATCTCTCCCCACTTTATATTCATAAGCACTGATTGGTTAGGAGTCTCTACAGCACTGGTCTAACAACATGCCCAGTACCTGACGGGTTGTCCCTACTTCCTCTGTGGCCCGCTGGCCTCAAGAGCCCTAGTTAGATCAGCACTGCATATCCCTAGCTCCAGCCTTGCTTCAATCAGTTGATTTTCAGTGTGCCAGCCTGACTGGTTGTTCTAACTTCAGTTAGATTGTGATACTCTGATTGAGACTCTCCTATGGCTGCTCATGTCACGGAAGCCGAAGCCAGAGATCTTTTGTTGGCCTGTACATTGCCCACAAAATCCGCTGAGTCCTCACTGCACCTCTGTTTGCAATTCCTGGGATACTAGGAATTCCGTAGCCCAGACTTGAGATTTGCTGATCCCTCTGTGTGGAACACAATGCTCCAGACACCAGCATGACATCTCTCAAATGTCATATAATCTGTTGTGCACTCCATCTCTCTCAGAGTTCCCCATCTCCGTTTACCTACCCTTTTCCCCTTATGTGCATACTCAATTTAACATGAGAAATGTTTTACTCAATCATCATTTTGTTTTTCTCCTGAAGAGAGAAATTAAGGGCTGAAGTGCATCTAAGGGCGATGTTTTTTGTTTTATTAAGACATTCCTAGAGGCTGGGCCTGGAGGCTTATGTCAACACTCAACAGCATTTAGAAGGCAGAGGTAAGAGGATCAAGGATTGTAGGCTACAGAGTGGGACCTTGTTTCAAAAATGCCAAAAAAGTGCCCACAAGCAAAAGAAGAACCAGGTGTGTGTGTGTGTGTGTGTGTGTGTGTGTGTGTGTGTGTGTGTGTGAGAGAGGGAGAGAGAGAGAGAGAGAGAGAGAGAGAGAGAGAGAGAGAGAGAATTCTTTTAAAAAAATATTTATTTATTTGTTATGTATAGAGAAGAGGGCACCAGATCTCATTACAGATGGTTGTGAGCCACCATGTGGTTGCTGGGAATTAAACTCAGGACCTCTGGAAGAGCAGTCGGTACTCTTAACCTCTGAGCCATCTCTCCAGCCTGAGAGAGAGAATTCTTAAAACAGTACCTAGCATCAAAATAAAAGTTGTTTATCAAATATTTGTCAAATGAATGTTGATTTCTATATCATACTAGTGTAAGTAGGATATTTTCCTATCATCACTGAAATTTTTGGTCAATTTACAAAATGTAGTCCATTTCACATATCAGGTACATGTGACAATAGAAACAGACACAGTGCTCTGACCTCTAATGTAGGCACATCAGTGTCCACTCCAATCCATGCTTATTTTGCTTTGTTGTTCTGTGGTGCTGGAGATGGGACCCTGGACCTTGCACATTTGAGGCAAGCATTCTACCACTGAGTTAAACCCTGACCCTCACCTCATGTATTAACCAACTCTTTTTAAATAGCAGAATATGCAAATGAATGATTGCATTCAAGGTATAGAAATTTGGGAGTTTCAAACTACTTTTTGTTTATTTCTTTGAGGCAGGGTCTCAGGTAGTCTTTAATTACTCTTCTTCCTAACTCCTGAGGCTGAGATTATAAGCATCACTCTAAATTTTCAAACTACTTTGATCTTACTAATTAGAAATCTTAGAAAATTATGCCCCCAATCATAAAGGGAGCCTGAAATACATTTATTAAAAATAAGACCAATGAAGAAAAATAGTAGTGTTAGTGATTGTCTTAGTTAGGTTTCTATTCTGTGATAAAGACCATGACCAAAAACAACTTCAAAAGGAAAAAGCTTATTTGGTTCATATATCTCAGGTCACAGTCCATGGAGGAAAGTCAAGACAGGAATCTGGAGGCAGGAACTAAAGCAGAGACGAAGGAGAAACACTGCCTACTGGCTTGCTCCCCACGGCTTGCTCAGCCTGCTTTCTTACATGATCCAGAACCATCTACCCAGGGCATGGCACTGACCACAGTGACCTGGACCCTCCCACACCAATTATCAATCAAGAAATTTTCCCCACAGATTTGTCTATAATCTGATGGAGGTATTTTCTCAATTGAGTTTTTTTTTCCCCAAATAATTCTAGCGTGTGTCAAGTTGATCAAAAACTAACCAGGACAGAGCTGGGAGAAGAGAAAGCCAAGTTGAGTTTCCATTTATTATGTGTCTGGAAATGTATTTTTTCAAAATCTGTTAAGATATAGATTCACTTTATCTTATCTTGCCTTATTTACTTTTTGAGGGAGGATTTTCTATAGCCCATAATTGCCTCAAAATGGCCAAAGATGGCTTTGATCTTGTGATCCTCTTGCCTCTATCTCCTGAGTTCTGGAATTACAGACATTTACCATTACACCTAGATTAAGCAGTGCTGGAGAGTGACCCAGGACCTTGGGCACCCTAGGCAAGCACTCTATCAACTGACCTACATTCTCATCTCTAGCTAAAGATCTTTAAATACAGAGCACAGATTTCCTGGAGGTGACTTAAGTATAATCAAGCTTGACATGGGAGGATGAGGAGACACCTCACATGCTTTTGTTCCAGTGTCTTTGTCATAGTCTCTTCAAAATACTCCCATGTGAAATCTTTGGAAATTCAATTGTTGCATTTTTTAATCAAGGAAACAGAGAAGAGAGTCTTCACAAGTTTGCATTATTATTATTCTGCTTTCAAGAAGAGACAAAAGGCCTAATTGATAGACCATATATGTCTATATATCTCTATTTTTGGACTGTGTCTCTATCTATCATCTATGTTTCTATTTCTCTGCTTGATCAGAAAAGTAACCAAGGAGCCAAACATTTTAAGACAGTTTGATGAATGCAATAAATATACATCAAAATGGTTCCTGCTTCCGGGTTCCTGCCAGAGTTCCTGCTCTGATTTCCCCTGATGACGGACTGTAAGCTCTAAGGTGAAATAAACCCTTTTCTCCCCAAGCTGCTTCTGAACATGGTGTTTTATCACAGTAACAGAAAGTAGGCTGAAACAACAAGGTTTTAGACTTTATCTCACATTTAAAGATAACCTTTGTGAGAAACAGTAATGGCTGTGAGCGGCAGCATGTTTTGTTGGAAGGAAGGGGAATTTTGACATCATATAGATGTGGACATACTGCCTCTGCTTTCCCACTAGATTCAGTTTTTCTCCTAATTGTAAAATAAGGAAGAATTCTGACTACTGTTTCAAGATTCTGTGTTGAAGAGGACTGAGTTTGTAAATCGAATGCCATGTAGTATACCAAACACGACTATTTTTGTTATTGTCTGAAGACTGTGTAACTCTAAAGGTGTCAGAGATCTGGCAGAACCTTTTGTTCAAGAGACAACTGCATGGGCAAGCTGCCGACCCCACATAAAAATAGAATCAAGCCTTGACTTTGAAGTGGGGTTAGCAATGCTGGCCTCAGAAGTGCCAAGCCAGCCCTGCCTCCCCTGTGCTACCAGAACACAGGCAGCTGTGCTGGCCAGAAGCACCACCACTCCTGACCTCATCTCCCTGCTAGTTTGGAGCAGGCCAGAATACAGAGTAGTGGTTTGTTTCTAATGTTCTATTTTTAAAAAGATAAAAGATGAAAACAACAGCCATCAACTTAAGGTCAGAAAGATAGACACTATGGAGGAATCTGTGTGTATTCTCTTGTGATCTCTTCGTTTTAGAGACAATGGAAATATAGCTGAGCTATTCAGACCGACCATTCACTCATCTGAATGCTGAGCACTCAGTGTCTGTTACTTTCTGTCATCTGCAAAGCCTCCAAATCCCCACCCCACACATAAGAACACAACTATGAAAAGTATTTTACTCCCTGCCACAGGTCATGTATTGTATGCATTTACATAAACTGAAGACATAGGCAATAAAATTGAATTTGAATCATCTATTTTAAGGCAGGAAAGCAGTTACAATAGGAATTTTTTTTTTTACCAATTTCAGAAAAGAAGCCAGTGTATGAATTATAACTTACTAAAATACTTCTATTAATATAAGCTACATTCTATTGAAATAGTTGAAAATGCCATCTTAAATTTTTGTAATGCATAGCATTATTGAATGATGTTTTAATAAGAGTCTACATTGGATAAAGCTGCCCAGAGACAAGCAGAGGAAGCCTGCAGTGTGCACTGTCCCTTACATGCATTGGAACAGCAAAGCCAGAAGAGGCCATAGCGCATGTCCCAGGTCTACCAGAAAAGGCTCACAATCTCCATTACCACACGGGTCAGACCACCAGGGAACCAAAAGCTGCAGAGAGAGACCAGTGCCCCCAACTCATCCCTCCTGCACACAACGGAGTGGTCCAGAAGCATTGCCTTTCAACTCTGTGTGGCTGTACTACCAGTTTACTCCATAAGTATTCTTTCATTTTTTATTTTCCACTGCTGAATTTCTACTCTTGCACATATGTCTCATGACGGTTTTGGTTTTGCTTGTATAGAGCACAGTTAGGTTTTAGCTCTGCTGCTTCTGCTCCCACACATGGTGTACTGTCCGGCCTTCATTACTATGGTCTTCAGCCTTGTACACACACCTGTGTTCTCCTCTTTCGTCTCCCAGCCACTTTCCCCACCTCATTCTGTTTCCTACTCAGTATTAATTTAATCCAAATCCTACTTTCTAGTGGGTGTGTTTTAGGTTACGATGATTTCTTATATATGTATTTTTCTTGAAAACAATTAATTTTCCTACAATATAATCCGGGCATAGCTTCCCTTCTCTCAACTCCTCCCAGATCCTCCCCACCTTCCTCCCCACCAAACTCCACACTTTTCTCTCTTTCTCTCTCTCTTTAGAAAACAAACATGTTAACTAAAATCCAAGTGCACTTCATACTATCCTTGGCTGCTTAGCCTCAAAAGGTTATTGAAGTTAAAGGAGCCACTGTTGTTAATTGGCTAGTAAAATATTTGAATAGTGGCAGCATTCAGCAGCTGTGGTTGCTCTTGCACTCAATGTTCTATTCAGGGAATGATATAGAGTTTGTACCAGGCATCCTGAGCTCCTGGACTGAGGAATTATTTTCTGAACTACAACACATTCAACTCTAACACATTGAAGTTCTGTGTGGAAATTGAAAATATTTCAACTGAAAGGAATGGCTGATCAAAAACTAAACCAAGTAACAAAATAACACCAGATGCACAAATCCCAACATAACAAAAAACAACAACAACAAACAACAAGAAAAACAAGACACCACAACTCTTTCAAAAAGTGCTAGCCTTATAATAGTGGCACCTAGTGGGAGGGAGTTAGATGAAACCCCATTCAGAACTCAAAATAATGACTGTAAGTATGATCAAAGTCACAAAGAGCTGAATGAGATTTCCTTCCTTGGTGATGCATAATATAAACAAGGAATTCAACAAAGATAGAAATGTTGGAGAAACTCCAATCCAGAGCACCAGAAATTGAAGAAAAGGAAGGAAAAAAAAGCCATAGAGTAGATCAAGGAGAGGACAGAATAAGTGAACTTGGAGACAGTGTGCAGGAATGGAACAATCCAACGAGGAAGATAAATGTGGTGGTCTGAAGGAGAATGTTCTCCACAGGCTCCTAGATTTGAATGTGTGGTTCCCAAGTGGTGAACTGCTTAGGGAGGGTGAAGTGTGGCCTTGTTGGGGGTGTGTCACTGGGGATGTTTTGGGGTTCTCAGAAGCCCAAGCCAGGCCCAGTTAGTTCTGTCACACTGTCTCCTGTTGGTGGAGCAGATGGAAGTTCTCAGCTCCTGCTCCAGCAACATGCCTGCCTGCTGCCATGCTCCCTGCCACGAAGGTCATGGACTCATCCTGTGAACTATAAGCAAGCCCCCAATTACATGCTTCCTTTTATAAGTTGCCTTAATCATGGTGTTCCTTCATAGCAATAGAAAAAACAACTAAGACAATAAAATAATTAAAAAAAGATACCAAGATATATGTGACACTCTGAAAAGACTGAATATTTGGGTTATGCAGGAGGAGAAGAAGAATCTCATTCTAAAGGCATAGAAAACATTTTCAAAAGAATCATAACAGAAGGTTTCCCAGAGTTAGGAAAAGATATCCAGACATAGAAGGTATTTAGGGCACAAAACAGACAAAACCCGAAAAGAACCTCACTTGTTATATTAAAATGAAAGCATACAGAACAACAACAACAACAACAACAACAAACTATACTGAAAACAATAAGAGAGAATCAACAAATCACATGCAAATGCTGGCCCCTAAGAAAACAGCAGATTATTTAATTGAAACTTTAAAAGCCAGAAGGGATTGGAATGTTGTATTTCAAGTTCTGAAAGACATCTGTCAACCCAGACTAACTGGAAAAACTACTTGTCATAATTGAAGGAAAATTGAAAAAAAAAAAAAAACCTTTCCATAGTAAAAATAGAGCAAAAGAATTTATGATCACTAAGCCAGTTCTTCAGGAAATGTTGAAAGGAATTCCTCAGATTGAAGGGGAAAGTCCCCATACATAAAGCCACTGGAAATAATAAACCATACTAGAATAATAGTTAAGCAAAAGAGGAAGAGGGCAAAAAAATCCAATATTAACAAACTGATAGGGATCAATATACATCTTTAAACAATAATTCAGAATATTGATGGTCCTAATTCCTCAGTCAAAAGACACAGACTAGTAGATGGGATCAAAAAATTGGAACAATCTATTTGTTGCCTGTAAGGAATGTAGCCCACTACAAAATACAGACACTACTTTAGAATAAAAGGATGGAGAAATGTATTTCAAGAAAATAGATGTAGGAAACAAGCAGGTGTCACTGTTACAATATGTGACAAAATAGACTTCAAACCCCAGCTAGTGAGAACAGATAAGGATGCTTACTTCATGCTGACTAAGGGGCCCATCAGTTGTGAAGACATTACACTTCTAAACTTAACATCCTGAACACAGGTGCACCACATTCCATAAAACAAACATTACATAAAGCAGAAGGCATGTGAAGTCACAAGTCAACCTCAGTACAATAGGAGTGGGCGACACAAATGTTCTATGCCGTCCAGTTGATAGGTCATCCAAATAAAAACTAAACAGAGAAATCTCTGAATTAAGTGACATTAGATATCAAACAGACTTAGTAAACACCTACAGAACACCCATAAAAATAATAAAGAACACCCACTTTTCTTGGGAGTCCACAGAAATTTCTCTAAAATGTATCATATATACTAGGACACAGAACAATTCTCAACAAATATAGGAAAACCGAAATAACTTCCTATATTCTATCTGATCATAATGGATTAAGGCTACAAACGAATAGCAAGAGAAACCCTAGAACATATGCAAACTCATGGAAATTAGGCAATAAACTATTGAATAATAATGGGTCCTTTAAAAAATCAAGAAGGAAAAACATTTAAAATCCTAGAATCAAATGAAAATTACAACGCACCATACCAAACCCTGTGAGATACAATGAAAGCTGTCTTAGGAGGGAAATTCTAAGGTCTAAGTGCCTATATTTAAAAATCAGAGTAATCTTAAGTAAATAACTTAATGAAACACTTTAAAGATCTGAAAAATAAGGACAAGTCAAACCCTAATTCTGTGGACAGAGAGAAATAATTAAGAGTAGAAATTAATGGAATGGAAATAACAAAACAATACAAAGAATCAAGGAAATGGAGTTATTTATCTTTGAGAAGATAAATAAGACTGGCAAACATAAATAACCCAAAGTAACTAACAGAAATGGGGCGAGGACCCAAATAAGATTAGAAGCGGAAGAGAAGCCATTACAACAGACACCAATGAAATTTAAAAAATCATTAAATCTTACCTAAAATACTTATCTTCCACTAAACTGGAAAAACTCTAAAGAAAACAGGTAAATTTTAAGAGGATCCAGATACAAGGTCACACAACTACATCTAGCTGACCTTTGACAAAGGTACCCAAACTACTGATCTACACCTGAGAAAAGACAAACAGTATTCGGGAAACTGGACATCCATCTACATACAGAAGAATGAAATTGTCCTTATCTCTTCCCAGCAGAAACCTCAGCCCCCAAAGGATTAAAGATTTGTACAGACCTGAAAGTTGAAACCTATAGAAAATACGGAGTACACTTCCAGATAGAAACGTAGCGAAGGGCTTTCTGAATAAGGCTCTGGTCACTCAAGAAATAAGTCCAATAACTGACAAATAGGATCCTGTAAAAACTTTTGAACATCACAAAGGAAACTGTCAGTCAACTGAAGAGGCAGGCTACCAAATTGAAGACAAATTTTTGCAAGCTGTACATTTAATAGAGGATTAGTGCCTAGAATAGTCAAAGAACTCAGATAGCTAAACACTCAGAAAACAACTCAATTAAAAATAGACCATGGAACTGAGCAGAGAGTTCTTGAAAAGAAATGGCACATAAACATTCTAAAAATTTCCAATATCATTAGCTATCAGAGATATACAAATGAAAACTACTTGGAGATTCCATCTGTGCTGGCTAGTGTTTTTTTGTCACCTTTACACAATCTAGAGTCATCTAAAAGTTAGGAATCTCAACTGAGAAAATGCCTCCATATGATCACCCTGTATGTAGGCAAGCCTGTGGGGGCATTTTCTTGATTAATAATTGATGTAAGAGAGCCCAGCCTATTGTGGGTTGTACCATCCCTAGGCAAATGGTCCTGGGATATCTAAGAAAGCAGGGTGAACAAGCCATGCAGAGCAAGCCAGTAAGCAGTGTTCCTCCATGGCCTCTGCTGCAGTTCCTGACTCCAGATTCATGGCTTGAGTTCCTACCCTTTCTTCTAGTGATGCAGTTTGATGTGAGAGTCATAAGGTGAAATAAACTCTTTCCTCCCCAGGAGGCTTTGGGTCATCATGAATTATCATCAGCAATAAAAACTCTAAGACACAATATTGCCCCTGTCTATCATTAAAAAAAAAAAATCAAATGAAACCAAACATTGGTGGGGTGTGGCGAAAGGGGACGCTTGCCCACTGTCTGTGGGAGTGAGATTGGCGAAGCCACTGTGTTAATCTGTACGGAGGTTTCTCAAAAAGCCCGAAATACAACTACCGCAGACCCACCTGTAGCCACTTCTAGAAATATATCCAAAGAACTCTATTTCCTACCACAGAGACACTCAGTCATCCACAGTTGTTGATGCTCTATTCAGAATAGGTAGGAAATGGAATCAGCCTAGATGTCTATCAGTTGATAAATGGGTAACTAAAGTGTGGTACATATACCCGATGGAATTTTGTTCGACTGTAAAGAAATAAATGAAATTTAATTTTCAGGAAAATTGATGGGACTGGAAAATATTTTACTAAGTGATCTAATCTGGACTTGGAAAGATATATGCCACATGTTCTCTCTCATATGTGATGCCTAGCTTTGAAATTTTTGATTTGTGTGTTTGATTTGGAGTTACTGCAAAGGTCACAGAGTCAGAAAGGGTCCTTGAGAGGAGGGAGAAAAGAGGCCTTGATGGATGTAGGAGATAGTAGAATATATGTGATATTAATGGAGGGGGGAAATGCTTGGGGTTAGAGGTTTAATCAGGAATGGGGGCACGTGGACTGAAGAGAGGGAGTGTAAGTGGATTAACCAGAGAAAACATACATAAAAATCTTTATCAAGATCTACTACTTTATAAGCCAATATAAAAATATGTAATTGTTTTTCAAAGATCCTTGAGCAGAAGTACCCTGCATGGGTAGATAATGCTCATGTCAGAAGACAGGGTCATTAATCAGAAATCTCAATGCCAGGTATAACATACTTCCCTCTGAATTACTGATCAAGGAGGTCCAGAGGCCTCCAAACAGTGTTGCCAAGACATCAATGATCTTACCCTGTGCTGAACTCTGCATGCTACAGTACTGATATGCCAGTCAAAGTACGCCCAGGGGTTCAACACTGACACAACTCTTATGGGGGGAACCAACTGTTTTCTGATTGGATTTGGGTGCTGCTCCCCAGGAGGGATTCATGCCTGATACAGTAACTCTGGTGAATAATTCAAGGTTAGGGAGTTCATAGGATCTAGGGAGGAACATATCACTGCTGTTTTGCTAAATGTTCATATTGTCCAATTGCCTCCTAAATATTAAGTTTATACATATAGGTAAGTGTTGCTTTCAACCTTTGTCCAAGAAACTTCTTTTTGTAGTAGGCAGTGGTTAATGCAAAGGCTCATCACTGGTCAAAGTGCTGAGAATAAGGGACTGGTGGGTGCTCAGCCCTAATATCTGTATCAACCTCTTCTCAACCGAGGTAATATCGTAGAAGTGTGGTCAGACAGATGTAAGAGCCACAGGACAGAGAGGAGGGCTGTGAAATTCAGTCTTCCAGATATGACATGGCCATTGCACTCACGAATAAAGATTGTGAGTAATTCAGTTTGCATGTCTCTCTGGTCCAAGTGGGAAGTTTTACTTAATATCTTCCTGTGATGATTTGAATGAGAAGGGCCCCCATATACTCATATTTGAATGCTTGTTTCACAGTTCATACAACTGTTTGGGAAGGATTAGAAAGTGTGGCCTTGTTGGAGGAGATGTGTCTCAGGGTGGGAGGTGGGGTGGGCTTCGAAGTTCCAAAAGTTTTGAAGTTCCCAGTTAAGTCTCTTGCTCCTTGCCTCATGTTTGTGGATCAGATGTAAGTTCTCAGCTACTGCTCCAGTGCCATGCCTGCCTGTCACAATGCTCCCTGCTATAATGGTCAAGGACTCTAACCCTCTGGAACCACGAGCCCCCAGATTAAATGCTTTCTTTTATAAGTTGCTTGGCTGTGGTGGTGTTTCATCACAGCCATGGAAAAGCAACTAAGACCCTTTCTTATTTAAGACCATTTGCAGCTGGGCGCAGTGGCGCATGCTTTTGACCCCAGCACCTTGGAGGCAGAGCCAGGTGGAGCTCTAAGTTCGAGGCCATCCTGGAAAACAGAGTGAGTTCCAGGACAGCCAGGGCTACACAGAGAAACTGTGGATTTAAAAACAAACAAAGAAAAAAAATTTGCAAAATCATTTCATTTTAGAGAAAAAGGAATTCTAGAGCGCAGGTGGGGATTTTCAAATGAATGGCCAATTTTCTGAAGTAGAGAAAGGACTGAGGAGGAAAGGAGGGCTAAGCAGAATGCACAATGGCAGTCTTGATCCTGTGATTTCCAAACACGAATAAGACATTTGGACAGTGTTTGCTGAGAAAGGGTTCCACTGTGTAGTGCAGATGGGCCTTGAACCTGAGTCCTCCTGCTTCTTCTCCCAAGCATCATAGTATACATGGGATTATATGTGTGTGCACTGCTCAGGGCTGGAAGCAGCTTTCTCTGAAATGGGAAGTATTCACTTCACTTCTAGAAATCCAAATCCACTAAGTTGTCTGTCTTAGTCTTATGAGGTATTAGAATGCTAGTGTACTTACTGAACTTTCAAGGGTCATTCATTTTTACTTTGTGTGTCTGAGTCCTTGGCCTGCCTGTATGTATGCACACCATGGGCATGTCTAATGCCTGGAGGTCAGAAGCAGGTATTGGATCTCCTGGAACTGGAGTTACAGAGGGTTGTGAATCACCCTGGGGGTGCTGGGAATTGAACCTGGATCTTCTGTAAGAGCAGGCAGTACTCTTAATTGCTGAACCAATACTCCTGCTCTCCTTGCCCAGCTTTTTAAAATTAGAGAACCCTTATTTAATTTTGTGTTCGGCATTAGCTGTTATTACATAGATTTCTTAATGAACACAAAAAACATAGTGTCTGATATTACATGCCAACATCACAGCAAAAACTATATCCTAGTAGATCACTAACAGCCACACTTGCCTGCAAGGTTATACACCTGGTAAGTTCTACAGTAAGTGGGATGTAAAATGTAGAGATGAATCCACATTTCTTTTTCCTGAGAAACACACAGAGGGAGAGGTAAGACCTAGATGATGTGGAAGGTTGTGCCCTCCTGTGTCCTTAAAGAGGAAGTGCTTAAAAACTGTTGCCTGCACTCAAAGAGCATGGCAGTCATTCTGGGCTGATGGCCCCCAAGTCACCAAAAAACTGCCTCCCTTCTGCTCCTCTGAGTTCCCAGGGCTCTTATTAAGAAGTGAAGATCTGTCACTTTTCTCGCACTCACTTTTAATTATTTCTTTGGCTTCTGTCTTCAAGTTTGTATTGGTTTTGGTATGATTAAATATTTAGTGAGAACCATTTTTCCACTTTCAATATTATTTTTTTAAACATATGGGGGAATTTAGAAAAACATCATGAGTCATCTACAATCATCTTCCGGTCCAACTTGAATAGGTCATCTTAGCCTAAGATAACAACTTCTAAAGGTAACAAAATGTCTAAGTCCTTGTAAGTGAAGAGGGAGAAAGCAGAGAGAAGAAAACAGAAATCCCCACATACACATGTCTGAAATATTTATGAAGCTATCCATTTAAAAAATGCTGGAGAAGGAATGGAAAAGAAGTTTTAACAAATAATCACAATGTCCCTCTGAAATCGGGCTTCATTAGTGTCTTGGGAATCCTTATCTGGGCATGGCGCCTCACTGTGTTTAATCCCAGCACTTAAAGAGGCCGAGACTAGGAAAGAAAGGAATCATTGTATACCTGAGAGATGGAATATTATTAGTCTGTCATATTTTATTTTATTAACTAACTAATTTATTTATTTATTTATTGGAAGAGCATGGAGGCTCTTACTTTTATATAGTCTAGGCTGGCCTTGAACTCTGTCTCAAAAAATACCTGGGGGAAAAAAAAAGAAATATAGCTAATTAGTATTCAAAATGCTTCGGAATTCTCCAGTTTAGACCAATAAGAATGTTTTGACCACTGCCAGAGAGATTAGTAAGAACATTTTTGACTGGAGTTAGCAGATCTAGGCCCCCAAACAAGGGCAGACAATCCCTTCTCCAAGAGATACAAAGAAAAAAAAAAATCCCGAAGAACTCAGGACTGTCCTTCTAAGTGATAAAAGTATATTCTATGTTTGAAAATGTTTATGCTCATCCTCGACGAGCAGGAAAGGATCTGATAAAATCAAATCTCGAGGCTTCTCCTATCCTTCAATAAAGCAAGGACAATACTGGGAAGTCAGTTGCTAAGCCACGAACTTTGGGATGGCCGCCTGGGCAGCTCTGGGCGTGGGGAAGAGTCGGCTGCCACCTGGTGGACGTTGGACATCACGTTTGCCTTAGAGCCTCTGCTGGGCTTCAGAGCGGGAGTGGGGTGGGTGTGGGTGGGGTGGGGGCACAGCCGGGCTCTGACTGTCTGGCTGACCTGGAGGAGGGGAGCTCGAATAACGTTGACCGATGTTAGAAACGGGTTTTATAAAATGCGGTGCTCAAGCAATTAGTTATCAGACTCACCTGTCACCTGTCGGTGTGTTAGATGACAAATTCCTGGCTCCCACCCAGATCTAGTAAATAAGTACCTAAGGTGAGGCCACACCAATCTTTATTCCTCTGGGAATGGAAGTTGGAAAACCATGCGTTAAAACACCAGAAAGTGAGGCATGGTGGTTCATCCTGTCATCTCACACTTGAAATGCAGACTCCACAGGAGTCCTTGGAGTTCCCAGCCTGCTGGGCCACAGAATGAGACCTCAGGTAAATAAAAACATTGAAAAGATACACTTTACTCAAGCAATGTGCTGTGTACAAAGGAACTGATCTCGCTGAGTTGATGAATTACCACATTAAAATCAAATGTTTGGAGCGATACATTGTTTCAGTATCACCCTCGGAATTGCGCTACTTTCAGCGCATAGTTCCGGGTTTGGTTTTGTCTGAGACAGGGTCTCAGGAAGCCCAGGCTAGCCTCCAAACTCCTCTGCAGCCCAGGGTGACCTTGAATTTCGTTACTACCTCCACCTACCACATGCTGGATTACCGGTTTGCACCATTAAGCGGGCTTCAGCTGGCATTTCCTAACTCAGATTCCAGCATCTAAGGAGCTCCTAACAGGCCACCGTGAAGAATCAGTTAGCCATATCTGACAAATGTTAACAAGAGGGCCGGGTGGCCAGGCCACCATCCACTGGTGCTGAGAGTGAATTAAAAAAGAAAGGAAGGAAGGAAGGGAGGAAGGGAGGAAGGGAGGAAGGGAGGAAGGGAGGAAGGGAGGAAGGGAGGAAGAAAGAAAGAAAGAAGGAAGGAAGGAAGGAAGGAAGGAAGGAAAGAAAGAAAGAAAGAAAGAAAGAAAGAAAGAAAGAAAGAAAGAAAGAAAGAAAGAAAGGAAGGAAGAAGAAAACCAGAAACCTGATTCTGAAGGACTAATTCACAACTTCCACGGTGACCTGCTTTATCCCGGCCCGGCTTGTTCTGTAGTGACTCTTAGGCCGGAGCAGATGACTGCTTTACACGTTTGAAAGACACTAGAAGAAAAATGACTAATGGTAAGCTGACTCAAGACCCAGCTGGGGCCTTTTGGTTTCGGTTGTTGCTGTTAGGGCCCAGTTGTGTTTTGTTTTTAACTGTAACTAGATGGCACACGAGGAAAACTGAGCAACGTCAGTTTAATTATATTTGCAACAAAAAGTACTCTGGATCCAAATAAAAATTCCAAATTGAAGCTTGTTTTGGTTTGTCATTCTTTTAAAGATCAAGTCTTCAGACCTCCGACTTGTGCTTCTGACTCAGAAACATTCTAGAAGTTCCGGGAAATCCACAAAAATTCCCTGGGCTGTTAGGTCCCTCCCTGCATGCTTCTGAACCTGGCTCCCGGCCTTCCTGGGAGCTGAACTGAACGCTAGCTAGCTCCGTAGAGGCCTAGGTGTCACTGTTGGTTTTGGAAAGCAACCTCTCGGGCAGGAGAGGGTTAGTGCTGCTCCACAGGGCGGGTTAACCCTTTGTCCTCCCAGGGAGCTGCAGCAGGCCTAAGACAGTGGGCTGCAGTGAAGGCTCAGCGGGTCAGAGCACTGGAGGTGTGGGGCAGCTTTGGGGAAGGAGGGGCAGAGTACTCCCCTTCCTATGTGATGGGCCTCAGGGATCCTACTGAACCTTATTCAGAATACCACCTACTCTACTTTGAGAATATACTTGACTTACAAATCTCTCTCCCCAAAGAGTGCTCTCCATATAACTAAGTAAGTACACTGCATCTGCCCTATTATTTTGAATTGAATATTACCTCAAAATATTACAAAATACTATCTCAAAAATTCACCATGGTCTCATCCATGTACTCACTGAAACTATGCCAGTGCACCTGAGGACTACAAAGCCAAAAAATGAAAAGCATGCTGAGCAGAGAGTGGACATACAGGCCGGGAGTGTGTGTGTGTGTGTGGGGGGGGGGGGTGGTGGTGGCGGGAAACAGGTAGCTGAAGCATTGGATGAGGTCAGAGCACTGTGAGTTTCATGGTTATCCTGGAAGACATAGCAAGAACAAATCTAAAATAAACAACAACATACATCAATGAAGACCTCTCAAATATTTAGATTAGATTTCTGATGTCAATATGAGATTTATATAGATACTAAACAAAGTCTCTAGCCCAGGTTAGACTCAAACTCCCTATGTAGTTTGAACTGCTCTTCCAGCCTCAACCTCCCAAGGGCAGGCATTGCAAGCACCCAGTTTTACACAGTGCTGGAGATTGACCCCAGGGCCCTGTGCTTGTAGGCTAGCCTTCAACTAACTGAACTACACACATTTCCCATCATGCTTCTGCTTTCTCTCCTCTGGCTGGGGTGGCTCTCTTAAAAATGAGATTCATACTAACAAAAGAACACACAAAGCTTGCCAGGTAACATTTCCCTGTAAAGTTCTTGAAACAGCAGCTCTTGTTGACGGCGGGAGTGTTGTTAGTAGAAGCAACAATTCTAACATTCAGTAAGTGCTTTCCACACTCCAGGGATTGCCCTATACATACACTGCACACTCATTTGTGTAATATTCCTTTCATAGCTGAGATACTGAGGTGTGGAGAGGCAGAATCACTTGTGTAAAGCCTTGAAACTCACGAGAAACTGGGCTGGATTAAGATGAAGGCACTTTGGCTCCAAGGACTCACTATTTCTTTCTTTTTTTTTTTAAGAATTACTTATTTTTATGTATATGTCTGTCTGCATGTGTGTCTGTATACTACATGTGTGCAGTACCATCAGAGGCCGGAAGAGGGCATTGTATTCCCTGGAACTGGAGTTATAGTTGTTAGCCATTCCATGTGGGTGCTGTGATTGAAACTCTGGTCTCCTGGAAAAGCAACCAGTGCTCTCAAACTCTAAACCACCTCTCAAGCCCTGGAGGACACACTCTAAACCACTATACAATGGGCCTCTGGTGTAGGAATAGTGGCCTACACTTGTCATCTTAGCTCTCAGGAGGCTGAGGCAGGAGGATCACTGCAAGATTGCAGGCTAGCCTAGACTCTGTAGTGAGAGTCTTTCCAACTCAGGGATACACAGTGAGATTCTATCTCAAAAATAAAAAGAAAGGAGGAGGGGAAGTGCCTCTGCGTGCTCAGAGTGTACATGCATTATCTCATGTAATCTGTCATGGAATCCACTTAAGACATCAGTTCTCAACCAAGTTATAACCCCTTTGGGGGTTGCATATCAGATATCCTGCATTATGATTCTTAACAGTAGAAAAATTATAAAGTAGCAGCGAAATAATTTTATGATTCGGGTCACCACAATATGAGGAACTGTATTAAAGGGTCGCAGCGTTAGGAAGGTTGAGAACCACTGACTTAAGATGTGATTATCTTTTTATCATCCCAAATCAAAGCATGTCCCTATCCCCTCCCCAGCCCTAGAGACCCAAGACCTCATACTCTCTGGGCAAATACCCCACCCCCAAATCCCAGCTTCTTTTTTAACTCCCAAATTTGGGGGGATTTTTGTTATTTAGTGCCTGTTTCTCACTAAAATTTGAGGGTTTTCTTTCTTTGCTGTTTTCTCCTGGTCCTTTACTGTCCTGGGACCAGTGAGTAACCTGGTAACGCGTGAGACTAGCCTGGTGGGAGTTAGAAGGATCTGGTCTGGCATACCCCCTTGAAATGTAAGGTGTTAACTGTGGTTGCGGGGAAGTATTTGAGAGGAAATGTGCTGGCTAAGTACACATGAACTTGACCCAGGCTAGAGTCCTCTGAGATGAGGGAGCCTCAATTAAAATAATAATAATAATAATAACGCTTGCATAAGATTGAGCTGAGGCAAGCCTCTGGAGCACTTTCTTAATTAGTGATTGATAGAGGAAGGTCCCATTGGTGGTGCCATCTCTGGTCTGGTGGTCCTGGGTTCTATCAGAAAGAAGGCTGAGCAAGCCATGGGGAGCAAGCCAGTAAGCAACACCCCTCCATGGCCTCTACACCAGCCCCTGCCTCCAGTTCCTGCCCTGTGTGGGTTCCTGTCCTGACTTCCTTCAATGATAGACAATGATGTGGAAGTATAAGCCGAATAAGCCTTTTCCTCCCCAACTTTCTTTTGGTCATAGTGTTTCCATGCAGCAATAGTAACCTAGAACAGGGATAGTTGTGTGTGGTGGGGATCTTCCAATGGGGTCTGCATTGCAGGAAGGGATTGACCCCTCCATGTACATCCAGGGCAGTTGCTGGCTCAACCAGAAGTGTGAGTCTCACGGGTCCCAGTGGTAAGTACTTGTATTCTTTGAAACACTGAAAACTGGTGAGTCCCTCATCATTATTCTGCTCAGAATTATTGTTGAAATGCCAAAAGTTATGGGTTTCAAAATAACCCATCTGGTGACTACCTAGTAGGAAATTTCTTTGAACTCCATGTCGTCTGGCTGGCATAGAGCCAAAGGATGATTCCCTGTGTTTAGTCTGCATATCTACCTGTGCTCTCCTCCTCTATGCACAACCCCCTTCTAAGATTTTGTTCTGTTTTATTCTGATTTTATTGTACTTTTTTCATCCCAGGGATTGAACCTAGGGCCTCTCACATGCTAGACAAGTGATCTACATCCCCAGCCTCCAATCTACTTTCTAAATTGCATCCCAAGCCTAGCTAGTGAATGTAACCTAGTCACACAAACTCACTGTCAGAGCCACCTTTTTTTTTTAAGCTTATAAAATAGATATTTCTCAGAGACTTATTTCCATTTCTACCAAACTGTCGTAGTATATCAATTTATGGACTATCTTATGATGACAGCAGTGTCCTTCCTAAGGTCACTCATTGTACCCAAAGTCATGTATACAGCACAGGGAACTGGATCGTGAATTTGCTTGCCCAATAGACAACTAGCAGGTCTTACGGACTGAGAGCCCAGAATGGAAACTATATGGTCTTGTATAGAGAGTAGAGTCTTGGCCAGCAAGTGTAGAGCTAAGCTTCATCCACTACCCAAAGCTCAGAACTACCACAAAAGCACCATTAACTCTTCTGACCCCAGAAGAGCTGAAAGTCTTAGAGCTAGGTCAGTAGATCTAAATGGTAGAGATAGGGGAAGCTTTTCATTTTTATATCTCTTGTTTTCCCTCCTCTCTGACTGTTAGATGTGTTATTAACCACCCTGAGTTTCAGGTGCTTCATAAAGTAGAAAAATACCTTCATTCTTGGGGTAATTCCAAGGAGTAAAGGGAGTATGGCTTAAGAAGGCAGGCTGCACACTGAGTTATCCAGGGCATGCTAGCTCACAGTGTACAGCCTAGGGCAAGGTCTCTAGCCTTTGTGTCTTAGAATCTCATCTATAGTCCATGAAATGGACACAAAAGATGTTACTTCCCTTACCTAAACCGCTGGTCAAGAGGATAGTGTATGAAGCATACTCAGCCAATTCCTGGCTACAGGCTTTAAAAGGACAGTATTATCATATAAAACTATAGTCTATATAAATATTTCACAGACTGCCTGAGGTATAGCAGATGATTACATTCTGCCTTTGACCTAGTCCTCAGAAGCTGTGAAACTGTGTGAACGGCTGCCCCATCTTCCATCTCTAACTGCCATCCTGATATGAACTGAAAGTCTTCATTCAGGGTTGTTGGTGTGTGAAAACACCATCATCAAGTGTAACAGAACACAACACTGTACTCTTTGATGTCAACTTCCAAGAAGAACATTTTTCTGTGTATTCCTACAAGGCGCATTTATTTTTCATGCAGGGCCAACTACAGTCCTTTGCCTTGACACTGTTTCTCAGGAACATTTCTTATGGAGCAGAGGAGGTGGGAACTGAGGGATCAGCTCTTTGCAGAGTGCTTTGAACATTTCTGAGTGTTCCCATTAGGGAAGGGAGGTTGAAGGGCAGGTCTTGGGAGAGTTTGCTTAGGGACTCTGACTAACATTTCAACAGGAAGAATGAGATAAACAGAGACCACCACAAGGATCTTTACATGTAAAAAAAAAAAAAAATGAAAAATAAAAGCAAAAACTGATGTGTGTGTCCATAATGACAAAAGTCACTTATAGGGTCCAGTAGAAGCCACCCTCTTCTTACTCTTGAGTTGTTCTGTTAGCTCCCAAACTTCTGACGAAATCAATAATCTCATAAATGTCTGACAGGATGTGACTTTTTCCTCACAGTGATCTGGGGGGTTGAACTTAGGAACCTTCATCTGCATACCTGAGCCGTAACACCCCTGACCCTAGATTTGACAATGTTAAAATTAAAATTCTCTTCATTCAATTGTCTCTCAGTAGTTTGTTGATTTCTGGGTGCCAAGTGGTAGATTAGCGTGCATGCATCATATGGACACACACTTTAAACATTTGGGAAATAGGCTCCACCTGACCCTGTCAAGGAAACAGTTGTGTCTCGGTGGTCCTTTGGGGGATGGAAGCTCACAGGGGACAAATGGTGTCTGGTCACTCAGCACGTTGCCCGGTGTCTGGGCCCTATGGGAATTTACTGGTCTGCTTTGTGGCTGGAGGCCAACCCTGGTAGGAAGTCAAGAGAAGAATTTCAACTCGGTATTTTCCCAGAATACTTGTTGACTCTGCCAGCAGCTTTGAAGTGTTCACAAAAGTCTTTGTGTGTCCCCCCAGAGTCCAGAGATATGGGACATAAGACCAGAGGGGGTCAGTGTTTCTGGGAATATTGGTTGTTGGAATTTACATACTTTTCTCATTATATATATAATATATATTTATTATTTAGTACATATATTAAAAAATAAACTCAACAACTCTGATTTTAGAAGAGTTGAACGTGTTCTCCACATCTCCACATGAAAGCATGTCAAAGATTAAGCATTTCAGAAAACAGGCACTTCTTGATGACCTTGATTTCAAATACGCCTCCAGGCTGCCTGGTGGGGACTCATAAGAGAGCGCCGCTGACACTGAGGAATTCACTCTTAAGATGTGGGTGTTTGTGGGCTCTGTACTAAGTGACTGAGGTGATGCCCAGTAAGTACTGACCGCCCCTAGTCTGGCACTCTGAATAGGCATTCCTGGAAGTGCCTCAGAGAGCTTTGTGCTTTCAGAGGTAACAAGGACCCTTAGTGTCCTCTATCCCAGTGACTGCCAACAGGAAAGCAGCCTCATCCCTTTAAAAGAGGATCATCTGTTTTTGACGTCACAGATGTGACTACTGATGCTAGAATAGAGGCTGTGAGATAATCCACAGCTGTTCTACACTGAGAGCGGGTGGTGCTAAAACAGCATTCTTAACCTGTGGGTCGTGACCTCTTTGGGAATTGAAGGCCCCTTTCACAGGGGTCGCATATCAGATATTTACATTATGATTCATAATGGTAGCAAAATTACAGTGATGAAGTAGCAATAAAGTGATGTCAGTTTATGTTAAGTATTTGTGACTTAGACATGTTTTCCTGTGCTTAAAACTCAGTTACTTCTTGTGAATATTAAATGGGATGTTGATGGGTGCTATTTTCAACAATCATTGTAGATAGTGCCATTTTCCATGTTCTAGAGTGACCACCCAAATGTGCATTATAAAATATAGTTCTAAAACGTGACAGCGGATAGTCTACATACACACACTCAAAACAGAACACACTTATGATGGAAGTATTAAAGATAGGCTAGTGAGTGTTCTTGGGTTAAGGTGTCAATGCACTTCCTCCATAAAGTGGGGAAGGCTGAGCTTGTATTTGCATTTACCTGCCTTCCTCCTAGAATCTTCCATGTTCTGTATACAGCATCATGTTCCTCCTGGGAAGAGAGGCTTGAGGCATTATAAAGGGGAAACTCTTAGCGAAGAATTTAGCAGAGCGGCTGTGATCACCTCAGAGAATAAAGCATCCCTCTGGGTACTCCACTTCAGGCACCCAATACAAGGCACGCTTAGGGATCCATTATTGCTGTTCTTGACAATAAAAATCGACTTCATAAAGAGACAAGCAAAACAAAACAAAACCAACCAACAGAAAAAGAAAAGAAAAAAAAAAAGGAAAGCAAAAAGGAACTGTTTTTCCATACTCCTCACCCAGCCAACCAGCTGACCCAACAAACCTCCACCTAAGCCAAGCCAGGGCTCAGATTTGAAAGCGGGTGCAGCAGTGGTTAGAACCCAGAGTTCCAGCCTCCTACCTGCCACAATGACATCCCTGCCATAACTCCAACGCAGGGGTGGGGGCATACTTGGCTCTGGGGAGGAGGGAGAAGAGGAGAAAGCCCATCTGTCTCAGGGAGTTGGCTTGGTTTGCTCCTTCCCACACTGGTCTTTGGGGGAGTTTGAGCTAGTTTCCACCCATGGACCCTGTCTGGGTCCTAGCTGAGGACTTTGCCACCATCTGTAAAAACTAGTTTTTTACTGAGTCTGTAAGCTGGGCACATCTCTTAGAGGGTTTTCTCAACCCTCGAGCAGTCTCCAGATAAGAAGACAACATAGCCATATTAGCTGTGTCTTTGTTTATAAACTGCAAATAGTGGTTCTGCTGAGATCACTAGTCAACAGGAAACAGAGCAAGGATACTTCTCATTACTGCACACCACACACCGCTGCATAACTGTGAATACTTTTTGTCACTGCTAACAAGGGTACTTAGAACCAATGATTTCAAATTAACGACCTGTCATCCATAAGGAAGAGTACCCATAAGTTCTATATCTTCCTTCTAACTCATGCTATGTTAAGAATGCGAAGTTATGCCACACATGGTGGCATACATTGCTTTTTTTTGGTGGCATACTCTTTTAATCCTAGCACTCTAGACAGAAGCTGGTGGGTCTCTAAATTGAAGCCCAGCCTGGTCTATAGTGAGTTCCAGGATTGCTGGGTCTACATAGAAGAACCCTGTCTCAGAAAAGCAAAAACAAAATGAAACAAAAAGCTGAGTTATTAAAATGACCTTTTCCAGGCAGGCGCTGGTGGTGCACCCCTTTAATCCCAGAACTTAGGAGGCAGAGGCAGGTGGATCTCTGTGAGTTCGAGGCCAGCCTGGTCTATAAAGCGAGTTCCAGGAAAGGCACACAGCTACACAGAAAAACACTGTCTCGAAAAAAACAAAAACAAACAAACAAACAAACAAAAATGACCTTTTCCCTGTTTCATATGAAGAAAGAATTTTTGGTTGTTCCATAACAATAAAAAGTACACGGCATTCAACAAACTGCCTATGCAGGCAATAAATAAATGCAAACATGCTATTGTCTAAGGGGCTGGTTTGGCCGTGTATTCTGCAAGAATCTTCCTAATTAATTTCCATAAAGGTAAATAGAGAGCAAATCATTCCCTGTGGTTGTATTGTCACCCAATGCAATAGAAGGTTTTCTAGAGAGGAGTGGACAGTGAGTCCCACTGCTCTGTAGCTGACCCAATGCTCCTGATGTTTTGGAAACACCTAGAAGTGACAGTTTTATGGATGCTCCCAAAAGGAAATGGATGCTCTCCAAAAGGAAATTCAGATGCTATAAGAGAAACATTAGAGAAATGATTAAGAGCAAAGTCATACATGAAGCATTTAAGGAATCCATCCAGTGCACAGATAAAGAAGGTAATATTTTAATAGGATAGTGGAATACAGCAGAATGGCAGAAGAAGACAGGAATACAGGTATCTTGAGACTGAAGTGTTACTGTGTGCTCTCGAACCAGGGAAGACTTTCCATGAAATCTCTAGACACAGCCACCCCCTGCACAAAGCAGAGGGTTTCCCTGGAGCTGTTACAACTGCTTTGCACCCCTCTGCATGAGCTCACATTGAGCATTTTCCATGGTTGGTTGCACTCAGACTTAAAATAGATATGAGAAAGGTCTTCAGGTTTGCCATCAGTGCCATTATTAACCTCATAGCCAGCTGGATGACAACACGGTGTGTAAGCAGTCCAAAGTTACAAGGTAACCTTGTTCAAACTACCCTGGTTCGTCAAATGCAAGTGAGAAAATAAAGGCGCAGGAAGAGAATCGCAAGGGACAGTGGAGGAGGCGTGTGCCAAAGAGCAGATTGAACAGGAGGAGGAAATCTGGGAGGTCACCCAGACAGCTCTCCGAGGTTCTTGCTTTGTCTCTATGCCCCAGATCCTGTGGTCAGAACCCCTTCCAGTCCCAATTCTGTGGCTTCTCAGAGCAAAATGATAGCCACTGCAACTCTCTCTCTGTCCACCCTCCTTTTAATGTTGCTCATTCTACTGTGCTACCCTCTGCCTCAGCTGAGGAAAACAAACAAGCGCTTTCATGGGCAATGGGAGATACACTCAATAGTTCCTTAAGACCCTGGGGAAGGACCATGGAGATCCCTTTCTAAGGATAACGAGATTTCTCTCCCTGTCCTAACTACTTCAAATACATCTTCTGAAACGAGTCAGTGTGTGTGAGAACACCTAGTAAAGGGCCCAATACAGAGTTAGTGCTCTGTAGCTAAGATCCTCCTTACAACCTATTGCTAAGTTACATAAATCCCAACAAGTCTCCCAGTCCCTTCTCTGTGGCAGCAAGCAGGCATCTGAGGTGATTGGGCAGAGCTGATTCCTGTCCTCGAGGGATTTCCTATTTCCTTAATACCAGAAATAGAACTAAAGGATGACTTGAAGGGAATCTCGGTCATCACATTATATTTTCACCACCTTTGAGTCCTTTCCCTGCAGGAGCACAGCTATGTGACATTAAAGGCTATGCCTCCAAGCTTGGTTACTCTGATCACTGTCTGTGGCTAAAGCCTAAATCCTAAGAAGTGTCCTGCTTACTTGATGTAATGGCACACACCTATTTTGGGATATCACAGATAGTTTTAAGTGTGCAGAGGAAATAAACACATTTTAAGTCAAACTGAGTTGGTGTTTTGACCCAAAAACATATTATTATGCTTCTTGGACCCAGATTGGGAGGTAACGTATCTGAAATTAAGTAAGCTGAGGATCTGCTAAGCATTCTCGGGGGCTCAACACTGCAAACAATTCCTTTCAAGCAAAGTGGACACTCAGCTTCCGCTATGAGATCACTCCTCCATGACAGACGGTTTCCACACCTGTACTGTGACACCACTTTTCTTCGCTGAGAACTTCGGCCTTGGTGCCACAAAATACGATGAGGAGGCCGATTCTGGCTTTGGAGAGGTGGGAACACTCACAGGCACCGGGGACGCACTGACTGGTGAGGTGGCCTCGGCGAAGAAGGAGGGCTGAGAGGTATAGGCCGGTACCGAGTATACAGATGAAGCCTGCGCATTTGTGGGGGAGCCAATATTCACCTGTCGGGGAGGAAGGGCTTGCTTCATGGCCACGGTTGAACTGACCTTGACTGTTGACTTTTGAGGGAGGCCATCCTTTGAATCGGGAGGTTGGAAGGTAAACAAAGACGCATTGAGCTGATACGGTTGGTGCTTCATGACATCCAAAGTGTTAAGAGGCTTCTTGCCCTTTTTCTTGCTCATTTTGGAGGCCTGGGCCACTGGTGGCTGAGACTTGATAGCAGCCAGTGGATAGGAGGGGGAATGGATAGGATTGTAGGCCATAGGAGGGGGTGCTCGAACATTGGAGGAGTACTTCCAACTGGCGGGAAGGGATGGAGTGGGAGACTGGGCCCGAGCTGTGTGGGCCTGCACTGTGTCGGAATCTACCACATACTTCTCCATCCTCGATTGCCTTTTAGCAAACAATTGGGCTCCTTTCCCACTCATTCCGGGAAGCTCATTGGATGGTCCCCCTGCACCAGCATGAGCAGCATTTACTTGTGGTGTGGGTGCTGATAGCTTGGGTGTGTAGTTATGACTGACCACTGCTGCCTGGGGCCCTTTGAAGGGACCAGCCAGGTTCAGTGCGCTGGCAGGCCGGGCAGGAGGGCAGGAAGGCTGAGCTATTTTGATGGAGGATACAGCTGTGACCTGCGGAGGGTTTGGTAGATTTGATGTGGGGAAGGCAGGAAGCTGGGCTGGGGCCACCCCTGGAGACCAGACTGGAGAAACTGGAGTTACTGGTTGGGAGGAGGATTTGACTGCAGCAGGCTTTGGAGCAACCGGAGGTGGGGTCTTTTGTTTGGCAGAACTTTGCATGAAGTTACAAGCCTCTGCACCTAAACTGAGGTAGTCTTCTTCAGGCCCAGAATCTCCTCCAGCTCCAGTGCCCCGCTTCCCTTCCGCATTTTGAAGAAGCGACAGGAGCTCAGGGTTGGGGCTCACTTTGGTTTCTTTAAAAGTAAACATGGGTTTTGTTGTGCCCCGTCTTTTGGCTTCTTGCAGTATCCCTGTTCTTTTCGCCGGCACGGCGATCCTCTCATCCCGGGAAGCTATCTGCTCAGATGAATCATAGAAGGCTGGTGGTGACCATGGAGCAGGCTGGGGCCATGGAGGGGGCTGTGCTGGGCCAGTGATTGGACTCGATACCCCTCTGGAGAAGGCTTCAGGTGGAGGTGAGACGGCGGAGTAAGGTGGCGGAGCAGGGAAGTCGGAGATGGGGCTTGTCACACTCCGTGTTGGGGAGAAGGGGGCTGCTGGCTGGTTCATAGTTCCCAGGAAAGGCTTGGCGGTTCTGTTCATAGGGATCATCCTCTGGGCCCCTGCTGTCTCAGACACTCCACTGAAGCCGTTCTGTTGTGGCATGTTGCCAAGACTCCGACCCATCTGGATGGAGCTCTCGCTCACAGAGCTCTGCATTCTCACGGATTCCTCTTCCTTCTTTTGGTAAGAAGTCGTGGTTCTCACACCGTCCATCTGCAGCCCGTCTGGTCCTCTACCTGGCATCACACTCGTCTTCTCCTCTTCATTTTGGGCTGTGAACTGTTCCATCCTCTCTCTCCTCTTCGCAAACATGAGCGCTCCCTTGCCTGTGGTGTCTGGCAGCATCTCCATCTTGTCCCCTCGGCTCAGCTTCTTTTCAATGTCCACCAGTCCAGAATCCCAGTCAAAGTTCACAACCTGTGCGTTGTCGTCAGTGTCAGACAGGAACTCTTCATCCACTTCGGACTCGCTCGTTCCAAGAAAGGCAACTTCGCTTAGCTCGTCCTTGTCTCCTTCTTCCTGGTCCTCCTCCTCCTCCTCTCCTCGTTCAAGCTCGCCAGTACCGTAACTGACTAGGGTGTACTTCCGGGCCCTTCGCCGCCTCTTCTTAAACATCAACACCCCCTTGGAGTTGGGGTTGGGAGCATCCGTGAGAAGGAGAGCGATGCTTTTGCATTTAGACTTAGCTTCTTTCACTTGCTTTTCAGACAGACTTTCACTCCTCCTGAGCCCTAGGGAAAGGACACAAATGGTACTGAATTGATGGATGCAATTGATTTTCAATTGGGAAAAATGAATATATAAAAAATTCTTATGAATGGGTACTGAAGAGATCTAAGTCATGTATTTTTCATTCATCCACTCTGCCACCACCCTCTGTGTTCTGGGAGTACCCATGATCAAGCACTGAACTACACCACTTTTTATTTCTTTTCAGATTTGCACTTATATAATAGTAATATATAGCACAGTGTGACATCTTGTACCATTTACTCACCTAAACACAGCTTTATATATGCTGACCTACAAGATAGCTCACAGCTCTGCCCCCACCATGGATTCTTAAACTTTAACACAAAAATAGGTTGGGAAGTGCCAGTTAATAGGATATGATTGTATTAAAAAGAATATACTTTGGGAACATAATATGTTTTGGAAACAAGATGTACTTTGTACTGCCATATGTAAAAGTAAAATGTTAAAACTGAATGCTTCGATGCAATGCACTTAAATATTAATTAAATATTAAATATTGAAGCTTCTCCTTTTTGACTTTGACAACCACCTCAAATCTTTCCATTGAGTGGCTTAATTAATATAAATTCACAATACTGAATTTATAATTGACTGTACTGAGTTAATAATTAGCTGTACTTCAGAGTACTAGGACATTGTGCAAGTCTCTAATCAAGTCTAGGTTCAGCACTATCTACATGTTCTATAAACGTGACAGCAGATACAGTGCTGCTTGAGGTGCAGAAAGAACAAGTGTAAACCTTGGGACTGTTTAGAAATTACATGAGGTCTTTGAAACTGATGCAGCAATCAATCATGCCATTTAAAAAAGACCTTGGCAGTTTTCAAATGACAGACTTCATATTTTCACTTTTGTTATAAAGCATTAATGGGAAATTAATTTAGAGCATCAATTAATTATAACCACTTTTAAAGGACCTGTGCTACTCTGACCCTCCCCCCCCCCTTTTTTTTTCTGGAGTTGAGGACCGAACCCAGGGCCTTGGGCTTGCTAGGCAAGTGCTCTACCACTGAGCTAAATCCCCAACCCCTATAACCACTTTTATTGAGTATGATCCATGAACACATTTTATAATATCTGGAGCTAAATGAAGATATCAGAAAAATAAGGTACTTCACGACTGAAGTTATTTTTGTTGTTAAAAGCCAGACGTGGCTAATAAAGTGAAAATCATTTTAGAGCAACCTTACAGATGTTTTCCTGGGGACCAAATCTTGTGGTGACAAACTGGTTCAAACTCTGGTCGTTCTTAGGCGTGCTTCTTTTTTGACTAGTGATATCACAGCTTGTTATTAAACTGATAGTGACAACTGCACAGTTGTCCACTCACCACCACCATGTGAAGTCTGCACATGCTGTCATGGCACTCGGGGTTAATATGCTATATATGTGAGGGTGTCTAAGGGATAAGGAGCGGCGGCGGGCACTTGCCAACAGAGCTACAAATGGCTGTGCTAAAAATATGCACCCAAAGGAACAACAAGGACTAGAAAGCTGAGGCATCACTTGGGGTAACCAACTTCATTGCTATCGTGCACAGTCAGCCTTTGCAGCCTCAACGTGAACCCCAAAGTTTGTAAAACTAAAGAACCATGTCTACGAAAGAAAAAATAATGACGTGTAACTGCCATTCTTGACCTCATTCTATTTGTGACCTTAGTAACCCAGATAAAACAAAATGCCAGCAGCGGCCTTGCATTGAGCCCCATTTTCTGTGGGAGAAGCCTGTGCTGCCTGCCCATGGCCCTGGAGACCAGGCCTGGAAGGTGAAGTGCACCGCCACCTAGTGAGCCTTCCACCGGCAAGGATCATGTAACTGCTGGGCATCACACATGCCCCTGTCCATCAAACACTTCTGCAAGCATCATCAAGCCGCAGAATGCCTTTTTTTTTTTTTTTTTTTTTCAAAATGAAGCTCTGCCTTTCATATCAGTGTGGAGCCTGCCTTAGAGGCACTTCAGAAGGCAGAACTTAAACTGAGCCCATTTAAGTTCTAATACTCTGAAGAGTATTTTAACACAAAATGCCAAAACATTCTTCAACAAATAAAAAGAGGCACATTCCATATTTCTTTAACAGTTCCTGCATCTTTGGGGATAAAATGTTTATGAAAAATATTTCAGTCCAATATGAAGTCCAAATTTACTGCTTCCAATTCCAAAACTGGTATTCTCCACACTATTTATATTTGTTATTTTGTGCATTAATTAAAGCATTAAAGATGGTAAAGGGGTATGATAAAAATATTTTTTAAAAAGTTCATGCAGTAACCAACTAACAAAATACAGTAAACTCCCAGCTCCCAGGACCCCGGCAGGACTTACGAGCATGTCGTGCTCTGTGCTTGTGTGGTCTGCTGAGATCCTTTCCTGAGCGTTGATCTTCCCCCTGCTCGGTGCCTTCTGGTGAGACCGCAAAGGAGACCAGAGAAGGAGGTGCTTCTGACTGCCCTCCTTCCACCCCAGAAGCCACACACCCCTTTCCTGCCTTCAGCCGGCACTCTTCCGCCTTCTGCCTGTCACGGCCCTCTAGAATCACTTCCACCTGGGGCAGCCCTGCACCTCCTGCTTCTCTTCCCTGGATCACTCTCAACTTCCGGCCGCTGGAGGTCTGGATTGTCGTGCTAGACAGCACAGAAGTGCCTGCTTCCTCAGGAGCAGCGATGGAATTTATGGGGATGGTCTTCTCGTGCTGTGAACTCCAGTCTGGTTCAGGAGACTTGGATTTTTCATTTCCCTGGAGGGTCACTAGAGGGCCACTAGTGTATTGATGGCTTTCCTTTGGGAGGGACAGTTGCAGCTCAACCACACAGCCTGGCTGGCCTGCTTCTGCTTTTTCCCTTAAGATGACCTCTTCTAGCAAGTGTCCTTCTTGGGAGCCAAGCATCTGGGGAATGTTTTCTCCTGTTGTACATTCCGCATAACCCCAAGCATTTCCTTGGTCATCAGTTAGGGGAACTCTACTTTGGACTGGAGCAAGAAAGAAGTCTTTGCACTGGGGCTTTGTGGCTGGAAGAATCTGCAGGGTGGTACTTTCCATGGGCCCCTCCTGTGGAAGATGGTGGTGGTTTATGTTTTCTGTTTCAGAGTCCAAAGTCTCGATTGTCCCACTAGATGGTCTGCATACAAAAATAATCCCAAACAAAAGTCAGCTTGTGTCCCACCTGCCAAAGAATTTCCCAACAGTTATGATGTTTCATGCATGGTTCAATAAAATGATTCCAATAACTGAAATGCATTAAAAAAACCAGAACTTGACAGCACATCTATATGGCTACTAAAGAGCAAGATAACATTGTCTTTCAAGGACAAGAAAATTGCTTTTGCTTACAAAAAATTGAAATCTAAACCCACCTTTAATTCAGCCTTCATTTGTAAAAAAAAAAAAAAAAAAAAAAAAGCGCACCGGATATAACTATCTGTGTGCCCCTCATTTGAAATTGTTTGGGTTTTCTCAAGGAACTATGTTTGCTGTAGGTGACCAGGAATTTCAGTGTCCTCTGTAGTAAGTTTTGGCCAGGACATCATCAAGTCACATAGACACATCCAGAGCATCAGATCAACCTTAAACTAGAAACTATTTTTAGACATGGTATATGCTTGAAAGGATGAAATGGAAGTCCATTTCTAAGCTCTAGCGAGCAGAGTAGACCCCAGACCAGATCCCCTAGGCAAAGAGCAATCCTTCCTATGCTGCAATGAGTTGCTCAGTCGTGTGGTATTTACAATCTGAGACGCCAGCCCTTCTCTTTGTACCTGTCGCTTCCAGCATTTTCCATATAGAATCTCTGTCCTCAGACTGGTTCTTTATCTCTGCCTAGGAGACCAGAGCTCTTTCACAGATTCCTCTGAGGAAAAGCTCTCCATTCACTGTCAGGTTTGCATGTTTGGGTTTGTGAGAAGCAATGTCAGTTCAGGAGTCAAGTAACTCCTTCCTGAATCTCCGAGCTCTGAGCCCGTTTATAAGAGAAGTGTTGTTCACAGAACAGCTGTCGGAGAGGCCTTTACTTCTCATACTTGTCAAGTTTTCAAGCAGCTTCCTTAGGATGGATCCCACTGGTACAGGGATCATCCACACAAGGGAAGCTCCTACTTTTCTTCTACTCAAAGGAATTTATTTACTCTAGAATTATGTGGGAGTGGAATTTTAGGTCAATGTACAAAATGTGATTTTGGCTACATTTAGAAAAACCCAACAAAAATCAAACCAATTGTTGCTTTCTCTATGCAAGCCATCTGAAAAGCTTCATAGCAGTATACCATTTAAAAATTATAAAAGCAAAACAAAATAACATAAAAAAATAAGCCAGGTGGTGGTAGTGGTGCATGCCTTTAATTTCCAGCTCTTGGGTTGCAGAGGCAGGTGGATCTCTAGATTTGAGGTCAGCTTGGTCTACAGAAGGAGTGAGTTCCAGGACAGCCAGGACTACCCAGAGAAACTCTGTCTCGAAAATCCAAAGCCAGTGACAACAACAAACAAAACAAACCCAAAATTATACTTTTTGAAATATGTTGTTAGCAGATTAGGCCATTCTTCTTTTCACTTTTTGAGACAGGGGCTTTACACTATAGACCACATGGGCCTGGAATTCCCTCCATAGCCCAGACTTGAAGTCATAAAGATCCTCCTATCTCAGCCTCCTGCGAGTTGAGACTCTAAGGATGAGCTAGCAGTCCAGGTAGTTCATTCTCATGTAGGAAATGATGAATACCTCTATGCAACTGAATCTGAGGTGCAAAAATCAGAGAGGTTTAATCTAGCAGAATTGGGGATAAAGGTAGCTGAAATCACTTTGAAGTATTTTATTCATCAATTATGCACCTATGAAGAGAGTAGTTTCAGTTCATCCTAGCCTTATAGACTGTGATGTAGGTAAGCAGGCTAGTGCTAATATTTCTTGGGGGCTGAAATGAAATGCATACACATCAATAAAAAGTCAAAGATGTGAAAGGGAGATTCATGCACACAGGTACTCAATCCCACCATTTGTCCAATTAGAAAATCATTTGCTTTTGATTGTTTTATGGTTTTAATAACATCTAAGGAAATAAAGATTCAGTATTAAAAAGATGGTTTTTGTTTGGTTTTTAAATGTTAGCCAGCCATCTCCAGGTGTAAGGTCAAACATGGGTCCTCTGGATGACTGTCACATGACTGAGGGTTGTTTAGCTTTGGGAACATGTGCAGGTGTCCACATTGCTGTTGCTTTAGGGTTCATAAAGTGAACATTTCATTTGAATCATATCTATTAACTATTTCTTTTTTAAAACGTTGTCTGATTTATTTTATTATTTTATGTGTGTGAGTGTTTTGCCTGCATGTATATATGGGTACCACATTCATGTCCAGTGCCTTTGATGGTCAGAAGAGGGCCTCCAACCCCTGGAACTGGAGTTACAGACAGTTTTGAGCTATCATATGGGTGCTAAGAATCAATCCATGTCCTATGCAAGAGCAAAAAGGACTCTTAAGCATTGTCCCAACACTACAATTAATTGTGTCTTAGAAATTCAAAATACTTAAGAGAAAAACAAAGCAAAACGTGAGCCTAGCAATTTGGAGCAGCAGAGAACCAGTCCATGTATTTCTAAAACAAGGTAGGCACCTAAGTCTGAGCTTTGAACTAAAGGTTTTTTCACATCCTAACATCATGATGGAAACAGGAACATGTCCCAGACAAGTATGTTCCGGAGAAACTGGCCTCGTTAAGTCAGTCAAGACCCAGAATGGGAACGAAATAGAAGAGACTGATTCCCTGTTCAAACAGAGACTTTCCAGAGGGGAAGACGGAAGTTTTCAAACATTTGGTAGACTGACAGAGAATGGGGGCAAATGCAGGAACAAAGCTCTCTGCGCAGCATTCCTGATACATTGTTTGTTTTGTTCCTGTTATTGTTTGTTTTTTTGTTTGTTTGTTTGGTTGGTTGGTTTTTAAATAGTTAATTTTTCACTGGTTACTTTTAAAATCAAAAGGCGACATTATCAGTAAATGGGATCCTAAGAGCTTGATGTGTAAATATTTATATACAATATACATGCACTCATACTTACACCACACACGCGCGCACACACACACACACACACACACACACACACACACACACACACACGGACTCATATATCACATGGCAGTGTGTGTGGGGTGTTTCTTCTACAATGTAAATAATACTTTGATAGCACCAAATCTTTATCTAGCCTGCTTCTCCATACCCAAATATCTTTATCTAGCCTGCTTCTCCATACCCAAATATGGTTTTATTGGAAGTCCTAAGAAGTAAAAATCTACTTTAAGCTTTTTGTTCCCCACCCCCAAGGCATCATTTTTGTATAAAAAATATTGTATTGGTCAACAGTTCAATGCACAATCATGTCCAATTCATCTTCTAAGAATTATAATCCCAACCTTACAGAAACCCTTCACCTTGGAAATGGTATTGTTGTGGTTAGTACACTGATCTTTTTAAAAAGGTGGTCTAAAATACCTAAGATTTTCAACCAAGTACTTGATGTAAATATTTTCAAGTTAATTCTCAACTAGCCAGAAAGCCCCATTGAATAGAATCGCTTGTTCTCACACACTGTGATGATCTGTTTAGCTGTCCTGCCTTCCTATGCAGTAACACGAGCTCCCTCAAAACTCACAGGACCTATATTTGTAAACTCTACAGTCATTCTTACTTAGCCTCAAGAAACAAGTGCCTCTGCCATCAGATTTGCTTTACCTTTTAATAAGCAAGTGCAGAGAGTCTGTTATGCTCTCCATGAGCTTGATGACTTCAGGGTAGGTAAGGTCTGCACAAGAGTTGCCATTGATAGACACCACTTCATCCCCCTCACATAAGCCAGAGTCTGATGCTTTGCTCTGGCTTCGAATCTGGGTGGAGGAAAAAAAAGAGGCCATAGTTAGAATCACAGAACTGGTAGAAACTCCGTCATCTTCTCCGAGAGAGACGTAAAAAGGCCTGGAAATTGTGAACCAGACCCTGACTTTTACTTCAACTGCTAACCTGTAACTCCATCTTAAACACTCCTTGCCTCTTACCAAACACACACACACACACACACACACACACACACACACACACACACACACACATCATAACAACACCATTTAACTCATACCATTGAAAGGAAGAAAACAGGAACCAGAATAAAAGAAATAGAGAATGAGGAAGGGTGGGGAAAGACAATGGATATTTTTATTGATGCAGGAAGTGACCACAGGAGCTGGGAGCACTGACTGCAGAAAGAGATGTTGGAGATGGCATTTCAGACAGACAAACGCCGAAAACGCGCACCCCAGTACCCAAGGAGCATATGTGACTAGGATATTAAAGAGCAACTCCAAGGAAGGACGCCTTGTTAAAATGAACTCTTCAGCCAGCAGGCATGCTGGCGAATGCACTTCGGCCAGTTTGGTTCCACACAGATTATTCCAGGTCAGCTAGGGCTACCTAGACAGAAACCCAAAACAAAACAAAAACCCACCTACCAAAAATCAGACAGAAAAAAAAGTAGTCAGGACATATTATTAAGGTCAAATTTTAGCAAAAAGAAAAAATTATGACAATTAAAAATAATTTAAAAAACATAGAAATAACAGCCGTGCTATAGAAGGCCTGCACCACGTTCTGAATGTGTGGCTGAAAAACAACTGAACACATCTGTGGAAGGGATGCTGGACTATTAGCATAATGGCAGAGTGGGGGGCGGGGGCTAGCATCCATGACTCCACAGAACTGCATGTTAACCTCGGGCTGCCCTTTTAGGCCCACTTTCCAGCTCCCTTGTGCAGTGGCCTCTGGGGACCCACAGCCTGGACTCCCTCGCACTCTGGCTTGTAGTGGTTGGAGTTGGTCAACAGAAAGCACTGGTTAAGAATTCAAAGAGCGTGGGGAACAAGTCACAAGGGCTCACGGCCTCCCTCAGGGTCCGCTGTGCTTTGATTTGGCAATGGCTCTGCTCTTGGGTCTGGATAGTTCTAATTCTTGTCAGTCTGTCCCGTGGCCCTAACTTTTGTTATGTTCCAACAACACGCACTGTCAACTTGAGTCTCTAGGTCTAAAGGTATCCAGACCACGGAGTGTGAGGATGATTTCTGAATTCTGTACCCTTCACAGTCTAGTCTTAGTTAGAGGTGCCCTTTAACAACAATAAAACGTGAGAGTTTTAAGCAGTTCTTGAGCTTTCAGAGCAAGGTGAAAAACTGATTCTTGGATGATAAAAGTCGCCAACACAACAGCGATGTCTGACATCTAAGCACGCGTTCCTCGGGAAACACGCAGTCCATCACTGTGCTTATGCTTGTCAAGGGGAGCTTTTAACGGTGTCTGAGTAAGCCATTGCATCAGCATTGGAGTCATCGGCTTTCCTCGGTGCGTGCGTGCTACATTCCCAACCAACGGCTAAGACTGTGCTTCCCTGGCCTCCATGTTGGTCTGCAAAACAGAGCTGCTGTGCCCCCAAGAGCCACGGAAAGGCTGGGCCTGGTGGTGCACACCTGTAATCCCAGAACCCTGGAGTCTGAGGCAGAAGGATTCCAGTGAATGAGACTCTTCTCAAACAAACAAACAAACAAACAAACAAACAAAAACAGTTTCTTTGCCCTGATGATTTTCTGAAAGACCGATCTTTTTCTCTTTTGGTTGGTTTTGATTTTACCTTTTTGTTTGTTTTTCTTTCCTTTTTTTTTTGTGAGAAAGAAAGATAACATGAAGTTGGATCTGGGAGGAGTTGGGGGAGGGGAAAGAAGATGATCAAAATACATTGTATGAGAAGACAAGGACACCAAAGAGCAGAACAGAACAGAACAGGGTAAAAAGTAAACCAAGTAAAAACTTCAGTGTCAGAAGCAAAAAAAAAAAAAAAAAAAATGCATCCTGGTTAGCATAGAAACTCAAACAAATAAGATGGAGAAGGGTCCTAGAGAAAATGGCTAAAATGCATGATAAAGAAAAAAAATGGAGTAGATCAATGGTCAGTGCAGAGGCCTGGCAAGGGTGTTGATGAGGCTATCCCACTCCTGCCCTGCCCCCCACCTTCCAGTGTTCTGTGTATGCCACAGAGGCTGACAAGAAAGAGTCAGTTTCCCCAGGACTCACTCCTCACCAGGGAGTGCCAGCACAGCAGTACACCAGTAAGAAACTTATTTATTTGTTTAATTTATTCATTTATTATGAAACAGGGTCTCTTGTAGCCCAGGCTGGCCTTGAACTCCTGATCTCCCTGCCTCTGCCTCCTACGTGCTAAGATTCCAAGCCTGTGCTGAAAGTTGAATTTGGAACTGAGCTAAGGAAAGAGACATCCACTTGGGAGGCCCTCATTTGGTTGGTACTGGTCCGCTGGATGACATTGTTCTGCTTCCTCAGTTTCATGGCTGCGTATTGAGCCCTGGCCCCAGCTGAAATCCCAGGAACAGCCCGGCTCCTCACTTTCCTTATTAAGCCAAGTGTTGTCAATCCCGTGGGCAGCCAGTTCCTCCACACCCTTGAGGTCACTGCTGGAGGCCCTTCTAAACTCCACCCTTCCAGACCTGTCAAGAATTCTACATGGTATTTATTGGATAAAAAACTTTTCCTTTCGGATGGTTGGTTGGTTGTTCTTACCCGTAGGAACAAGTCACCATAAAAGTAAAACACATTCCTGGTAGCAATTTTGGACATATTCCTAGAACAGTAACTGACAGAAGAGAGGTCCTTAATCCAGCAGGCTGTGCGCTAAAGAATGGGCATACCGATGGGTTCCACGGGCAGAAACCATACAGCAATGCAGCAGCTATGCGGTGTGACGGAGCCGCCAATGCCGCCACACTGGTCGAAGACCCACAGCTACAAACATGGAATGGTATTCTTCACCTCTCCTTCTCCCCTGAGAATGTAAACGTCTTAGCTCTTTCAGAAAACACAGACAGACCAGAGCCTGTGCTGAATGTGTCCCTGGATATATATTTTTTTTTCATTGCATTAAATTATGAAAGCCTGCACAGAGATTTAAAATGATATAGGCAGATTCTTCTTTATAAAAGTTATACAGAATGTGAAAAAAGTGCTTTTTAAAGAGCTCATTTATAAAGCACATGTTAAGGGAAAAAATGCTCATGTGCCCCAGAGATGTGGCTCAGTGATACAGTACTTGCCTAGCATGCTTGTGGGCGTGGATTCTACCCATAGATAAGGTGAGGGAGCATGACTAAAATTTATAAAAGATTAACTTCATAGTCTCTTGAATTGGATTTGATAAGGAAAAAGCAGAAGCAGACACATTATTTGGGTTTTCCAAACCTCAATTCATATTTGTTAACTGGACACACAACCTATTACTAAATAATTCTTCATATTCTATGTTTTTATTCCTTTTCATTGAAAATAGATTTTTCCCCATATAATGTATTCTGATTGCAGTTTTCCTTCCTCCACTCAGCTCTTCCCAGATCACCCTACCTCCCCACCTACCTAACTCCACACCCTTTCTTTCTCTATCTCCTTAGAAAACAAACAGGCATCTAATAAAATAAAATAAAATAAAAATAAGAATAGGACAAAGTAAATAAACCAACAGGGGTGGTGGAAGAGCCAAAGAAAAAGCACAGGAAACACAGTCAGATGCAGACACACAGTCGCACCCACGGAAATGCCATAAAAAGACGAAAATCGGAAACTACACTATGTAAGTATAAGCAAAAGACCTGTAAGAGTATAAAGAAGCCAAACAAAATATTATGAGACAGAAAACACCCCAAAATACCACTGAGTTTGTTTTGTGTTGGCCATCCACTGCTGCCCTCAGGCTTGTATGCTCAGTGGGACTCCGTTAGTTTTTCCTTTGTGGGCAGTTATCAATTAGAGATAGCTGGGTTAGGATCGGGGCTTGTGTATGTACACTTCCCTCTCATATATATACAGTGTATATGTGTGTGCATGATGGTTCACATGTGTGGATGCATGTGTGTTTGCCCAAAAGACTTTTGTGTGGTAAAAATACAGTAAAAAAATTTCACTGAAAAATTTGCAGATTAGTAAAAGGGTATCAGTCCTTTTCTTGGTCTTCTTAGTTTTACATGATTCTAATAAACCTTGTTTATTTTAGAGAAAGTTGGAAGTGGTAGACAAACATGTACCCGTACATTACTGTGCTTAGTTGATTCTATGGACAAAGCCACAGGATAAGGGCCAAAATCTAAAAGCACATGAAACACTAGACTGTTTCACTGATGAGCAAAAGCACTGATTCACTCAATACGATTGGATGTCTCTGCAATACTCAAGTAAAATAGTGATTCTAAGTCATTCAAAATGTTTAGCTCATTTGTAGTGGATCAGCATGATGCAGAAGCCCATGTGCTTCTTCAATAAATGCTCATTTTGGAGATGCTACAGGAGAAGCTGGACAACCGGAAGGCGTGATTAGAGGCATGCACATGCAGGAGGAAGGGGCCCACTTTAGAAATTGAAGTTTTAATTCAGAGAATTGAGAAGGGATGCGCAGAACATTTCCTGAAGTAGAATTGGGATAAAAAGAGGAGCCATAACTTCTTCACAAAGCTGAGATAATGTCAGTCCCCAGCTACTGGACACACTGAGAGACAGGGGCAAAGGATAGCAACATGGCCAGAGCAGGGATGATGGGAACTTAACTATATCAATACCAACCATAGAAGACCTGGAGGTCTGTACAGACAGGCAGTGACGAGGAGGTCATGTGGCTGAGTTTACAACCAATGAGAAGGCAGAACAGAAAGCCTATAAAAAAGACAGGACACAGGAAGTAGCTCTCTTGCGGAGAGGAAAGACAGAGCAGCAGTGAAGAGTAAGGTTTTCAGCTCTCAGCTATTGCTCTGACCTCTTGGCTTTTAACTCTGCAATTGGCTCTGTGTTTCTTATTTAACAAGATGGTTACATCTACATTATCAGGAAGACCGAGCTCTGTAATGGGAGGGCTGGTCACACATTCATATTCCGACATATTGGTAAGTTAGGATTTAATCTAGGCCATCATCTGAATTCATTGTAACTAAAGTAGCCATGATCAAACGGAAATCTCAGGCACCATCAGCACTCCTGAAGATGACAAAGACTTCAAAAATACTCTGGTTTGTAGGTTCTAGCACTTGTAATATTAGAAATAAAAAATGAGAAACTTAAATTTTATTAATTTGCTTTAAAGTAACAGTAACATTTAGCATAAAATGCATTTTATGCACTCTGTAAGGCATGTTTTCTAAAATAGAGAGTTTTTTAGTAGTAATATTACTTTTCAGTTCTGTAAATTTCTTCCATCTCTGAGCTTAGTAGACAAGAGGCTGGCATTCTCATGTGTTTCTGCATGAGTCTGCTGTGTGTTGTTTGTGTTGGTTAAAGCATGTGAAGGAAATCAAGTCTCGGGCAGGCATAGAGTTGTAAGTGGAATACTTTTTAAAAAAGTTTTGGTTTGAACAGCAAATTTTATTGAACTGGTTTGTTTTGTTATTGGCAATTAACATGTTAAGAACAAGATACATTTCAGCGATGTCATTTGGGAATAAGGCTCTGCCATGTAGACACCCAGAGCTCATTCTTGGAGATATGAATTTCTGGGGACTGAACTGTAATGTGTTCTCCAGATTCACATGCTGAATTCCTAATTATCTGTTTTTGAAAATATATTTTTTCACATAATATATCCTGATTACAGTTCTCATACCCTCCTCCTATTTCCTCTCTACCTCCCTTCCCATCCAGATCCCCTCCCTTTCTGTCTGTCACTAGAAAACAAACAGGCTTCTCAGGGGTAATAAAAAAAATTCCCACTTGTTTGCACACTCAGGAATCCCGTAAAAATACTAAACAGGAAACTATAATATACACAAAGGACCTGTGAGTATTCGGCCCTAAACAGGATGCTGCCATCAAATCCCTCCCCACTGGGCTCAGGGAACCCATAAGATAATTTTTGGTAGTATGCTTTGATACCAAATTAAACTCAATAAATGATGGTTTCTAAAGTTTCAGTGTGGTATCTGATCCTGCTGTAATGAGCTTTCTTTATATCCTGTTGAATTAAAAGCCATTGGCCCATCTGAACACAGAGGCTCACATCTAGAATCCCAGGACTTGAGAGTTTGAGACTGGAGAACTTCCATGGGCTCCAGGTGAGCTGGGCCACACAGTAAGTACCTGGCCAGCCTGGGCTACAGTGTGAAGCTCTGTCTCATAATAAAAAATGAACAAAGAGAGGATACTAGTATGTTCACATTTGGATGGGTATTTTTTTTTCCATGTGTGGTTTTGGAATCCTGGTCATTTGGTAAGTATTCATTCATTACATGTTTTATTGATAATATAAATACTGACACATTTCCTTGTATAAGAACAAGACAAGGACTCTTGCTAATGTCATCAAGGATAAGTAGTTCCTGGTGGGGAAGCAGCCAGATATACAATGGCTTACAAGACTGTCTCAGAATCCTATTTTTCCCTTGAAAGATCAAAAATTGTCAGTTGTTTTTTCTTGAGTGATGGGCTTGATTTTCTTATTTTCTAGAAAATATCTACAAAATATGCAAATATAGATAATCATGATTTGTCAATTATTCTTAAAAAAATATAATGTCCTCAAACAAAATGAATAGCTCAGCTTTTTTTGTTGTTGTTGTTTTAGTTTGGTTTTGTTTTGGTTTGTTTTGGTTTTGGTTTTTTTCGAGACAAGGTTTCTCTGTGTAGCTTTGCGCCTTTCCTGGAACTCACTTGGTAGCCCAGGCTGGCCTTGAACTCACAAAGATCCGCCTGCCTCTGCCTCCCGAGTGCTGGGATTAAAGGCGTGCGCCACCACCGCCCGGCATGATAGCTCAGCTTTTAGTTCAAACAAATAGGCCAATTCCTCAAGGAAAATGTTCTGTGGCTCACTGATCATGCCATGTGCTTTGCCTACACTTTTCATTTTTCGATACAAAATACTGAAAAGATGTGCACTCATAATGAAATGCAAACACTCTAATGCCTGGCCCTGAGGAGGAGGATGACACCTGGTAAAGTTGGTTACCATTGCTTCAAATGATAAAAGTGCAAGTGTTTTTTTATACTCACTTTTACACCACCACAGCACAAATTGGAATATCATTAGAAAAGACAAGAAACAAACAATGTCTTAATATTATCAAAACCATTCTGGTGTAAAGCATCTCAGATCTTATCAGACAACTTTGGACCTTGCTTTGTAAGGTGTAAAGAGCTGGGATTCGAAGCGTCCTTGGCCTCTCAGATAACTGAGTTAAAGAGGAGGATGCCTCATCAAAAGGCAAGCCAAGAGCAAGCAGGACCCAGGATGACCCGAGGAAGCAAGACTCATAGAAACTGGCCAAGGATGCGTGCCTTGAAGAACTGTGTGATGGGACTGGAAGCATGGAGGGAGCACTAGCCCAGCATGTGTGCTGAGAGACAATGCCTAAAACCAACCATAAATACAGTCTAGAGGTCACTCTGGCCCTCTAGGGGGTTGGCATCTTTTGTAAAGAGGAGAAAAGGGGAGATCGTCACTGTCCTACAATGTCGTTTGCTTTGGAACAATGTTCTCTCTCATTCAGTTTCTGAAGACAGCTAGCAAAAATTCCATGAGAGCTGACATTGCCACTCAAAGACCATTGCATTTTCTGCAGTCTGAAGGAGATCTTGGACATAGTAGGCCTGCCACAAATACGCCCTGAATAAAGGACAAAAGGGATCATTAAATTGTATGCAAAGGCTGATCTTCTGTCCCCAGTCCCTGGGCTAACAGGCATTCTCAAAGCTACTACTTTCTATTTATTTCCCATCGTCATCTTTGGGTATGTATGGTATTATTATTAAAGCATTATGAGATCAATAAGAGACTCCCATGTATTTATGAAAAGGAAATGGTTCTACTGAACACCAGACAGCCAAAGTAAGTGCATTTTCCCTGTAGGGGCATCAGTCACACCCTGACTTAATAACAAACTACAGCTGTGCCTGCCTGGGGCTCCATTTACATTCACAGTTTGTGTGACTCCGCGAGAAGAAAAGTCACAGGGTAGCCAGTAAAACCTACAAACATCCACTCTGTATAGATCTGGCTGCCATTTGTGGAAATGAATACATACACAGAAACAGACTCAAGTGTTGGGTCAAAGGCATCACCACAGTTGCCAATGAGCTTGGCATGCCTGTTTGTCTTGGCAGGTCCAAGTGAGCAAGGCTGGGCAGTGAAGGAGACTTCCAAAGCAGGCACTTCCAGAAGAGAATCCAAGATCCTGCCAACTGACCTCTGTGCTCATGAGGCTGCACTGGCGATGAAGGTGAGAGCAGCCATGCTCCTTGTACAAGGAGCATGTGACAAGTTGTCCTATTTAGTCCCGAGCAAGGAAAGCCTGTGGGAATGTCATCATCCTGCCTAAAGGACCCTGGGCCATAGCCAGTCACGGAGAGCGTTGCAAAGGTGGACAAAAACCTTGGCTCCTCTTACCAGCCAGTCACAAATCTGCGAGGAATTTATAAGGGAAATGAAGTTGGAACACAAGCAGTTGCTTACATGTCTTCATTTGATTCATTAGTTAATCATACTAGTGGCTGAATAAACTATCTGTTCACAACACAATGGTGCTTCTGATCAATACAACAGTATCTAGAAGGATGCTCAAAACAGCTGTTGTGGGGGGAAGCTCACAGAGCGATTTTACAAATGACTAGGGAAAAACTCACATTGACTATTCAAAGTGGGGGTTGCACACCAGCATGCTGGGGGCAGCTTGTTAACAGACTCCCTGCACAATTCCTATACACACGAGGGGTTAAACCCGTACTGTACTCAAGGCTCACAAACCAGTGATAGTGGCTTAATGGTCGTTATCCTCCTGGGGCAGAGTATCTCAACACACAGAAGAGCAGTTTTGTTCTACTATTCTCCATAGGAACTGTATCCCAGAAGCAGGAGTTTGTGTACCTGCATTTTTAGTGAGCATTATGTGGTTTGTGGGTTTACTCTAAATATGAGCAACTATTGTGTTCCATAAAACACTCTAAGGGAAAATGTTGGGAGCCAACTCATGTGCGTGTGTGATTTTTTTTTTTTAAGATTTATTTATTTATTATGTATACAGCATTCTGCCTGCATGTGTCTTCTGAAGGCCAGAAGAGGGCGCCAGATCTCATTACAGATGGTTGTGAGCCACCATGTGGTTGCTGGGAACCGAACTCAGGACCTCTGGAAGAGCAGTCGGTGCTCTTTAACCACTGAGCCATCTCTCCAGCCCCTGTGTGTGATTTTTAAGAAGTGACTTTTTCCAAGAAACTATCTTGTTAACTTTATTCAATTGACTCTACTTTTCAAAGAACTAGAAGATGAATATATATAATCATTATTTTATGGGTTTCTTTGGCATGGCTCTTTAACTGTACAGCTTCTATTGTTCTAAAAACAAAGACGTTCCAAAGCCAAGACTCTGTGGATAAGAACTGGCAAGCAATGTGAGCTGGTATGCTGCTCAGGTCCAGCCTCCAACTGGAAAGACTGCATACAGTCTCGATTTTGAGCATGAGCAGGTTATGCATGCAAAGAGTGAGCCTTCAAAGCTGCTATGCACCGCCTCCATTCACACAAAGAGCCCACATACCATTTGATTATATTTGTGCCAAAAGCATAATGGAAAATAACAACACATCCAAATTCAAATTTACCATAACAAAACCCAAACAAATTATGTTTAGTATGTGTGTGCATGAGTGTGAATGCACACATGTATGTGGGGGTACCCACAGAGACCAGAGGGCAGTATCATGTCGATTGATCAGGAGTTATAGGGATGTGTGAGCCACCAGATATGGGAACTAGAATCCAAACTCTGGTCCTTTGATAAAGAAGTCAATGTTCCTAACTTCTGAGTCATTTCTCCAGCCCACAACTAAAGCTTTCATTCACAAAATGTGTCCTGATGAAAACAAAATATTTCATTTTTAAAACAGTACTATATTAACAGAGATGTAGACAGGACTTCAAGAAACAAACAAAAGATGTGGAAACATCTAGAGCTGGGAGTGTGGAAGGTCTCAGCATCCTAGCCCCTGAGATATGCCTGTGTCAGGCTCATGGATGTGCAGGGTTGCTGACTGATGTGGAGCAGAAGCATCCTTGGTTGCAGCCCCTGGTGAGCACAATAGGCAGGTGATTGTCCTCTGAGGCCATGAACTGTAGTCTCCAGGCTTTCCTGGGTAATGTAGAGAAGGCTAGAGCCTGGATCAAGGTCGAGGACCAATGAAAAGAAACCAGCCTGCTTCATAAAGTAGTTTGAACTCCACAGGAAACCACTAATGGTGTGATTGAAATACTTTTCCCTTCTCACTGCCCTCTGTCACAGTCTGAAGATCTGGGCAGAGCCCATCTTCCCTTCCTTAGCCACTTCAGAGCCTAATTAGTCTCATTTCCAGGTATTAAAAGGTCCAATTCAATCTGACACAGGACGCCCATTTCTCAGGCATCTCAAACATTCTCCCTAACTCAACCTTCCTTACTCATTGGTGCTGCTGGGGGCTCCCCGACAGGCAGTTTCTTATTGAGCTCTACCCTCTGACCCCCACAGCTGGCTTTGCAGGGTGCAGAGGGGCTGACAATGGGAGGAAGCTCAACCTAAGGTCCTTTGGTATACCTGGGTCTTGTTCCTATTCCTTCCTTGGCTATCTTCTGTGAGTTGCAAGGCATAGGCCACCTCTCCCGTAGGACATCATACCATTAGATTCTGAGGCAACCTGAAGACCTCCCATCCCAGTGTTTCCTGGTGCAGATGATTCATCCTCTGCAGCCTTCATGGTTCTTTCCCAGCTCCATCCTTCATGGTATACCCCTCTCTGCCTCATCTCTGCAACAGGTGACCTGAGCAGAGTCTCTCTAGCCTACCCATGGCCCGGGCAAACTCTGTACCCCTGATTCCCAAACAGCAGGGAGCAGATCTTTCTGCAATATCCTTTCAAACTTTCCTTTCAGCGGCTTCCCCCAGCAAGTGAGCAGAAGGCCCTACCCATCATCTATCTCACCAACTGGGAAAAATTCTGTATGCCCTAAAGAAATTCCCCTTGAATTTCTGGCTTCCTCACACTGGCTGCTAAAGGTCAAACCAGTTGACTGGCATATGCCATCTTTAGAACACAGAGGCAGGGCCAGGATTCTGTGAAACATGTGAACCTTTGGCTTTGGGAGTCCCCAAACTCAGGAGTGAACAGAAGAAGATTTTAGTGAAACAAAATGAAACTGAAATTAATGTACAACATTCTCAATGAGCAAGATCATGTGATAGGGCTTTCCACTTGGGCCCAGCTCTAACCTGACTCAGGAAGGCACAATTCCTGATTCTGGCTTTCTTTACAGTTTTAATATTCTATGGATCATTTTTGATACTCATTTTATTTTTCAAATATTGAATTAAATACTATTTTGTTAAGTCCTTGAAGTCCTGTCCATTGTAGAGAGCACAGGTCAATGCCTTCAGTTTGTTGTGATAACTGTGACAAGGGAACTTTCCCCCAAAGTTTTACTATGTTTAAATATGTAAAAACAAAACAAAACAAAACAAAACAAAAAAACAAGGTAAAATAAAGCACTCAGGATCACACTCCAGCAGTTTGAACCAGCTTGGCTAAGTAAATCGTGCTGAACCAGGTTTCCTTACTGCCTCTCAAGATTCGTTTCTCTGCCAGTCACGGCATTTGTAGGAACCCCACAGTGCACATCTCTTTTATTAGACTTTTTGTTAAAAGGAGGCAGAGGCAGACAGATCTCTGTGAGTTCAAGGCTGGCTAAGTCTGTATGATTTTCAGGACAGCCAGAACTACATAGTGAAACCTGTCTCAAAACAAACAGCCACAACCAAAACAACAACAACAAAAGTTTTCTGAATAATTTTTTTCCTGATTGAATTCTATTTCATATGTACATCTTGAGTGATACATACAGGATGAGGGATACTTCTTTGACTTAGTGAGAAAAGGAAGTGTGAGTAGAGATGCAGGGACTTTGGAAGAAAGGAAGAAGTGGGTTAGAAAGAGGAAATGGCACTCTAGTTGGCTGGAACTTTCTTTAGGGAGAAAGGTAGAGGTTCAGAGTTTCAAGTGAAATGCAGACAGTGAAAATTTAAATCCACCAGTGAGACTGGAAGCCACATCAATGAGTTATTTTTTATTGACAATAAAATAAAAATGTCATAAAAATTTTAAAGACTGGAAGGCATGAAAAGGCACCACTCTGAACTGTTGCATGATTCCCCTCCTCTGCGTGGATTCTGAGTCAGATTCTGTGCCTGTCCAGGGCTTGGCTCTGTTCATTTAACTATTGAGCAGAACTATAGAGATGGTTGGTTGCTCAGGCATTGTGAGCTCATGAACTGAATAAGGCACATTGTGTTTGCAACAAAAAGATTAATAGAACTGGGTACATTAGTGGTGAGCAAATAGCACAAAGGGACCTTACATTCTATCTTATCTTGGAATTCTTGTGGCTAGAAGTGCCAGATGGGAGTTGAAAATTCATAATTAATGAGAGGCTGAGAAACTGACGTGTGTAATCCACAAACTTGCAAACTCCCATTATATCACTTTGAGTGTGCTGTGATAGAAAGTCAGCCTAATGACATATTGCGACACCCACAGACCAGGGAATCACTCCGCAGAGAAGCTTGCAGTAGGTGGTAATTGACAGAGACCTGCGACTGGACATGGTGCAGAGAGTGAGGGACTCTGGAGCCCTAAATGAGGCGTCTTATCAAACCTTTCCCCTTAATGGCAAGGGAGCTATTTGGAAATGGAGCTAGGGAGATTCTAAGAGCCAGAAGAGATGGGTGACCCCAAGGAGATCATGTTTTCCAGACACAACAGCACTGATGCACACATGAACTCACAGGGACTGTGGTCGCACACACAAGACCTGCATGGCTTCAAACCAGACAGAGTCCTGGCACAGACGAGGGGAAGCTGACCGAAAAGTTATTCAATTGATAACTTCAGTGGAGTGACATTGGGTATATCAACCACATCCCAGAGCAGGCTATATGTTCAGGAGAAGCTGGCCAAAGTGAAATAGACTCCGTGTTTTTGTTTTTGTTTGGTCGTTGTTTTGTTTTTAAGGGAGAGAAAGAATATGAAGTAGGGTAGATAGGAGAGGAATCCAGGATGAGCTGGAGGAGAGAAAAGAATATGACCAAAATATTTGGTATAAAAAGTTTTAAAAATAACTTTAAAAAACTCAAAAATTCCTAATGTTTTATTGTATTTTGGTGTTGACATGCTTTTTAAAACATGTTTAAAATTACAAGCTATTTTGTGGTGATAGTGTTCACATAGCTTATAGTCATTATATTTACATAGCAGTTACTTTGATACAGACACATCTTAAATATTTTTATATGTGTGTGTTTTCATACTTGTATTATCTAATTTAATTTTTTACTTATGAGGTTGAGGCCACTGTTAACTCCATAGGGGAAAAAAGAAAGAAAGAAAGAAAAAGTAAACAATTTAGCTGCTTACGAATCAAACCAGATATAATTTAAATATCTTATACTTGTGTGTGTATATGTGTATATGTATGCTTATATGGGTGCACATGTGTGTGTATGTGTGTGCAGGTGCGTACACAGTGTGTACATATGGAGGCTACAGTTTAAAAAAAAAAAACCTTGGGCATTGTTCCTTAGGGACTATTCAACTTGTTATGACTGTTATTGAGACTATCATACACACACCCCAATTCCTATCCTACCCCTGTTCTACCACTTTCAACCTCCCAACTGTATGTGCTCTTTTCTTAAACTCTAGTCTAGTCCACTTACTGCTGTCACTATGGGCACAGGTTTAGGGCCACCTCCTGGAGCGTGGGTAGCCCTACAAGGGCCACATTCTTGAGAACTGATTTGCCCTCACTTAGCAGTCACCACTTGTCTTCATTTTTTCAAAGACAGGGTCTGATATAGCTCATGCGGCCTCTGATGCTCTCTCCCTGTGTCAGAGGCTGGACTTGAATTTCCTACTCTTCTGACTCTAGCTCCAACGTGCTGAGATTGTAGGTGTGTGCCACCACAGGCAACGTCCACCTTTTCTTGGTCCTCACTGGACAGTAATAGAATTTCTTCCTTATTATTAGATAAGTTCAAAGCAAATGTAATCAGCGAGTGCTTCTTATATAGGAAAAATGATCTTTATGTTAATTAGTTGCAGACTATATGGCATATTGTGATAGTTGAATGTGGTGGCAACATAAATATATTCAAGTATTTGCATAGGCATTAAATATCAGAATAAAAACATTTGATGAATTCAAGTAACCTGTATATAACAATTATATTTTTAATGGGAAAACCATACTATAATTTCTTTAGGCAAGAGTCCTAATCTTAAAAAGTGTTCATAAAACAAAGTTTAGTGATGTTGAGACCCCTCTGTTGCTATAAAACAACTTGGATTCAAATAAATCATGCTTACTCCATTTTCAAATGGATTTTTTGGCAGTGATCTTTCACAATAATGTAATCTCTGTAACTAATTCGTTTATACTTGCTAAGACATTTTAAAGTTCATATGTGGAGGCAAATAAAGAATCAAGGGTAGCTCCCACATATGAGCAGGAACATGGGACACTTGTCTTTCTGGGTCTGGATTACCTCATTCAAATTATTACTTCCAGATCCATGCATTTACCTTCAAATTTCATTTTTCTTTAATAGCTAAATAATATTCCATTGTCAAATGTACCACACTTTGACCAACGATTCATCCATTGATAGACATGTAGGATAAACAATGTACTTGTAGTAGAATATGGAGTCCCTTGGGAATATGCCCAGGAGTAGAATAGCTGGATCATATGGTAAACCTATTTCTAGGTTTCTGAGGAACCTCCACAGTGATTTCCACAGTGTCTGCACCAATTTGTACTCCTACCAACAGTGAGTGTTTCCCTTTCCCCACATCTACATCAGCATATGTCTTCATTTTATTATTTATCTTAGCCACTCCAACTGGGGTAAGAGGAAATTTTAAATTAGCTTTAATTTGCATTACCTAAGGATGTGAAATGTCTTTAAAAATATCTCTT